>NW_022111369.1:50078086-50087532 GCF_000313985.2 Echinops telfairi
TTGTCACCACTCTTATTTAAAATCATACTGAAGGTCTTAGCTAACAACGTACGGCAAAGAAAAGACATCAAAGTTACTCACCTAGGGAAGGAAGAGGTGAAACTATCATTATTCGCAGATTGAGTTAGTTGTTGATTGTGCCAACCTGGCCGATAAACACATGTGGGGTTAATTGAGGGGCAGAGAGATAAATGGCGTGGTGAGCCTTGTCTTTCTGGTTCTAGGGTCTCTTGCTCTCTGATGGTCAGACCAAGATGCAGCTGCCTTAGCCAGTTCTCTGTTTCAGCTGGCAAGGCTCACTTCCTGCAAACATCCTGAGGAGAAGCCACAAGGACCTACCCTGATGCAGCCCTGGGTGCTAGAGCAGCCGTGTGGAGACCCCTGCCAGTACTGAGATGATTACATGCTCACTGATTCAGCTTTCCTCCTGCAGTCAGCGTCATAGTGTGTATTTTGTGATATGGAAGAGGACTTTGTGGATTTGTGTTGGATATGAGTGAATGTTGGACTTGTGGGCTTGGGCAGCACTGGGTTGAGATGTTTTCTTGATGTGCACTTACCCTTTATATAAAATTCTCACACATGAGTTTCTCTGGATTTGTTTCTCTAATGTACCCAGACTAACACACAGATGATATATGGAAAAAATATATGGAAAATCCAAAAAGCTCCACAAAGGGATTACTGGAAGCAATAGAGCAGTGGCTCTCAACCTTCCTAATGCCACAACCCTTTCATACAGTTCCTCATGTTGTGGTGACCCCCCAACCATAAAGTTATTTTCATTGCTACTTCATAACTGTAACTTGCTACTGTTGTGAATCAGGCGACCCGTGTGAAAGGGTCATTAGACCCCCAAAGGGGTCAGGGGTCATGACCCACAGGCTGAGAACTGCTGCAATAGAAGAATATGGCAGAGTGGCAGGATATAAGATCAACAAACAGAAGCCTACTGGATTGATATACACATCAGACAAGACCATGGAATAGAGGATCAAAGAGGTAGTACCCTTCACAATAGCCAAGTACAAATTGAAATATCTAGGGATATACCTGACTAAAAAAAGATTTGGACGAGGAAAATTATGGAACTCTATTACAAGAAACCAAGAGTGACCTCCACAAATGGAAGACTATCCCATGCTCATGGATCAGAAGACTCATTATAGTAAAAGTGTCAGTTCTGCCCAAAGCATTATATAAGTTTAATGCTATCCTAATACAAATACCATCATCTTTCTTCAAAGAACTTGAAAAACTGATTGCCAACTTCATATGGAGAGGGAAAAAGCCCAGAATTAGCAGAGAACTCCTCAAGAAAAGGACAGAGTGGCAGGGCTTGCTTTACCTGACGTTAGCACATATTACACAGCTACAGTGATCAAAACAGTGTGGTATTGGTATAATGACAGATACTCAGACCAATGGAACAGAACTGAAACTCTAGAAATAAAATCATCAGCATACAGACAACTGATCTTTGATAAGTGCCCAAAAAATATCAAATGGGAAGTGATGCCCTCTTCAACAAGTGGTGCTGGAAAAAATGGATATTTACCTGCAGAAAAATGAAGCAAGACCCTCACCTCATTCCATGAACAAGAATAAACTCAAGGTGGATCACGGACCTTGAGGTAAAACCCCAAACTATTAAGGCCATCAATGAGAGAATTGGGACAAACCTGAGAATTTTGGCACAGGAGTACAAAGGCTATTGGAAAAAGGGAAGGATACAAATACAGATGAGGGACAAATTGACAAGTGGTATATACCTCGGATAAAACACCTGTGTACATCAAAAGTATTCACAAAGAGAGTAATGAGAGCCCATGGACTGGGAAAACATATTTAACAATGGCACATCAGAAAAAGGCCTTATTACTAAAATCTATAATAACTCTGTTAACTCACAACAAGAAAAAAACCAATTGCCCAATAAGGAGGTGGGCAATGGACCTGAAGAGACGTTTCTCAAGGGAAGAAATTCAAATGGCCAATAAAATATGAGAAAATGTTCCAGATCCCCAGACATAAAAGAAACGTAAATTAAAACAACCATGAGATACCACCTAATACCCTCAAAAGATAGCCCAATTCAAAAATCAGAAAGTAACAAGTGTTGGAGGGGCTGTGGGGATATAAGAACTCTCATCCACTGCTGGTGGACCTGTAGATATGTACAGGCACTATGGAAATCGATCTGGTGATATCTAAAACAGATGGAAACTGAGCATATACTCAGAAGATGCAAGAAACAAACCAAGGCCAGACATTTGTGCTCCAATGCTCATCGTGGCATAGTTTATAATTGCAAAGGAGTTGGAAACAACCCAAATTTCCATCAATGGATGAATGGATTAAAAAACTGTGGCACAAACAACTGAGTACTACACATCTCTAAAAATTAGTGATGAACACATGAAGCACATCGCCACTTGGGAAGAACTGGAGGAAATTATGCTAAGCGAAGTAAGCCAACCACAAAAGGACAAGTACAATACGAGTCTGCTGAGGTTAGCTTAAAAATGCAAAAGGGGCATAGGGAAAAAGCTACTGTATACATACATTCCAGGGGTGAGGTCCAAATAATATGCCAGATCCAATCCAATACATATGGTAGCCAACCAAAACGGAGGGGAAAAGGAAAAGAAAAAGATATGGGTAGTGCGGGAACAGGGAACTAAACCAACCAAGGGGAGGGTGTTGTTTATGTCTCTACAGGAGAGGGAGAGAGGGACCAGACTTCAACCCGGTGTGCCAAGAATGTAACATACTTGCATGAAGCAGGGAACCAATAGAGAAGTCTGCAGAGCCGGCCCAATCCCAACTATGTGGACCTCCCCCACTCTCCTCCCCGAAGAATGCACTAGAGAAGACACCACTGAAGCTACAGCTCAGGGAGAGGGATGGGTCTGATCAGAGCACACAGGAGCAAACAAAGAGGAATGGAGAGAGAGGGGAACACAACCTGGTCCACCAAACACCAAGGATGATATTCCTGCTCAGAGTACCCAATGCACAGAGAGTACCATAGGGTCAGCCCCACCACAAGATAAGACTTCCCTCACTGACCCATATCACAGTGGGGGATTTTTGCCCGATCTGACCCCACCACACTGGGGCGAAAGCTAAAGGTGTACAACAGAGCAGCAAGGGAGGCAAAGCAATGAAGTCCCTAGGGAACACAAAAAATAGACTTTGGTGCCAGGGCATGGCACTCCACCAGACTCGACCGGAAAACATGCCTAAAAGTCAACAAACAGACCTGGAACTATTTATAGGCTTTTCTTTTTTTGTTGTTGTTTTGTTCTGCCTTGTTTTTGTGCATGTCTGTCTAGATAAGATGGCTAGAATAAACAATCTGGAGGAGAAAACAATGGGGGCAGGCATGGGAGAGGTGAATCAGGGAAAGAAAGTGGTGTTAACAAACCCAGGGACAAGGGAACAACAAGTGACCTAAAATTGATGGCGAGGAGAGCATAGGATGCCTGGTAGGGCTTGATCAAGGGTAATGTAACCAAGAGGAATTACTGAAACCCAAATGAAGGCCAAACATTGAATGGGACAGGAGGAAAGTAAAAGGAAATCGAGGAAAGGATAGGGAAATCGATTTATGTACATATATCAAGGTAGTAGATGAACATTGGACCTCTAGTCAAGTACTCCCTTAATGCAAGAACACTTTGTTCTAATAACCTGGCATTCCCTGGCACTCACCTTCCCAACATGATCGCTGAAGACAAAATGGGTGCATAAGCAAATGTGAAGAAAGGTGATGGTATCTGGCTATCAAAAGATTTAGCATCTGGGGTCTTAAAGGCTTGAAGATAAACAAAGGCCATCTAGCTGAGGAGCAACAAAGCCCACATGGAAGTAGCACACCAGCCTGTGCGATCATGAGGTGTCGATGGGATCAGGTATCAGGCATCAAAGACCCAAAACAAAAAATCATATCAATGTGAAGGAGAGGGAGTACAGAGTAGAGACCCAAAGCCCATCTATAGACAATTGGACACCCCCTTACAGAAGGGTCACAAGACAAGCCAGTCAGGGTGCGGTATAGCACCGATGAAACATACAACTTTTCTCTAGTTCTTTAATGTTTCCTCCACCCACTATCATGATCCCAATTCTACCTTATAATTCGGTTAGACCAGAACATACACACGGGTACAGATAAGAGCTGGAAACACAGGAAATCCAGGACAGGTAAACCCCTCAGACCAATAATGAGAGTAGCAGTAGGGTAAGGGGAAGGTGGAGGGAGAAAGGGGGAACCGATCACAATGGTCTACATATAACCCCTTCCCTGGGGGCCAGACAACAGAAAAGTGGGTGAAGGGAGACATCAGTCAGTGTAAGACATGAAAAAAAAATTAATAAATTATCAAGGGTTTGTGAGGGATGGAGTGTCGGGGAGGGAGGGGAAGTAATAAAAGGAGCTGATAACAAAGCCTCAAGTAGAAAGAAAATATTTTGAAAAGGATGATGGCAACAAATGTACAAATGTGCTTGACACAATGGATTTATGTATTGTGATAAAAGCTGTATGAGCCCCCAATAAAATGATTAATAAAAACAAAAAAGGAAACTGACTCTATAGGAATTTCCTTTCCCTGCATGCAATGCTTCTGTCCAAACTACCCTTCATTCACTTATGCACCAACATTGCATCTCAAACAGCATGACTTCAGATCAAATGACTCACTTTACAGCAAATGAAGTGCGGGAATGGGCCCAATGGATTTTACTGGTTTTACCATGTTCCCCATTATCCTGAAGCAGCTGACTTGATAGAACAATGGAATGGACTTCTAAAGACTCAGTTACAGTGCCAGCTTGGTGACAAAACCTTTTAAGGTTTAGGCAATGCTTTCCAGGAGGCCCTATCTGCTCTGACCAGTGTCCAACATATGGCGCTGTTTCTTTAATTGCCAAGGTTCATGGGTTCAGGAACTAAGAGGTGGAAATGGGAGCAATACCATATATTATTATTCCTAATGACCCATTCACTGTATATTTGCTTCTTGTCCCTGCAACAGTCTGCTCTTTACGTCTAGATGTCTTAGTTCCAAAGAGGGGAATATTCCTCTTGAAAACATAGCAACGATTCCTTGAACTGGAAGTTAAGAATGCTTCCTGGTCATTTTGGACTCCTCATGCCTATGGATCAACAGGCAAAGACAGTTATTACTGCACCGAGTGGTGTTATTGATCCTGGTTAGCAAGGGGAAATTGGATTAGTATTGCATAATGGTCGTAAAGAAGGTCTGGAATCCAGGAGATTCTTTAGGTTGTTTCTTAATACTGCTATGTCTTGTGATAAGAGTCAATGGTAAAGTAGGGCTTCCCAATTCCAAAATGACTACTAATATCCCATACTCATCAGGAATGAAATTTTGGGTCACACCACCAGACAAAACCACAGCCAAGCAAGGTACTTGCTAAAGGCAAAGAAAATTTTGGAATGGGTAGGGAAAGAAGGTAGTTTTCAATACAAGATATGGACCCGTGAATAACTACAGAAACAAGAACTATAATTATTATGAGTAATTCCTATTTGTATGTATGCAACACATCTTCTTGTTTTGTTTACTTATAAAATATAATATGGAAATGGGCTTAGTGTGTTTTCAGTTGTTTGAATGTTAGTTGTCTCGTGTTAGGCACAAGTATCATTTTATTATTGTCTTTAATGATTATGCACACGTAAAGAGTTATGTATTGGTGTTGTGTTGACAAGAGGTGGTAAGTGATGTTTAAGGATTATGCCAACTAGACGCTCCAGGGCAAGAGTAGGGAGCTCAGTCTATCAATTGTGTCATAGCCCGATGACACCTGCTTGGTATCCTATGGCTTTTTGTGTAAGAGAGAGAGACTGAGTAGTTGAATCTTCTTTGGCCTTTCACCTTCTGCTGGAACTGGATTTTATGTCTGGATTCTCATTCTCCTGTTGCATTGCCTGACAATCCCAGGAGCCGACAGTGGATTACCAGCGGTGGATTCATTCACCTGATTTTGAATCTCTGTATCCACCAGACTGTGATCCCTGCTGTCTCAACATTGTCTTCTTGCTTCCTGTCCATCAGCTCCATGAGTCAGGAGAAGCCTGATGGGATTTTACCTACTTCTAAAACTGTGTAAGCCATTTCTTGATATAAATATCTTTCTATATATAACACATACAAGCGTCACTGGTTTTGTTTCTCTAGAAAACCTAACCTAACACAGTAAGTGACCAATTCAAGCTGTTTACAAGCTCCCTTTAATGTTCAGTCCTAGAAGGGAGAGTCCTGGCATAGGCCTAAACTTTTCTAGCCAAAGTGCACCCACCAGCAAGCTGCTAGCTCAAGATTCAAAGAGCCAATCACTCCTTCATCCCCACTTCAGTCTCTCAACAGCTCTAGTTTCATGCATGTCTTTTCAAATGTGAATATACTAGCACTCAATGCACTAGGTGGAGTTACCATTTCTAAGCTTCTAACTTGGCTTCATATAATAAATCCAGGTAACTTCTAATGTCCCTTAAAATAGATCCAATTGTAATGGGTTTATAAGCTCTCTCTAAAAATATTTTTCAGTATGCATTTCTATAACATTATGTCATTAACATTAAATAGTTAAAAATCAATATGATCCTAAAACAGCCAGATGGTAAACACAATTCTTTTCTTAAAACATGCAAATTCCACCCTTTCTCATCTTGACTATCCCATTCATATGCAATATGATCTTAGGACCCACTGGGAGAGGCCTGGCCTTCTATCAGTCTTTTTGCCTAAGTAGCTTGGCTCTTGCCCCAGGAAAGTTTAAAAGTTGTGTTTCTCCCTAGTGCCACTTCAAGTTAAGATCCATTACATTCTTTTGTGGATTTCAAGCAGGAAAACCTAACACAACTTCTAAGAATAAAAATAATTTCCCATTCTCGTTCCACAAACCATCTGAGTAAACTGCACGACCTTATCTGACCTCATCTAGCTGCTCAAAGGAGACAGAAAGTCCCGCTCCATCTGATCACCATGAGACACAGGTCAGACAAGCAAGTACCTCCACTCTTCAGCTTCATGATTTGTTTTTCTCTAAGCTCACTTTCCTAGAGTCATAATGTGTTAGCGTTGTCTAGAGAAACAAACCAGTGACACTCATCTAGGCCCAACAAAAAACTTTATATCCAGAATCAAGTTTACTTCAAGCCCAGTCCGACACAAGTGAGTAGTTCTGATGCTAGCCCGTGCTCTCTTCAGAAGTGCTGACCAATGATGCTGATGCTAGCGGAGAGCAGGGAATCATAGACTGGTGGGTGCAGGTTCCTGTGAATCCAAGGTTGGTGGAAACATGGCAGAGTGGCAACAACTCTTGTTAGGGACTGGGAGCGATTACCCTTACAATGGAAGGAGATCAAACACAAGGCTGCAATAACAGAAGAGGCTTTATTATGCAAGCTTAAGCCAGGGCTCAAGTCCTCAGGCGCTTAACCATGAGCACCATCTTGGACAAGAGCCCCAACAAAGGGAATTCCAAGGTTTTTATTTACAAGGTATACGTAACTGTAACAGGGGCGTTCCCAGCCTGCCCCTCCGTCAATCCGCTGAATGGCTCATTTGAGGTAGGTTGGCAGTCTGGTCCTTTGTGTAGTTCCTGCGCTGGTCCTGTTGTCCTCCGGTTGGCGGTTGGGCCGTCATCTCGCTCCCCGGTTGGCTAGCCTCAGTTTCCGGGTATGTCCTACTTTGTACTGCTAGAAAATATGAAACCAAAGCCTGCCTAAGGTCGCGGAGCCAGTCATGGAGGTAATCTGGCTTTACACTCTCAAGGTACAGAAGCCCACATAGGGCCATCCTTGGAGGCAGGAGAAGGGTCCCCGCAAGAAGAAAGGCAAAAGGGCAAAGAGAAGCACTTAGCAGTATGACTCACTCTTATACAGAAAACCACACCCCCAAAGAGGTGTCACCAGGCTACCACTCGATTGACAGGTTGGGATCTGCTCCTACCTCCACACAGGTACCATCAAGTTAACATAAAATCTAACCACCACAAGGAGCATATATGTTCAATATGTTTATGTATTCTTGTTCTAATGTGCCTTTAATCATGATATAGTGTCTTTTTTTGAATACCAAAAGTATTATATTATATTAAGTGAAATAAATCAAACACTAAAGACTTTATTGGGCAAATCTGATGCATAAAACCTCTTTAGAGTACTGAAAAACAAGGTGTCACTTGGAGGACTATTGTTCTTTTAATTATTACGTAGTGTTTTTTTTTTTTTTAATACCAAAAACACTATATTACATGAAATAAATCAAAGACGAAAGACTAGGTTATTGGGTAACTGTAGCACAGAACATCTTGCCAGCACCTTGAAAAGCAAGATGTTACTTTGAGGACTCAGGGGTGCCTGAACCAAACTTTCGTATTTTTAGTTGCAACATGTGCCTATGAAAGTTGAACATTGAATAAAGAAGACCAATGAAGAATTGGTGCATTTGAATTATGGTGCTCGAAAATAATATTGAAAGTACCATGGACTGCTAAAAGTATAAACCGATCTATCTTGGAAGAAGTGCAGCCAGCATGCTTCTAAGAGATAAGGATGGCATTTTGGGCATGTTGTCAGGAAAGACCAATCCCTAATGAAGGGCATCATATTCGTTAAAGTAGAGAGATTGCAAAGGGGAAGGCCCTCAAGGAGATGAATTCACATCGTGGCTGCAAAAATGTGCTGAAAAATAGGGACTCTTGTGGGGATGTTGTAGGACTGGGAAGGGTTTTGTTCTTTTGTGCAGAGAGTCATTATGGGTCCTAACTAACAGGATGGCACCCAACAACAATCAGTGCTCCGTATGTTTTTTGTTGCCTTGAATTCTATTTTCTATCTTATCAGAAATTAATATTGCTACTCCTGGTTTTTCAGTTGCCTTTAATTTGGTAATTTTTCTATATCATTTGATTTTTAGTCTATTTTGTCTTTGTTCAAGTGTGTCTTTTTAAGGGAGTATATATATAAAATTATTTTATTGGGGGCTCATACAACTGTTATCACAAACCATACACACATCCATTGTGTCAAGTACATTTGTACATTTTGTTGCCATCATCATTCTCAAACATTTTCTTTCTACTTGAGTCCTTATTATCAGCTCCTCATTTTCCCCCTCCCTCCCTGCCTCCCTCCCTTCCTCAGCCTTAATAATTTATAAATTATTATTATTTTGTCATGTCTTACACTGTCCATCGTCTCCCTTCACCCACTTTTCTGTTGTCCATCCCCCAGGGAGGAGGTTATATGTAGATCCTTATAATCAGTTCCCCATTTCTACCCCACCCTCCCTTCACCCTCCCGGTATTGCCACTCTCACCCCTGGTCCTGAAGGCATCATCTGTCCTGGATTCCCTGTGTTTCCAGTTCCTGTCTGTACCAGTGTACCACCTCTGGTCTAGCCAGA
>NW_022111369.1:50088179-50110342 GCF_000313985.2 Echinops telfairi
CTTTTACTTTCCTCTTGTTCCACTATCATACTCAGCCTTCATTTGGGTTTCAGTAATTCCTCTCAGTTATATTGCCCTTGATCAAGCCCCACCAAGCCTCTTACGCCCTCCTCGCCACTGATTTTGGATCATTTGTTTTTCCCTTATCCCTGGGTTTGGTAACACCACTTCCTTCCCCCACCTCCCCCTCTCCCATGTTCCCCGGAAATGCTGGTCCCATTGTTTTCTCCTCCAGATTGTTTATACAGCCTATCTTATCTAGATAGACCTGCAGAGATAATAATATGCGCAAAAACAAGACAGAGTAAAACAAAGCAACAAAAGAAAAGAAAACAAAAAACAATAACAACAAACCAATAACAAAAAAAAGAGGAAAGCCTGTAAATAGTTCAAGGTCTGTTTGTTGACCTTTAGGAGTATTTTCTGGTCCAGTCTGATGGGGTGCCACCCCTTGGCCCCAAAGTCTATTTTTGGTATTCCCTCGGAACTTCCTTGCTCTGCTCCCCTTGCTGTTCTGTTGCATGCCCTTCGTGTTTTGCCTTGGTGTGGTGGGGTCAGATTGGGCACAATTTCCACACTGTATCTCCAGTGTTGTCCCCTGTAGGGCTATGGGTCAGTGAGGTATGTTGTGTCTCAAGTGGGACTGGCCATATGGTCTTCTCTGTGTATTGGCTGCTCTGAGAGGGAATATTGTCCTTAAGGCTTTGTGGGGCACAATGTGCTCCACTCTCTCTTCCTCCCACTTCATTTTCACCTGTGTGTTCTGATCAGACATGTCCCTCTCCCTGAGCTGTAGCTTAAGTGCTCTCCTCTGGAGTAAATTCTTCTGGGGTGTGGGGCGGCTGTCCACATAATTGAGATTGGGTCTGGTTCCTCAGACCTCTCTACTGGTTCCCTGCTTCATGCTGGTAAGTTGCATTCACATCTTGGAGCACCGGGTTTAAGTCTGGTCCCTCTTTACCTGCGGCAATTTAAACAATACCCTCTCCTTGGGTGGGTTAGTGCCCTATTCCTCAGGGAGCATATTTATGGATCTTGTTTTCTATATAATTCTGTTGCTATGTCTGTTGATGTGTGCATTTAATTAATTGATATTCAGTGTCATTATTGATACATGCATCAATCTATTGACATTCAGTGTTGATATTAGTTGATGCAGGCTTACTGTTTTCATTTGTGCTGTGTTTTTTGTTTTTGTGATTTTATTGGTTTCTTTATTTTCCTCTTAAATGTTATTTGGAGAACTGTTTTCATTGAATTTATATTTGGGTGCTGTTACTTGTGTGTTAGGCTAGGTTGACTAGAGAAACAAATCCAGTGACACTCATACATGGGTAAGACAGAGCTTTATATCAAGAAGTAATTTTATATGAAGAAAAGATTGTAGCCCAGTGAAACTCAAGTCCTTAAGTCTGATACTAGTCCATAAGTCCCTTTTCAGACTCATGAAGCCACACTCAATGATGTAGAGTGCAAGAATATCACAGGGCGATGGGTGCAGTGTCATGTGGATCCAATGGCACTGGAAGCATTGCAGGGCTCTAACAGCTGTCAGGGTAGCCAACAAGCATGAAGGTGAAGGCAGAGAGAGAGAGGCTGGCCTGCAGAGAGCAATATGTCCCAGTTGCACGTCCAAGTGAGGTCATCATGCTGCAACCTGATTGACAGACTAAACTCCACCCTACATTTTATATATCCTCAAGTTAATATGAAAATATGCAACTACTACTACCTGTAAGTTGTTCTCAGGTTTGTCTTTTGTTGTGGATTCTTTGACCAAAGTGTTCTCATTTGTAATTTTTGTAATCCCGGGTTGCTGTTTTTTTATACATTTCTTAAGTTCACTTAGTCTGGAAATATATTTTCCCTTTATAGTTAAGGAATAGTTTTACTGGATTTAGGATTCTTAATTGATAAGACTTTCCCCCCCACCCCCTTCAGGATTTTTTATATGCCATTCCATTGTCTTTTTGGCTCATGGTTTCCACTGAGAAATTTGAACAGATTCTTTTTTTCTTTATAAAATAGTTTTATTAACTTATCTTACACAATCCAATATATCCTTTTACAACAAATTCTGTTGTGTAAGCCCATTGAGTGAGGTTATACAATCAATCATCAATACTATCAGCTTCCCATTCCCGCCTTCCCACACCCTCTCTCTTCCCGTAACCTCAGGGAACCATTTCTCCCAGAACTATTTCTGAAGGGTTATCTGTCTTGCCTGTCATGCACTGTATACTCTTAAATATACAAATGACCATATGCAAATCTAAATTAATGAGGTAAAACAAGTATAAACCATAATAGTAGGGGGAGGAAATATTTATGAACTAGAAGATCGTTATGCAGTTCATCAGTGCCATACCTCACCCTGAATTTATCATCCATTCCTTGTGGGCCTTCTGAGAAGGACTGCCCAATTATCTTACAGGCGGGCTTTGGGTCTCCACTACATCCATGCCCCTTCACATCAATTTGGTTGTGTGATTTTGGAATTCTGATACCTCTTACCTCCAATACCTCATACTCACACAGGCTGGTGTGTTTCTTTTATCTGGGTTTCATTGCTTCCTTGTTAGATAGCCAGTTGTTTAACTACAAGCGTTTAAGACCCAAGATGTTATATAATTTTACAGCCAAGTACCACCAGCTTTCTTCACCACACTTGCTTATGCACCCATTTTGTTTTCAGTGATAGTCGTGTCAGGAAGATGAGTATCATATAATGCTACATTGTTAGCATAAACTGTTCTTGTACTGAGGCAACATTTAAGTAGAATCCAGAGTCCACCTGCCTCCTTGTTGTGACTGCATATCCATCCATCCATACATGTATAAACAAATACACACACACACACACACACACACACACACACGTATGATTTTTCTTTCTTCTCCACCATTATGTTACCCTCTCAGTAAGTCCTCCCAGATAAAAATCAGTCGAGCAAACACAACCAGAAAAGCTGGACCCTCCTCACTGTCAATTTTAGAACACATACTATTCCCCTGTATCTGTCATCGATGTCTCCCTTCTCCCCTCCCTTCGCCGCCCTCCCCTCCCATGATCCCTGGACCCAGTGACCCAGTTGCTGTCTCTGTAAGGTTGTCTAACCTACATATTTTTGTATTGATAAATACCAAACAAAAAGATAACAGACAAACAAACAAACAACCCCCCCCCAAATCAAACAAAAACATGCAAATAGACACAAGTCTAGCGATCATGACATACAACAGATGAATATCTCTGTGCTATATATAGAGTAGGACATGTTAATAAACTTCCATCCCTTCTGCTGTTTGAATTTACCTCATTGTTGTACTTGACATTTTGTGCTTGGCTAATCACTCAATGTAATTATCCTCCAACGAGGTGTTTCATAGTTTCATCACCATTTATTAGGGATGCGTAGTATTCCATTGTTTGTATGTACCAGAGGACTGTTTTTTTTAAAATCTGTTTGTCTATTGATGGAAATTTAGTCTGTTTCCAATTTTTTGCTCTTGTAAACTGTGCAGCAACCAACATTGGAGAGCAGATGTCTGGTTGTGATCTGTTTCTTATTTCTTCTGGGCATATGCCTAGTAGTGCGATTGCTGGGTTGTGTGGTAGCTCCATTTCCATCTGTTTTAGGTATAGTTTTCCTGGTTTTCCTTCATAGGCAGCTGTTATTTCCCCCCAGCTCCTGTCATTTAATTGATTATTTGACATATTGATATGTCACGATGTTTTCATTTGGAGTCGATCCTGCTTGGAGACCTTTCCGTTTCTTGCGTAGTGCTTTCTCCGTCTTTGTGGTGTTGCAGTGGTTTTCTTCCACGGTTCAGTGTTCTGTTTTTCCTGTAGGTTTTGTTGGTTTGTTTCTTTCTTGCTCTGGGATTCCATCGGAACAGATCGTTTTCCTTGGCTATCTCTCCCGTCATTCTCAGACATTCAGATTCCTTTGCTTTGTATTAATTATTTCCTGTTGTTTCTTTGGCTGGTTGTAGTAGAAAGAATTGTCTTTGAGCTCACTAATTCAGTTGTCTTTTTCTTTGAATCTATTACTTTGGTCCTTTATCGCAGCTTTAATGCTGTTTTCGTATTTTTTTTTATCCTCTGGAGTTCTATTTGGTGTAGGGTGTCTAGCTTTTCAGTTAATTCCATTGCTCTCTCAAACATTTTTTGCCATTTGTTGAAGGCACCTGAACAATTTTCTTTTGAATTCTATTTTTGGTAATTCTAGGGCCTTTTATTTATGGTATTTATTTGGAATTTTGTATTGTTCAGCTGTTTGTGCCTGCATTTCTTTCTTTCGTTCTTTTTTTCTTTCTGTGTACAGTGATTGGCTGCTGTTTCTGAGCATCAAGGTGGAGCTATAGGTATTGAGTGAGTTGCTGGGTCATGTAGGGGTAATTGAATCTCAAGTGGTGTAGAAGTTGATAATAGGAACCAGGTATCAATGAGTGAAAAAAAATCAGACAAATGTAAGGGGACACAGGGGAAAAATAAACCCCCAAAAGCCCAAAATATTCATTTAAAAGTAATCAAACATATATTTTATGAAGGGTAATCAAAATGAATTAGTATTGTTAAAATGTATCTCAAGAGGAAAAGGATACCAAGAGCCAAAATATATGGTGGATGAGAAAAAAGTATAAATAAACTATATATAGCCTTACAAAAATAAGCAAGATTAATATAAAACTAAGCAGAACTAAAGAAAGAAAGGAAGACGGTTAGGGTCATCTCTCAGACCTGGATTCTTGCTGTTGTAGGTTTGGTAGGGCCTGGCTACTTACACCGGCATGGTGTCGAAGCTGGTGGGGTCCCAAGTTGGGGATCTGAACATACCTGCTTTGGGCTGGTGGAGCTGGTGTGAGCATCGTGGTTTTTCTAAGCTCAGCGTGTGCTGTGGCAGCTTGAGCTTAGCCCTGTACTGTAGCTACTGCTGCATTGACCTTGGTCCCAACCCTGCGTGGCAGGAAGGGGAGGGGGCCTAAGCAGTTGGGCTGCGCTGTGGGTACTCTTCTCCCTGACCCTAAATCAAATCAAACTCACTGTCATCGAGTCATTGCTGACTCATAATGGGTTTCTGAGACTGTAACTGTTTATGGGCTAGAAAAAATCTTTCTTCCATGGAGTTGCTGGTGGTTTCGAACTGCAGACCATGCAGATCACAGTCCAACATGTAACCACTACACCTTCAGGTCTTCTTTTGTCCCTGATAGGGCCTATAACTGGGAACTGTGAGGAGTGGCTGCAGCAGCTGCAAGGCACAGATGAGGCTCATGTCTTTTAGCTTCTATAGCTGAAGTTACAGAGGCGGGGTGTAGAGATGGCCGGGAGAAGTGACAGCGGTTATGCTCTGAGATCTTTTGCTTATGCACGTGGTACCTATAGCTCTAAAGGTAGGAGATGTAGTCAAGAAGGAGTGGCCGGCACTGTGGTTGGGGCAGGGATGGCCTATGTAGAGAGAGAGGAGGGAGCGGTCACTGCAGTGGTAGTGGCAATGAGCATGCGTTTGGTGGTGGTGTCGATAGTAGTGGCAGGGCCATGCTGGGGGTGTGGGTAGGTTCATGATAGAGGCATGAAGTAGGGCAATGTAGGTGGCAGGGGGTGATCCAGTGGCAGGGGCAATTAACTGTGGCAAATGTGGGTTTGAGGGGGGCCCCTGTGCTAAGCAGACAGTGGGAACCTCTCTGTCAGGTGGCCAGCATGGTCTGTTATCTGGAAAATGTCACTGGGGTGATACAGGCGGGATCTGAGGTTGGTAGTACAGTATGTGGCAGGAGTAGAGGAGGAGGTGCTTTGTAAAGGCAGCAATAGGTATCGATGTTGCATGTGTGTGAATGTGGGTTGTGCAGCAGTGGCCTGGGTTGCTGGCCAGTGCTGTAGGGGGAGACACAGTGATAGTGGTGGCTCTTGGTGTGGACGTGCACAAAGGTTTCCAGTAGCTCCCAGCAAAGTCGCTAACTCCATATGTGTTGCTGCGTTCTTTCTTCCCCTTGCTACGCCAATTCTCACGCCTAGTTTTTAGAAACCTTGCCCTACCTAATTTTGAAGCTTTTCTCAAGGTTTCTAGGGAGCTTAAAATTTCCTTCTATTCTTTTCTTTCTTTCTTTCTGGTTGTTGTTAAGGAAGTTTTACCTGACTTCTTACCTGGTGGCCATCTTACTAAGAGTCTAAATAGTTTAAATATGAAGTCTTACATGACTTAAGCTGAAACTGGAAGGACTAGAATTTTTTTTTTAAGGACTATAATGTAACGAACGAGATAAGCATTTCCTGCTGTCAGTTTGTTAAGCAGTGTAATGACAGAATTTGGACAATAAAGACATAAAAGGATAAAGTGTGGATCAAATAAATCTAAGTAAATTAACCCCTTTGTTTGAAGCATGAAGAAAGCTCATGGTTAGCGACACCAGTGCCCTAGCCACAGTACTTGGCCGACGGATGGCAGAGCTGGTAAGAATGTAAATTTCATTGGGGCCTCTTTATGGTTAGAGACATCAGTGCCCTAGCCACAGTACTTGGCCGACAGATGGCAGAGCTGGTAAGAATGTAAATTTCATTGGGGCCTCTTTGTTTTTCAGTCTTAAAATCTAAGAGAAACAAGAATTTCCACACATGTACAATGAAAATAGTTTGCCACTTTATTTATTAATTGGCAAGTCCTAAATACAATCACAGGAGTTCCTAGTAGTATTCACAGGAAATGAAGCAACCTCCACGTGTCAAATTAACTTCATCTCTATATATCACATAGTTTTCATTCTTCTGCAGACTACATCACAATTATTTTCAGAAGCAATTTTTAAAAACTTGACAATAGGACAGTAGTTAGGTGTAATTGGTCTCACAATTCATTTGAATATATAGGTAAAAGTTTTAGAAAATATTTGACTAATTTTACAGTGCATTAATAGGAAATGGAATGATTTTAATTAATGGTAGCTTATTCTGAGCACAACTGAACGAACAACAAAATCTTGTGGTAGAATTAAGCACATAATATCTAAATTAGGTTAGATATGATAAATATCAACCATGAAAGCTAAGCAATTTATGTTCTAGAAGACATGGTGCCAGAAACCCATTTCCTGTGTGGCTGCCAGATTTAATACATTGTCACTCACTTTATATCTTCACTTCAAATGTGGATGGACTTTTTTTGCATATTTAAATTTTCTTAATGTCATAAAATGATTATGTAGAGGTTTCCCCTCAATCACCTAAATACTGCTGCCCTGTCTCTCTTCATTTGGAGAGACCTACTTTTATCCCTTTATGTTTGTAAGATCAGATTATTCAGTGAGCTTTTGATTGTAGCTACAATATAGGGATCATGTAGACTTCAATAAGTAGAAAAAAGTAAATGGTTGTTGACGCAAAATGTTATTTTTTTTATCCAGTAGCTCTCTTTTCTCAGTTGGTCATTTCTATAGTGTTTCCATTCAATCTTGAATAATGGACATGTACTTAATTTGTGATATATAGGTGGTTCACCTTAATATGCTATGTGGAGTGAATTGTGAAAGATTCAAAGATTAGTGTTGATCATTAAATTTTGAGTAAAACTGATATTTTTTTTGAATTGGTGATGTGAGTAAGTGACAGTTCTACATTCATAAATCCCATCTAACAAGTGACAGAATATATCACCTTGAATTTTATTTACTGAAAAGTGATTCTAGAATCTTAGCGAAAGAGCTCAAGATGTCCTTTAAATAATGTTTGATGGACATGGAAGTTGTGGTTGTTTGTTGAACAGTTGTGGCTTGACTAGACGTGGTAGACTGGACCTGTGTGGTGGTAGGTGGAGCCGTGGAAGACTGCGGTGTGGGTGTAGTTGCAGTGGTTGTGGTAGGTGGAGCCGTGGAAGACTGCGGTGTGGGTGTCGTTGCAGTGGTTGTGGTAGGTGGAGCTGTGGAAGACTGCGGTGTGGGTGTCGTTGCAGTGGTTGTGGTAGGTGGAGCTGTGGAAGACTGCGGTGTGGGTGTAGTTGCAGTGGTTGTGGTAGGTGGAGCTGTGGAAGACTGCGGTGTGGGTGTAGTTGCAGTGGTTGAGGAAGCTTGTGGTGTTGGTGTCGTTGTGACAGTTGTAGGTGACGACGTTGTGGAAGATTGTGGTGATTGAGTTGTTTGAGATATAATTGCGGGAGATTTGGTGGTCGCATTTAGAGCAACAGGCGGCTCACTTGCCGAGGAAGTAGAACTGGGATTCACAGATGGGGCTTGGGTGGTATGGCTTGGTTCCTGTGCGGTATTATTGTTGACGGCGGTGTTATTTTTAATGGGACATTTAGGTGGCCTGGGTAGTCTGGGTGGTCTAAATGGGAACATAGGATTTTTGTGATGTCTGTGATGCCAACGAGGACGAACTTTTTGGCCAAATTTGTGTCCATGCTGATAAGTTCTTGAGAGATGTTTTCCCCGGTGATGTCTAGGATGTCTATGACCTTCACCTAGCTGTAGAAAAAAAACAAAAGAAGTTGTAAGGACTGAAAAAGTTCCTTGACGGTGAGAGTCTTGCTTACGTTGCAAAGAGCAGTGTTATTGGAGTGGCAGAGATAGAATCCAGATCGCAGTGAATTGAGTGGTTATCTCTCTAGTTTCATTAAGTTTCAAGAAAGACTTATCATTAGAGATTTTTCTTTTGTTAAATGTGTACTTCTTAGCTAGCTGGGATGTAGATATTCCTGTGCATTGGGGCCTGGAGGATTGGCTAAATGTGTCTCTTTGTGCTTGAGTTTCTCTCTTCTCCCTATCCATGAAAGGGAGATTTGCTTACTGTACCTATTTATGAAACTTCAGTCAGAGATATCAAATTGTCATCCAGGAACTCTTTCAGAATCACATTTCTCTTAATTCAAATTTCTTAATGGGATGTCACAAAGTTTCAACTATTTTAATTTAAGGTGGGCAAAATAACACCTATGGTATTTTGGTAAGAAGGCAAATGAATAACTAATCTTAATTTTAAAGGTTACTTAGTACAGAACATGTATCAAATGCTCAGTTTTACTTCCTTACTGAAAACAGATTTACTAATTATTAATATTGGCAACTTAAGATGGCTTTAATAAGACTTGTCAATTGAAATTGGGTTTGGCAAAATTTCAGAAGAGGGGGAGTGGAAAATACTTCTAAGGTTTTAAGCTTAAACGAGGGATATATAGAGGTGCAAAGATTAAACATAGATGGATCAGGAAGAACATATAAGAGATACTAATCCTTGCCTGCCAACTAGCAACTTTAGTTTGTTTTTAATATGGGTTTCAGATTACTTACTTTGTCCAGTTACTTTATGTCAAACCCTATTCTAAGTAGTTTACAAATATGAATTTATTTAGTTCCTTACTAGCAGCAGGAAGTTGGTTTTAAACTATCATCATTATACAGATGATGAAATCGAATCCCAGAGAGTTTAAACTCTTTTAGGAGAACGTGTCTCCCTGTGCATACTAAACTTGGAATGGGGGAAGAGAAGCAGAAGAGGTCAGGCGTTGGGTTGGAAGAGGCTAACAGAAGGCAGGAGAGGAATCCCATCACTGGCACATGAAGGGAGGAAACAGCAGATTCCTAAAGCACCCAGACAAATTTCGGGGAGTTGGAGGAGGTGGAGAAAATAGGTGCTGAAAGAAGTAGAGAAAGCATCAGTCAGACGCTTTCTGAAAGGAAAGGAAAAAGACAAACAATCTGCAATATGAAAATTACATTTACTTAAAACTCAAAAAGCCCCTAAATGTCTTTATGTCAGGGTACATTTTATGACCATTTAGCACCTGTAGTCTTTTTTCAAAGGTAAAAGATGCAGCATGTTTAAACAATATTATATTTAGTGAAACCCCTTATGTGACTGCAGAACACCCCCCCTCCATTTTGATCGAGGGCATCTGGGAGACGGAGGACAGACGCTCCAGTCTCTGAACGCCCTCCATCAGTACCACAGATGGTTGCTGGAGTGCTAGAACCTCTTCTGCTGGTTGATGAGGCCACCTCTCTTCGGGATATTCGGGCATTTTCTAAGGATCAGGTCAAGGCATACTGGTGCTACCTCCTCATACTCAAATTCTTGTGAAATTCTTATTTTCGCTAAAATTAATTGAAATGTGGCCAGTTTGGAGAGTCTTTTTCACCCTGAGCATCCACAAGAGGTAATCTTTTAGGTGTCTATCTTTGTGGGGCGCTCCATAAAGGTTTTTTGTTTTTTTTAATTAATATCATCAACCCATCTTTGGCCACTCCATACCAACACAATAATCTTTACATTAGGACACATCACCTTTGCAATCTAGAAGTGTTTGTTGCCAGGGCTGGCTTATTAAATTGTAAATATAGGTATTCCCATGGGAACTTAAATCCTTATCAAACCCCTGCAGAAACGCGTTGTTGCTGAGCGGCTCCTTACTTAGAGTGGCCCTCAAGACAGAGTGCAACTGCTTCATGGGGTTCCAAGCCGGTAACCTTCATGAAGCAGATGGGCCCCTCCTTCTCTCTCGAGCCGTTGGTGGATTCAGGCCACCAATCTTTTGGTTATCAGCTGAGTGCTTAACCAGCATGCCTAGGGATCCTTACGTCCTTACCTATTAGCATTCAAATAAGTATTTTAAGAATTTATATATCGTTATAATTCATGCACTGTGCTTGAAAATTTATAAGTACATGTTTTCTCATATTTCCAAAATTCGTGAAGTGTATATAACTGTTACTACTATTTTGTACATAAGTAAAATGGAGCCCTGGAAATAGGTGACAACCTGTTCAATATTCATTTCGATGGTCAATGTAAGAGATGATCTCAGACACACATCTTCTGACCCCACACATCTTCTGTTTGTCCTGCTGTACCCACAGATGCCAGCCTTATACTCCAGAAATGAAGCATAAGGCTCGCTTTGGGGAGACATGAGGTGGTAAGTGGAGAATTTGAAACATCCAAGGGTAGATGCTGTCCTTTCTGTCAGTAATAATATTAGACGCATACCCCACCTTATTCAACAAATCTACATTACAATTCTTGATTATTCTTCCAAATTTGTCAACATAAGGGAATAAGCATATAGGCATATAACCTTAAAATAAATCCTACTGCTATCAAGTTGATTCTGACTCATAGAGACCCTTTAGGGCATTTCCCAGGCAAGGCTGTAAATCTTTAAGGCAGCAGAAAGCCTCACCTTTATCCTGTGGATCAACTGGTGGGTTTGAACTGTCAACTTTTCAGTTAACAGCCTAATCCTTAGGTTGTGAATTTATTATAATAAATTCGAATGGATCACTACTAATTTCAACCTTTCTCTCCCAGTAGACTCTGACTCCATTAAACACAGGGTTCACTTTGTAATCTCTTCATCTCAGAAAACACACTTTCTTGACTGCTAGTTCTCAGTTCTGTTCTTGCTTTTTGATGTTTCCATTTTCTCTATCTATATCCAAACCTTCTCCTTTCTCCCTGTAGGTGAATTGGTAAAGTCCCAGGACTTCAAAGGTGTTCTAAATATAGATAAAATGCTTGATTTCTCTTTAAATTTCAGACAAAGTCATTCCACTGCCACCTACATTTCCCATTAGATGCTTGACAGCCATATCAAATCTAACATGTCTAAGACCGAACTCTTTTGTTTGTTCCTTTTCACTCCCAACCCAGTGGTATGTAGAGTCGACTCAATCACCAAAGTACCCTAAATCCACCCTCATTTTTCTGTGTTTACTGCCCGTTATGAAAGACTACCATCTTCTTTCATTGAGACACTGCTATAGCCTCATATCTGGTCTCATTAACTCTTCCTGGGCCTTCCTAATGTACTTTGAATTGAATCCAGATTCCACACCAAGATCTATAAGGTCTACGTGATCTTTCGTTTGTGTTCCAGTCAGATCTCATCACACTTCATTCTAAAGTCAGTATTCTATACATATGGATGAAATGAATCATTGTATACATTTTATTGATTTACTCTTATGTTTCACCAAAAGTAAAAGAAGATGCCAAGCTTCTAGGTAGCAGGAATTGCCTATGAAACTACTGAAGTCTCCGATGGTTTTGTACACTAGCGGTCTGCAGTTGAAATGGAAGAATCAAAGGTATTGGGGTGCATACTTACGAAGAAGCACGCGCTCAGCGCACAGATGAGCACCAACAGCGGCAGAGTCTTCATTTTGTTTTGCGTCCCCTGGGGGAAAACAGAAAAGTGACTTACTTATCAGTTGTGATGTGGCTTGCACATGAAGGATGAAGTTTAAAAAAATTTATTGGGGGCTCTTACAGTTCTTATCACAATCCATACATGCACCCATTGTGTGAAACACATTTGTATATTTGTTTCCATCATCATGTTCAAAACGTTTTCTTTCTACTTGATTTCATCACCTTTTAATTGAAACTAGACCACGAGTCTTCAAGATTTAGACCAGCCTATAGGTAGAGACAGCTGCATCTTAACCTCATGTTATCAACTATTTCTGGAGGAAACTTCGATTCTAATAAAACTTTCCCCCCCAAAAGTCAAATGTTTTTAATTTAGAGAATCAAAAAACATTGAAAATTTCTAGCACAGTAGTTGTTCTCTGATTTCATATCTCTTACCACTCAATACTAGGGCATCCAACCACTTCATTACATTTCAACCACCTGCATGCCCATCCCAGGAATTTGCATTTCCACCCCAGAAAGCTGACTGGGAATCAGCCCTTTAGCTCTCCATGAACATAATAATCACCCGCGTTTGTAAGAAGTGCCTGGGCACCTTGCTAAAAAGTAGACTCTAACCACACCAGGCGTGCAAATGCAAATTCCTGCAGGGGACTGAGCAAGATTCACAATTTAGAAATCATCTCAAGGCAACCGAACTCTAAATCTAACTCACTGCCCACTCACAGGGACCCTGTAGGGCAGGCTAGATCAGCCCCGTCCATTTCTTTTCTTTCTTTTAAAAAATCATTTTACTGGGGACTCAGACAGCTCTTATCACAATCCATCCAGCCATCCATTGTGTCCAGCACATTTGTACTTTTGTTGTCATCATTTTCATAATATTTTCTTTCTATTTAAGCCCTTGGTATCAGCTCTTCAATTTCCCCCTCCCTTCCCCCCTCCCTCCCTAATGAACACTGCTAATTTATAAATTATTATTATTTTTTCATGCCATACACTGACCGATGTCTCCCTTCACCCACTTTTCTGTTGTCTATCCACTGGGAGGGGATTATATGTAGATCATTGTGATAGGTATCCCCTTTTCCCCTCCACCTCCCTCTTCCCCTCCTGTTATTGCTACTCTCATTATTGGTCCTGAGGTGTTTATCTGTCCTGGATCCCTGTGTTTTCAGCTCTTATCTGTACTGTGTACATCCTCTGGTCTAGCCAGATTTGTAAGGTAGCATTGGAGTCATGATAGTGGGTGGGAGGAAGCATTAAAGAGCAAGAGGAAAATCATATGTTTCATCGGTGATATAATGCACCC
This sequence comes from Echinops telfairi, assembly GCF_000313985.2. NCBI lineage: Eukaryota > Metazoa > Chordata > Mammalia > Afrosoricida > Tenrecidae > Echinops > Echinops telfairi. Next base: position 50,101,634 of record NW_022111369.1, read on the forward strand.
TGACTGGCTTGTCTCTTTCTTGTGACCCTTCCGTGAGGGGATGTCCAATTGTCTACAGATGGGCTTTGGCTCTCCACTCCTCCCTCCCCCTCATTCAAATTGATATTACTTTTTTTGTTCTGGGTCTTTGATGCCTGATACCTGATCCCATGGACACCTCATGATCTCACAGGCTGCTGTGATTCTTCCATGTGGGCTTTGTTGCTTCTCAGCTAGATGACCATTGTTTATCTTCAGGCCTTTAAGACCCCAGATGCTATATCTTTTGAGAGCTGGGCACCATCAACTTTCTTCACCACATTTGCTTATGCACCTGCTTTGTCTTCAGCGATCGTGTCATGAAGGTGAGCATCTCAGAGTGCCAGGTTATTAGAACAAAGTGTTCTTGTGTTGAGGGAGTAATTGAGTAGAGGCCCAATGTCCATCTGCTTCCTTAATACTAAACCTATAAATATATGTACATAGATCTCTTTCCCCATGGTCATATATAAATATATGTACATACGTACATGCCTGTATTTATACCTCTATAAATGACCTTTGCCTCCTAGTTCTTTCCTCTATTTCCTTTTACTTTCCTCTTGTCCCACTATCATGTTCGGTCTTCATTTGGGTTTCAGTAATTCTTGGTTACATTGCCCTTAATCAAGCCCCACCAGGCATCCTATGCCCTCCTTACCATTGATTTTAGATCATTTGTTATTCCCTTGTTCCTGGGTTTGTTAACACCCACTTCCTTTTCCCTCGCCTCCCCCTTGCCTGTGTCCCCCAGAACCATTAGTCCCATTATTTTCTCTCCTGGATTGTTTATCCTGCCTACCTTATCTAGATAGATATGCAGAGACAATAAGAAGCACAAAAATAAGACAGAGCAAAATAAAACAACAAAAGAGAGCAAAAAAATCCCCAAACAATATAAGCAAAAGTAACACAAACAACAAAGACCAACTACAAATAAGAAAAGCCTATAAATAGTTCCAGGTCTGTTTGTTGACCTTTAGGAGTGTTTTCTGGTTGAGTCTGGCCCTAAGTCTATTTTTGGTATTCCTGGGGACTTTATTGCTTTGCTCCCCTTGCTGCTCTGTTGCACGCCCTTAGTGTTTTGCCCTAGTGTGGTGGGGTCAGATCAGGCACAATTCTGATATTGTGCCTCCAGTGTTGTTCCTCGAAGTGCTATGGGTCTGTGAGGGATGTCTCGTCTTATGGTAACGCTGGCCCTATGGACCTCTCTGTGCATTGGCTGTTCTGAAATAGCTTCCAAACAGTAAAAAACACTAATTGCCCACTGAGGAAGTGGGCAAAGGACCTGAACAGAAGTTTCACAAGGGCAGAAATCTGAATGGCCAATAAACATATGAAAAAATGTTCCTGATCATTAGCCATAAGAGAAAAGCAAACTAAAACAACCATGAGATACTGCCTTAGACCCTCAAAGATAGCCCAATTCAAAAAATCAGAATGTAACAAGTGTTGGAGAGACTGTGGTGAGATATGAACTCTTATCCACTGCTGGTGGACCTGTAGGTATGTACAGCCACTATGGAAATCGATTTGGCGATATCTAAAACAGAGGGAAATCGAGCTACCATATGACCCAGCAATCCCCCTACTGGGCATATACCCAGAAGAGGCAAGAAACAAGCCACAGCCAGACATCTGTGCCCCAATGTTTATTGTGGCACAGTTCACAATTGCAAGGAGTTGGAAACAACCGAAATTTCCATCAACGGACAAATGGATTAAAAAACTGTGGTAGATACATACAATGGATCCCTAAAAAGCAGTGATGAACGCATGAAGCACATCACCAAATGGGAAGAACTGGAGGAAATTATACTAAGCAAAATAAGCCAAGCACAAAGGGACAAGCTTACCACTGAGGTAAGCTTAAAATGCAAAAGGGGAGAGGGAAAAAGCTACTGTATACATATATTCCTGGGTCGAGGTCCAGGTAGTAGGACAGGGACCAGACCCAATCCAGGGATACCTATGGCAGACAACTAAAAAGGAGGGGAGAAGAAGGAAAGAAAAAAAGACATGGTTAATGGGGGAACAGGTTACTAACCCACCTGAGAGGAGTGTGTTGTTTATATCTCCACAGGCGAGGGAAAGAGGGACCAATCTTCAACCCAGTGCACCAAGACATGAATGCAACATATCAGCATGAAGCAGGGACTCAATAGAGAGGTCTGCCTGGCCAGCCCCAATCCCAACTACATGCCCCATGCTCCTGGCCCTCCACCCCGAAGAATTCACTTCAGAGGACAGCACTAAAGGTACAGCTCAGGGAGAGGGGCATGTCTGATCAGAGCACACAGGAGCAAACGAAGAGGGAAGGAGAGGGGGTGGACCACCACCTGGCCCACCAAGCCCTGAGGATGATGGATGGATTTTGAAAAAGGATGTACCCCATATATACTCGTGTATAAACCGAGTTTTTCAGCACATTTCGAATGCAGTTTTTGTGATAAAATTAGGTGCCTTGGCTGATATTCGAGATGGCTTATACTTGAGTATATAGGGTACTTTTTTGGGACAGTTTTATTGGTACTTCATCTACATATCATACAATTCAATAAGTCTATCACATCAAGGAGAGTTGTACAATTGTCATCATATTCAATTATATAACATTTTATTCTTCCTTGTACTCATTGTTATTCATGTTATTCATTATATAATCATGTAATATTTTTTCCAATTGCGGCAAAAATGCACACAGCAAAATATTCCCCATTTCCACAACTTCTACTTGTATAACTTAATGCCATTGATTATACTCTTCATGTTGTACAACCATTTTTGATATCCTTTTCCAAATTATTCCTCTACCATTGACATAACTTAATGCCCCCTAAGCAACAACTCTTTTTCCCTTCACCCATGGTAACCATTAGTCCAGTTTGATTTCTGTTTCTTTACATAGTCTTCTTGATATAGTACTCACATATCATATACTTCCATGGTTAAATCACTGTAAAAAGGAGTTGTGTATACATCATCACAATCAGTTCTAGTGCTCCCTCCTGCATTCACTGTTTGCTCCCCTAACCCCCTCCACCTCCCCTGTTAAGCCCCCCCGCCCCCAGTAAACCTTTGCATCCGTTATTATCTCTATGCTTCTACTCCTTCTGTGCTTCACCAACTGGCAAACCCAGCAGAAACAAGAAAAACCAAAACCAAATAGCAAGAAGGAAATGACGACGGTGATAATAATAGTAATCTATAAAGATTAAATACAAATAAAAAGCAAGCAAGAAAAGACCACCATCAATATTTAAAAAGCCAGGGAAGACATTTTTGTCAGGGAACAAGCGAGACATACCTGAGCCTAGAACAAATTCAGGTTGTGTCAAGAGGGAGGTCCGCTGACCAAATATCACATCATACCATGTTTGATCCACCATAATGAAGTTTGCAATACTGTGTGACTGATAGTAAAGCTGTTCCTTGCCTGTGGCCAGAGAGGCTCTGGCAGATGCCTAATCTGACTTGACACTCTGCAGATGGACATTGGGCCCCCACTGTCCTCCACAGCCTGCTGCAAATTGGGTGTTCACAATGGAAGCTCAGCTGCTTTTCCCTACATCAGTTTTGGATTTTCTTGTTGCCATCTTTGGACCACACAGGCTGGTGCACCTCTTCCATGTGGACTTAGTTGACTCTTCACATAGATGGCTGCTTGTTTGAATGCAAGCTATTAAGACCCCAGACACTATTCCATTAAACTGGGCACTAACTGCTTTTCTCACCACACTTTGCTGTAGCACCCTTATCTCTAGTGATCCTTTTATGAAGGCAAGTATTAAGCAGGGCCACATTATCATAACTAACTGTTCATGGATTGGGGTTAGAGTTCATTGGAAGCCTGAAAACAGACTTACTTTTGTTAAACAGTATAGTTCAAAAGATAGAACTAGTTTCTGAGAAATAGGTATATGGTTGGATTCCGTAGTGTGAGGCAAAATTGTTGCAAAGCTAAAATACTTATTCAGCGAGACAACATTGGAAAAGAAGCAACAATGGAAGAGAAGCGAGAGTTTTGTTGTTATAACTCATTTGCAATGTGGTAGTTTCCATTGATACGAAAGATTTCCTAAAAAAAATGCAGGGTTTTAAGAAGCTCTACTATATGGAAAGGAAATGACTATTTTCTTGTTTCTATTCTAATTCTGGGAACTTCTCTTTTTTACGTAATTAGCACATAAACTAATATATTTACTGAACACAGTTTTATAGTTGATCAAGACGCCGCTTGAGGGAAAGAAGATTTAACTTGACTTTGGGTTAAGAAACTATTACTGAACTGATAACAAGGAACTATATGTGACCTCCTCCCTGGGGGACAGACAACCGAAAAATGGGTGAAAGGAGAGGTCGGACAGGTTTATAACAATTTATAAACCATCAAGGGCTCATGAGGGAGGGGGGAGCGGGGAGGGAGGGGAAAAATGAGGACCTAATACCGGGGGTTTAAGTGGAGAGGCAATGTTTTGAGAATGATGAGGGCAGTGAATGTACAAATGCGCTTTACTCAATTGATGTGTGTATGGATTGTGATAAGAGTGGTATGAGCCCCTAATAAAATGATTAAAAAAAAGAAAAGAAACTATTACTTAGGACAAAGAACCATATAAAATGGACTCTGCTCTGTGGGGTCACTATGAGTGAGAACTGAGTCGATGGGAGTAGTTTTTTGCATTACAAGTGGCGCACCTGGCTTGAGCTTGGTTATGAATCTAAAGGTCGAAGGTGTGATCCTACTCGGGGAGACCTCAGGAAACAGTTTTGGTGATCTGTTTCCCTATAGAGTTTGGCCAAGAAAACTCTATGGAGCAGTTCTACTCTGTAACACATGGGATTGCCATGAATTTAATCAACTGGGCAGCAACGAGTTCAGTGTTCTAATTATTCATGTGTATATTGATGGTCTGGTGATAGGAGCCTTGGTTGTTCTGGGCCATAGCGACCCTATGCACAACAGATTGAAGCGCAGCCCGGCCCCGCGCTGGCCTTATAATTGTTACATTTGAGACCATTGCTGCAGTCACCGAGTCACTCCAAACCTTTCAAGGGTCTTCCTCTGTTTTTGATGACCATCTCTTTTAGCATTCGTTTATACTAAAAGACCAAACCCCAAAGTAAACTCACTGCTACTGAGTTGGTTCTAACTCAAAGGGACCCTATAGGTTTGCGAGGCTGTGAATATTTAGAGGAGCAGAAAGTCTCATCCTCCTCGCACGGGGTGGCTGATGGGTTCAACTGTTAACGTTAAGGTTAGCAATCCAACACGTAAACCCACTACACCACCAGGGCCCCTCGAGTTTATATTAGAATACACTAATCACCAATATGTCGTCAACAGTCACATACCTGGCCTGTTGTGAAGCTGTCTTCTTAGGATGATAGTCAGCTCAGTTGGTTGCTTAGAGTTGATCTCTTCAGGAGAGTGAGTAGGAGACAGACTAGAGCCCGTCCAGGCTTTATATCTCTCTAGTTGAGCTTTTTGGATGTAGGAAACAGGTTGGATTTAGGATAAGGTCACTTCTGTGAAGAAATTTGCTTTCAAATACAAAGAAAGGATAGTTAACGTCTGCAGAGGTGGACAGTAGTCTTTTGTGCATTGCTTTCTTCCTGATGAAGATGATGCCAAACAGAGGTACTCAATGAATGACTTGCTTGATTGATTAGAAATATGTTGGTGATTGATGATGCTTATGGATATGAGCATAATGATGACTTAGGTCCTCTAAGCAGGAACAAATCTTCCAGCCTTTCCTGTTGGCTTCTCAAAACAAGCAGAGTGATGGCCCTCGGACTGTTAATGTGATGGAGCCCCACCTTTTCCCCCCTTGTCAACAACCATGATTATGCAAAGAAGAGATGACTTTAAAATATAGTGTGCTGCTAAACACTGTGAAAGGACACTTGCTTCATAACACAAAACTGAACATTGATTTTTTTTAATACCAGCAATGTTTAAACTTCATACTTTGTATTTTCAAAAACAAAAACAACCAAAAACGAATGTAAGACATATAATATAAACCATCTACCCATATTCTAGATTTGACAATAGCTAACATTTTGCTATTATGCTCATTCAATTATTTGGATGAAACTTTCCAAGATTAATGTTGAAAAATGGCATCTAATCTCTAACTACTGTGGTATTTAACTCTTTAAAAATTTTATAGACTCAAATCAACACCGAACAATATTAAAAATTCTCACCTGTCATATAAATCTCAACTCATTCAAATTATCCAAATTTTACAGAAGTTGTTTTATACAAAGCAGAATTCAAACAAGGTCCATGTATTACATTTAATTGTTATGTCTCAATATCTTTTTTTTAAACAAGAAAAATTTGGGTGTGAATTGGATAAAGGTTTACAGAATAGATCATCAGTTTTACATTCAACAATTCTACACATTTAGTTTCATCTCTTTCGTTACAATTCCCTCAACAAAAAAACTATATATGACACTTTCTTCCTGTTTCCTGTTTCCATCATCCCTGCTTTCCTAACCTTTCGGACCTCTGTCTTTGAGTAAATGCTGCCCTTTTAATTTCAGACTAGTGATTGTTCTAAGGTATGTCCACCTCTAGTGTTTTTTATCCCTTATAGACTTATTAAAAATTTTAAAGCTATTTTATTGGCAGTTCATCCACAGATCATAAAATTCATTAATTCAATCATATCCAGAAGAGTTGTACGATCATTATCACAATCAATTTTAGAACCTTTTCTTCCTTGAGTTCATTATTATTAGTGTAATTATTATTTTTAAGTGTGGCAAAAATATACACAACAGAACATTCTCCCATTCAATATGTATAATTCAGTGACATCGATTATACTCTGTGTCATGCAACCATTGCTGATACCCTTTTCCTTTTCCAAATTATTCCATCATTAACATAAACAATGCGCCCTAAGCAGAGCCTCTTCCTCCTTCACCCGTGGCGGTAACCATTGGTCAACTTTAGGGTTTTTTAGTAGTTTTCATGATACGAAATTCACATATCATACACTTCCATAGTTAGTAGCTTTTTTTCTTTTTCAAAATTATTTTATCGGGAGCTAACACAGATACCCATGCCGTTCTTTAGTTGAATCACATGAAGCAGTATTGTATAATTGCTACCACCTTCAGATTAGAAACATTCCTTTCTTTCTTGAACTCCTTGGCAGCAGCTCCATTTTACCCCGTGCCCCAACCGCTATCCTCCCAGAAACCCTTATTCTACTTGCTGTGTCTATAGGGTCATCAATCCTGAGTTCCATATACCGAAAAACAGGGGAAAAAATTCAAATTCAAGAGGGTCACCCCCAATGACAATATACATATGAGATAAACCCCAATATGAACAAACAAAAAACAAAAAAAATACAGAAAATGGTAAAAACCAGATCAGGTCCAATATGCATCAGAGTGGGCATCAACTGACAAGGTGTTCACTGTTCAAGTCAGGTCTCTAGTTTTGATCTCTAGTCATCTCTCCAATGCACTCTGTCTGGTAACGAGTGTTTCCCCATTCCTGCATTATGGCTAGAGGGAAGTCACTGGAGGCTTATTTCCTGTGTAGAGCTCACAAATGTACCTTGGGCTTCCACTTCATTTATAGTCTTATGCAAACCAGATTATCAGTGTTTAGGCTCTGATGACATTCCTTCCCTCGGCTTTGGCTTATCTGACTGACAATCTTTTGGTCACTGACGTTGGTGTGCTTCTTTATTGTGGACTTTTTTACATCTCACTTAGAAGGTTCCTTGTTTAAAAACAAGCATTTAATACTCCAGACGTTATTTTATCTGATAGCCAGGCACCATCCAATTTCTTTACCGCACTTTGTTATAGCACCCATATCTTCTGTGTTCCCTTCCTAAGGGCGCGTATGGAGCAGGGACATGATGTAAGAACTAATTGATCTTAAATTGGAGCTAGGATTAAGTGGGATCCCTTTACTAGATCATGTTTTGTTTTGTTTTTTAAATCTGACTTTGGCTCCCTTTCAAAATCCCCTTGTTAATTTATGGTAGAGAGTCTTATCAATCATTTCCCTGGGGCATAAAGATCTTCTGTTAATATTGATTAGTCCCAAGTACTAATTACTTTTCTGAGTTTCCTTTTTTAATATTTTATTGGGAGTTAATGCATATAGCATATCATTGCATAGTTCAATCACATCAAACAGTATTGTACAATTGCTTCCACAATCAATTTTCAAGCATTCTTTGACTTCCTGGATTACTTTTAAAAAGAGTTGTATTTACATCATCACAATCTGTTCTAGTCCTCTCTCCTCACTCCTGCGTTCCCTTATAGACCTATTGCGGTAGCTACATAATTTCACGTCAACTTGGAGATATAAAAGTTTAGGGGTGGAGTCTAGCCTATCAATCAGGTCACAGCCTGATGGTGCCTCCTTGTGGGAGTGATTCTCATAAAGAGGGTCCTGGGACACCCTTCTCCCCCTGCCCTCTCTGCCTTCACCTTCCTGTTGAGGAGCCATGCTGAGACCTGTGCAAGCCCTGGAGATGCACCCACTGCCATTAGATCCACAAGACTTTGCACCCACTGCCCATTGATGTTCCTGAATTCTGCATCATTACAGGTGCCTTCGTGTGTCTAAAGAGGGACTTATGGACTAGAATCCGTCTTATGGACTTGAGTTGTACTGGTCTGGGATTTTTTTTTTTT
>NW_022111369.1:50112551-50137824 GCF_000313985.2 Echinops telfairi
GCCCCGTGCCCCCACTACCCATTTCTTCCTTATTTTCATCATTTTTTTTCCATTCCCTTTCCCCACCTCCTCCCCAGTGGTCTGGGATGTTTTATTGATGCATAATTACTTCTTGATATAAAGCTCTCTCACACATGAATGAGTAAGTAAGCTCTCTCTTACACATATATGAGTTCATAGTCAACTGGCCCAATACAACTATTGTTTGGATGAAAACTAAGCTTCAAGGATGACTTCATTTCCAGACTGGAAATGTAACTAAGGGCTATCATCTTAAGAGTTCTACCAGTCTCTATCTACCAGAAAGAGTGGTTTCTTTTGTGATGATCAGTTTGGTTCCTAAGTTTTCTTCACTCTACCCAAGACTTCGAATGTGTCCATTTCAAAGGACCTTCCAGTCCTTTTGGTCTTGGGGTCATGCAGAATAAGGGTCTCTTAGTCCATTGGGTTAGATATTTTCAGGTGTCTTTTATTTTCCTCATGTTTCTTTCCTCCAAGAGGGAGAGACCAATAGTGCACATTACATGGTCATTCATGAGCTTTTAAGATCCCATTTGCCACTCAGAAAAGTAGAACATAGAACATTGTCTTATTGGAATATATAATCATTTAGCTACTTTACTATTAAGAGCAAGTTTCAGAGTTTCATCTGATAGTCAGTTTGATCTTTTCTTTCTTTTCCCTAAAACATGGTCCTAATCTCCTAGACCCAATGGCTCATTCCCTCAATGTATTTTCATAACAATGCTGCCTGGCTGTTGCACCACGTTCAACATCATATGTTGCACCATAGCTCAATATCAGAAGCGAAAACTAGGCCAGGGGGTGACTGTGGAATAGACTATCAGTTGCTCATATGTAAATTCAGGTTGAAGTTGAAGAAATTAAAAACAAGCCCACAAGAGCCAACACCTGACCTTGAATATACTTGAATTTTGAAAACGTCTCAAGAATAGATTTGACTCAATAAACACTCTCTCTCTATGTGTATATATATAAAATTTGTGGGTGTACTCCCACTCTCCCTCCTGCACCCTTTGAGCCTGCTTGTCTATTCATAGATCTACTAGTAGATCACTGTTATTGCAGGATTTGTATATAACAGTAATTAATTCTAATGGTATTTAATTCTGTTGCCTTGAACAATATATCTTTTATTATAGAGTATTTTCTCCCATTATTCCCCATCATACTGACCAGTAACCTAAACTATATTTACTTCTGGAATGCAACATGTTGTTAGGTGCCATTGAATTGGTCCTGTCTCATCGCGACCCTAGGCACAACAGAATGAGACCTTGTCCTGTCATGCGCCACCTTCTTTTGATGTTTCCTGCATCATTTGATAGTTTGTCCCTAGAAGCTTTCAATATTGCAACTTGAGGTTTGGATTTTTTCCTTCCGTTCTTTCAGTTTAAGATATGCTGAGCATGTTCTTCCTTTTTGTTTTTTGTTTTAGCTCTAGGTCTTTGCACATTTCATTACAATATTTTACTTTGTCTTCATGAGATAGATGACCTTTGCAATTTTTTCTTTAGGTCCTCGACATAATAATTGTTCTAGTTGCTTTAGCTGCTCTCCTATTAAGAGCACGTTTCAGAGTTTCATCAGATATCCAGTTTGATCTTTTCTTTCTTTCCTGTCTTTTTAATGACCTTTTGTTTTCTTTGTGCATAATGCTTTCAATGTTGTGCCACAGCTCATAAGGTCTTCTGTCATTAGTGTTTATTGAGTCAAATCTATTCTTGAGATAGTTTCAAAATTGAGGTATATTCAAGGTCAAGTGTTGGCTCTTGTGGGCTTGTTTTTAATTTCTTCAACTTCAACCTGAATTTACATTTGAGCAATTGATAGTCTGTTCCACAGTCACCCCCTGGCCTGCCTAGTTTTAGCTTCTGCTATTGAGCTATCATCTCTTCTCACTGATGTAGTCAATTAGATTTGTGTGGAGTCTAGCTAGAAGAACTCTATGTGTATAGTCACCATTTGTGTTGTTGAAAAAAAGGTATTTGTGATGAAGAAGTGCTTGGGCTTGCAAAATTCTAAAACAATTTCCAGCTTCCTTTGTATCAAGGTCATATTTTCCAACTGCTGTTCCTTCCTCTTTGTTTCCATGTTTGGCATTCCAATCACCAATAATTATTAGTGCATCTTGATTTCATGTTTGATCAATTTCAGCCTAAAAATGTTGATAGAATTCTTTGAGATGTTTTTCATCGCTAGCTTTTGAAGGTGGTGTGTAAATTTGAATAAGAATTGCATCAAGTGGATTTCCTTGTACGTGTATAGAGGATATTTGATCACAGACAGCGCTGTGTGCAAGATACATCTTGAAATGTTCTTTCTGATGATGAATTCAATGGCATTTTCTTGAATTTGTTATTACCAGCATAAATAACCATATGGTTATCTAATTCAAAATGGCCAATACCAGTCCACTTAGTCTGCCTCGTCACTAAGCCTAGAATATCAATCTTTATTAGGTCATTTCATTTTTGCTGACTGCCAATTTTCCTAAATTCATGATTTTCACATTCTAAGTTCCAATTATTTAATTTTATTTTAAAAATTAAATCATTTTATTGGGGGCTTGTACAACTATTAGTAAAATCCACACATACAGCTATTGTGTCAAGCACTTTTGTAAATTTGTTTCCCTCATCATTCTCAGAACATTTGCTTTCTACTTGAGCCCCTGGTGTTCGCTCCTCATGTTTTCCCTCCCTCCCTGCTCCCCCCTCCACCATGAACCCTTGATAATTTATAAATTATTATTATTTTGTCATATCTTACACTGTCCAACTCCCTTCACCCAATTCTCTGATGTCCATCCCCCAGGGAGGAGGCTATATGTAGATCCTTGTAATCTGTTCTCCCCTTCTCCCTCACCTTCCCTCCACCCTCCCAGTATCACCACTCTCACCCCTGGTCCTGAGGGGTTCATCTGTCCTGGATTCCCTGTGTTTCCAATTCCTATCTGTACCAGTGTACACTCTCTGGTCCAGCTGGATTTGTAAGGTAGAATTGGGATCATGATAGTGGGGGTGGGGGAGGAAACATTCAAGAACTAGAGGAAAATTGTATGTTTCATCGTAGCTATGCTGCACCTTTACTGGCTCATCTCCTCTCAGCAGCCTTTCTGCAAGGGGATGTCCAATTGCTTACAGATTGGCCCTGGGTCCCCACTCTGCACTCCCCCTCATTCACAATGCTATGATATTTTTGGTCTTTGATGCCTGATACCTGATCCCTTCGATGCCTCATGATCTCACAGGCTGGTGTGCTTCTTCCATGTGGGCTTTGTTGTTTCTCAGCTAGACGGCTGCCTGTTTATCTTCAAGCTTTTCAGACCCCTGATGCTATATCTTTTGATAGCTGGGCACCATCAGCTTTCTTCCCCACATTTGCTTATGCATTTGTTGTCTTCAGTGATCGTGTCAGGAAGGTGAGCATCTCAGACTGCCGAATTGTTAGAACAAAGTGTTCTTGTGTTGAGGGAGTACTTGAGTAGGGGCCCACTATCCATCTGTTTCCCAAGTTTCAATTATTAATACATATTTGCAGCAGCTTCTTCTTCTTATGATTAGGGGTCCTTCAGCAAATGAAGGTCCCCAAAGCTTCACCCCATCTAAGTCATGGTGGATTCTACTTTGAGAAAGAGGCCCTTCCCCAGTCATATTTTGAATGCCTTCTTACCTGCCATGCTCACTTCTGGTACGATATCTGGCAATGTTCTGCTGCTGTTCATCAGGTTTTCAGTGGCTAATCTCTTGGGAGTGGACAGCTATTCCTTCTTCCTGGTCTTAGTCTATACGGTCTGGTGAAACCCATTCACTTTGGGTGACCTTGTTGGTGTTTGTAATACCAGTGACATCACTTCCAGCATGACAGTAAACCACCAGTCTGACAAACTAACAGGAACGTAGTGGCGAATGTAGCATTCATACTTTTTATGCTTTGAAATGCAACACAAATACTTTTTGAATGAAGTTTTATTGAAAAATCATATTTTTACTTTACTATATTATCACAACCTGGAATATATTTTTGAAACTTATTCCATTTCTAGCCAGTCATTTTCTTTTTTTCATTTTGTAAAATGTAACTACATATGGTAGCTGACAAGACATTCAGGAACCACAGTGCTTGGGCTTCATTTCTGTCTTCCTGACAGTATCCATGTAATATTTGGCTGTCTAGTAAAGTTGCTGTGACAATAAAATAAGATAATTCATATAAAGTACCTCAATTATTGAATTGCCTTCAGTGGGATGTAATAGATTATTTGTGAGATAGATTCTTTGACTCAGTGGCCATGGAGTATGATCTGAAATTACTTCACTCTTTCTATTTAGTAACTAATGATCTACATCTCTAAGATGCTGGTTGTAGTCAAAAGGAACTGTGGAATGAAATTTTTATTGACACGAAAACCAGGATTTTCTGAGTCTATAGCATGGCTTCATATTTCAAATCACCTCAAGTTACTGTCCACTCTGAGATAATTTATAATGACCTGAATAATTAATAGAATTTCCATGAATGTCTAATTATTCTGGTACAGATTCTTACTTGGATATAACCAACAACATTTTCTTTAAATACTAGAAGAGCATAAAAATAATGACATAATTTAAATTCAGATATTACCTTTCAAATTTTAGTTTTTAGGAAACAATGATTTTTAAAAATAATTTTACTGGGGGCTTGGAGAACTCTTATCACAATCCCTACATCCATCCATTGAAATAGAGGAAGTACACACTGCTTTTATTTAAAGTAGTTTATGTTTTACTAAACATTTAGGTCAAGTTATATTTTACATGGTGTCCTTGGATCCAAAGATACAAGGGGTACTAAAAAAGAACCACCAAAAAGGATAAAAGCTCAGTTGGGCAGAGCCTTCATAGTATGCATTACACACACACACACACACACACACACACACACACACACACACACACTCCCAACCCTTCCTCCCTGCCTCCCTCCCAGCTGCTCTGTCTGCTCTGAGTTAGCGCACCCAGTGGCACGTTACTTGGGAAGGTTCTCTTTGGTCACAGTGAATTTTTCTGTAAAAGGAGTTTCGTTCAAACCTTGTTTTTGTGATGGCTGATTTAAGAGAACAGCATGCAGCTGTGAAATTTTGTTTCCTGCTTAGGAAAAATGGTGCAGAAACTGTTGTGAGGTTGAATATAGCTTACAAGGGCAGCACTGTGGGGAAAACTCAAGTGCATGACTGGTTTTCTTGTTTAAAAAAAGATGAAATGTCGATTGATGACAAACCTCGTTCTGGATGTCCATCAACCTGAAAGCGGAATATGTCAACTGGTAGTGCACTTGGAGCTGGTTCCATCAGGTCAGACTGTTAATCAAGTTTTCTCTTTGGAGGTTCTGAAAAGACAGTGTAACAGGGTGTGACAAAAAATGCCTTATTGGTGGCAGACAGGGGACTGGTTTTGCCACTGTGACAATGCTCTGCTCATGCAGCCATCTCAGTGCACCAGTTTTGGGTAAAACGTAGCGTGTCACACTTGTCCCACGCACCTTACTCACCTGACCTCGTACTGTGCGACTTATTTTTGTTTCCATGAATGCAGAGGCACATGACAGGACAGCGATTTTATGACTTAGAAGAGGTAAAGAAAACACGTGGAGGTTCTGTCAGCTATCCAAACAGATGGCTTTGAAAAATGTTTCCAAGAATGGAATCACAAATTTGACCAGCGTATTAAATGTTATGGAGGTGCTTTGAGGGTGTCAAGGTTGTTTTGTAAAAAAATTTACATACCCAGCTTTGAAAAAAAAAATTCCAGTTTTTTTTTGGGGGGTACCCCCTCATATATTTGAACAGTGAAAATTACATGAACTTGGAACATTCCCTTAGTATCACTCTTTATCTTTATTAGGAACTGAATAGTAGGCAGTTCTAATTTGTTATCTTAAAAAGGGGCCAGAAATGAGAGTTGCTGTATAATAAATAAGTAGCTTTAGTGCAGTGGTTTATATGTTTGATCACTAACCACAGGTCAGCTATTAAAGTCCACAAGAAAGATGAGACTTAGTGCTCCCATAAAGATTTACAGCCTCAGAAAAACCCACAGCAGTTCCACTCTGTCATCTATATACGGTCACTGTGAGTTGCAATTGACTGACTGGTAGTGAGTTTGGTAAATAAATAGAGACTTGACTGTTCTGAAACCAAAAATAGGTCTATTAGAACTCAAACTCTTTTATTAAATTAAAATGTCCACTCTTGTTAGAATGTTTCAGTCTTGTTAGAAGATGGCATAACATCACTTGTGTACTGAAACTCTTAAGAGAAAAGTTAGAATTTTTCTTATAAGGAACCTTGGAATCAACCTCACCTCTGAAACATTTAACATAAGTTATCTACCAATTTCCATATATTAAAATTTGTTTTGAAAATTTTACTGCATAATTTGAAGAAGAAAAACTAATATCTTCAAAATATTTATGAGCATTTGTACAGTCTTACATTCTTCCTCTTTAAAAAAAATCATTTTCTTGGGGGCTCGTACAACTCTTACCACAATCCATACATCCATCCATTGTGTCAAGCACCTTTGTACATTTGCTGCCATCATCATTCTCAAGACATTTGCTTTCTACTTGAGCTCTGGGTATCAGTTCCTCATTTTCCCCCCTCTCCTCCCACCCTCCTTCCCTCCCAAACCCTTGATAATTTATAAATTATGTATTTATAATTTTTTTCATGTCTCGCACTGACTGATGTCTCCCTTCATCCACTTTTCTGTTGTCCATCCCCCAGGGAGGGGGTTATATGTAGAGCCTTGTAGATCCTTTCTCCCCACCTTTCCCTTACTTCTGGTATCGCTGCTCTCATTATTGGTCCCGTGGGGAAGTCTCACATTCTTGACACTAAATTTCCCTCATACTTTCCATATGTGTCTTTTCCATTTTCTCTTTTCCTTTTCCATCATGCTCAAGCTGTGCTCTGACTTAGCTGTGCTCAACTTGTTGTCTCTGTGCATATTGCTCAGCCTCCCAGACCAACGAGGAAAACTTGCTGCCATCAAATCAATTTTAACTCACAGCAGCCTATAGGACAGGGAAGAATTGCCCCTTAGGGTTTTCAAACATATATATGTACACACACACACACACACACACACACACACATGTTTGTTTCATCGATTAACTTATTATTTATTTCAATAGTGTTATTGATTTAAAATGCACATATATAGTGCCTCAGTTAATTTACGTTTAAAGGAAAGTTGTGTAGACATCATTACAATCAGTTCTAGTGTATCCTCCTCCTTCCCATATTCATTATTTGCTCTTGAATTCCCCTCAAGCCCTCCCATTCTGATAAGCTATTACATAAGTCATTGTCTCTGTGTGTGTGCTCTTTCTGTGCTTCGTAAAGTGGGAAACACAAAAGAAACAATAAGAAACAAAACAAAAGGAAGAAAGAAAAGACCACTGGCAATATTAAAATAAGTCACAGAGAAAATTCCTGTCTTGGAACAAGAAAGAAATAGCTAAACCTAGAGCAAATTCAGGATGAGTTAAGAGGGATGCCAACTGATCTGGTATCACATTATACCATATTATATTCACCATAGTCAAGTTTATGATCATCTCCATCTGTTAGTAAGGCTATTTGTGCCCCTCGACTGTGGCCAGAGGGAATGTGCCAGAAGCTTGATCTGAATAGGTACTCTGGGAATGGATTTTGGGCTCCGGTTGTTCTCCATCGGCTTCTAAAATTTGGGTGTTCGCATTTTAAGCTCTGGTAGCTTTCTTTCATTGTATTTGGATTTTGTTTTTTGTCATCTTTGGATCACCCAGGATGATGTGTTTCTTCCATGTGGACATAGATGATGCCTCACTTAGTGTGTTAGTCTGGGTAGAAGAGAGAAACAAATTCATGGATATATATATATATATGAAAGAGATTTATATATAAGAGCAATTGAGCATTGAGAAAACATCCCAGCCCAGTCCAGATCTAGATCAAGTCCATAAATTTGATATTAGCCCATATTTCCAATTCCAATCTATAAAGTCCTCTTGAGACTCATGAAACACTTGCAATAAAGCTGAATATAGAAGATCACAGGCCAGTGGCATTGGAAGCATCTCAGCACTGGCAAGGGTCTCTCTGTGGCTTCGCCAGCACCCAAGGCTGCATCGGGGTGGGTCCATGTATCTTGTCAGCTGCTATATCTCCCAGGGAGTGTCAGAGAGAGAAGAATTTCCCACCTCGAAGGAGGAAGTACCGGATTTTCCAGAATTCTCATACTCACACAGAGGCCTCATTGGCTATGACCCAATTGATAGAGTAGACTCTACCCCTTCACTCTCAATCCTCAAATTGACAAATGATTATATATCTACCATACTTAGATGGCTGCTTGTTTAGACACAAGCCTTTAAAATCACAGATACTATTATAATTGATAGCTGGGTACCACCATCTGTTTTCTTCACCACACTTTGCTGTAGCAACCTTGTCTTTAGTGATTGCTTCATGAAGGCAAGCATGGAGCAGGGCCATGTCATAAGAATGAACTCTTCTTGGATTGGGGCTAGAATTACATGGGAGCCCAGAATTCATCTGCCTGTCCTTGGGTTATGTGTAACTCTGGTTTACTTTAGCAGTCTTATCATGTTGTGGTATAACAACATTATCAATCTTCCTCCTGGGGCATACGGTGATTCCATTAATAATATCAATAATTTATTAATTGGCATAGAATTTAAGATGCTATTGAGAAAAGGAGATTATGCAAGTCTAGTCCAACTGTGAATTGCAATCCACTAGTTATTTGTACAGATTGAATTCTTAAATCTTAAAATTGTACAAATTGAATTCTTAAATGATTGAGCTCTGTTTACATTGACCATAAGGGTTGGTGCAAGGGGAAAATTTCCTGTAACTTTATTATTTTTTAATTAATTAATTTATTTTTAATCATTTTATTGGGGGCTCATACAACTCTTATCAAAATCCATACATGCATCAATTGTGCAAAGCACATTTGTACATTCGTTGCCTTCTCAAAACAGTTGTTTTCTGCTTGGGCTTTTGGTATCAGCTCCTCATTTTTCATTTTTTTTCCCTCCCTCCCTGCTTCCTCCTCCCTCATAAACCCTTGGTAATTTATAAATTATTATTATTTTATCATATCTTACACTGCCTGATGTCTGTCTTCACCCACTTTACTGTTGTCCATTCTCCATGGAGGAGGTTATGTGGAGATCCTTTCTACCCCAACTTCCCTCCACCCTCCCAGTATCACCACTCTCACCACTGGTCCTGAGGAGTTCATCTGTCCTGGATTCCCTGTGTTTCCAGTTCCTATCTGCACCACTGTACATCCTCTGGTCTAACCAGGTTTGTAAGGTAGAATTGGGATCATGATAGTGGGAGGGGGATCAGGAAGGAAGCATTTAAGAACTAGAGGAAAGTTGAGTGTTTCATTGATGCTACATTGCACCCTGAGTGACTCATCTCCTCCTTATTACCCCTCTGCAAGGGATGTCCTATTGCCTGTAGATGGACATTGGGTCCCCACCCTGCACTCCCCCTTATTCACGATGATATGATTTTTGTTATTTGGTGCTTGATATCTGGTCCCTTAGACCCCTCCTGATCACACAGGCTGGTGTGTCTCTTCCATGTGGGCTTTGTTGCTTCTGGGCTAGATGGCCGCTTGTTTACCTTCAAGCCTTTAAGACTCCAGACACTGTATCTCTCAATAGCGAGATAGCCGGGCACCATCAGCCTTCTTCACCATATTTGCTTATGCACAAATTTGTCTTCAGTGATCGTGTTGGGAAGGTGGGTGTCATGGAATTTCCATTTAATTGAGCAAAGTGTTCTTGTATTGAGGGAGTATGTGAGTGGAGGCCCAATGTCCATCTGCTACCCTACAACTAAACCTATAAATATATGCACATAGATCTATTTCCCCATCATCATATATAAATATATTTACATATATACATGCCTGTATTTAGGCTTCTATGTATGCCCTTTGTCTCCTACTCCTTTCCTCTATTTCCTTTTGCTTTCCTCTTGTATCACTACCATGTTCAGCCTTCATTTGGGCTTCAGTAATTCCTCTCGCTTACATTGCCCTTGATCTTTCCCTACCAGTCCTCCCACCCCCTCCGTGCCACTGGTTTTGAATCACTCATTGTTCTCTTGTCCCTGGATTGGTTAACACCTCTTCCCTTCCCCCACCTCCCCCTCTCTCATGTCCCCAGGAACCATTGGTCTGGGTCCCTTGTTTTCTTCTCCACATTGTTTATCCAATCTATCTTATCTAGATAGACCTGCAGAGACAATAATATGCACACAAAATCTCGACTGCGCCAAACAAAGTGACACCTTAAGACAAGGTGACAATGGTAAACAAACAAAAAAGCCAATGACATACAAACCTAAAAGAAGAAAAGAAAAAAAAAAAGAAAGAAAGAAAAGTCTGTTAATAGTTCAAGGTCTGTTTGTTGACCTTTAGGAGTGTTTTCCGGTCGAGTCCGATGGGGTGCCATGCCTTGGCCCCAAAGTCTATTTTTGATACTCCCTCGGGACTTCCTTGTTCTTCCTGTAACTTTCTTAACAAGGGCAGATCCCTGCCAATAAGATTAGTACATGTCATATTAGTGCAAGGAGGACATTAAGCTAGTAAATATTTGGTGGTTCTGATCCCCTTTCATTGGACGCCCTCTAAGCAGGGATCCTAACCAATCCCACATTCCGAGGGTTACAGGTCACATCGAGGGAGGGTCCCAGTTTGTTCAGTGTGGTTTCCACATTGAGTTCTTCTGGTGTGGCCGATGGAGGATGCCATATTTCCCATATGGTCAGAGTCGAGAGAGTCATCATGGTGCATAGTCCATGGTGTGGTTCACCTAGGATTGAGTAGAAACAAATTCAAAAGTGTCTAACCATCTCTATCTGTTTTACTTTGTCCCTTGTGTCTTTGCTGTGGAGGCTCTGGGTAGTATGTCTGCCTAGTAACTTGCTGGAAGTCCTATGATGGTTTTATATTAGTGTTTTCTTACTGTTAGTATTTCACTGAGAAAATTAGCCTGATTTTGTAACTGATCATAGAACACATTCAAACTCACTGCCATTGAGTTGATGCTGCTGCACCCAGCTCCCCACCCACCCAGGGCTTTCAGAGACTGTAAATCACTATGGAAGTAGAAAGCCTCCTATTTCTCCTGCGAGGCAGCTGGCAGTTTCAAACTGCTGGCCTCACAGTTACCAGCCCAATGTGTAACCCACTACACCACCAATGTTCCTAATATTCTTTCATGACTCACGGGGACCATAGAGAAAGTTGAAAGTGTTAAATTATTTAGTTTGATTCCTTGTATTTTTTGCTTTGCTGCTGTCAGGTAGGTTCTTAATCATGGTAACTCTGTGCACAAGGAAACAAAATGCTGTCCAGTTGTGGGCCATCCCCATGATCAGACCATTGTGGCCATAGGGTATTTAATTGATTATTCTTAGAAGCAAATTGTCAGACCTTTCTTCCTATTAAAAACCAAGCCAAACCAAAACCAAACCAAAACCCAAACAGCCCAGCTTAGCCCATGATAGGAATATTTTAAAATAATAAATGTGCTGTGAGCAAAGAAGCCAGATGGTGCCCGACTATCTTATTTTTTTTAATTGTTTTATTAGGGGCTCATACGACTCTTATCACAATTCATACATACATCAATTGTGTAAAGCACATTTGTACATTCATTGCCTTCATCATTCTCAAAACATTTGCTCTCCACTTAAGCCCCTGGCATCAGGTCCTCATTTTTTCCCCTCCCTCCCCGATCCCCACTCCCTCATGAACCCTTGATAATTTATAAATTATTATTTTGTCATATCTTGCCCTGTCCAACATCTCCCTTCACCCACATTTCTGTTGTCCGCCCCCCAGGGAGGAGGTCACATGTAGATCCTTGTAATCGGTTCCCTGTTCCAACCCACTCTCCCTCTACACTCCCAGTATCGCCACTCACACCACTGGTCCTGAAGGGATCATCTGTCCTGGATTCCCTGTGTTTCCAGTTCCTATCTGTACCAGTGTACATCCTCTGGTTTAGCCAGACTTGCAAGGTAGAATTGGGATCATGACAGTGGGAGGGGGATCAGGAAGGAAGCATTTAAGAACTAGAGGAAAGTTGTATTTTTCATCATTGCTACATCGCACCCTGATTGGCTCCTCTCCTCCCCGAGACCCTTCTGTAAGGGGATGTCCAGTGGCCTACAAATGGGCTTTGGGTCCCCACTCCGCACTCCCCCCCTCATTCATTATGGTAAGATTTTTGTTCTGATGATGCCTGATACCTGATCCGTTCGACACCTCGTGATTGCACAGGCTGGTGTGCTTCTTCCATGTGGGCTTTGTTGCTTCTGAGCTAGATGGCGCTTGTTTACCTTCAAGCCTTAAAGACCCCAGACACTATATCTTTTGATAGCAGGGTGCCCGGCTATCTTAAAAGCTTGTCTTATTTATTAAAAAATTTTTACCCAACCCTTGGTGAACCTTGCCATGGATTTAGCACAATGATGACCTTAGATGCTGGCCTTAAAGGGAACATGGCATCCCCTAATGGCCACACCAGAAGAACTCAATGTGGAAGCCCTACCAAATGAACTGGGCCCTATCTCAAAACTACCTGTACCTCTTGGACTTAGGACTGAAATTCCCTGGTGGAAGAGGAAGCAAATGATGGCCACCCCAAGATTGTGGAAAGAGCGGCTGTTGGACCTTGGGTGGGACCCTTGGTTTAGTGGGCACCCAATGAAAGGGAACCAAGGACCACCACATATTTAATGTCTCAATGCTGCCTTGCATTAACATGACAAGTGTTAATCTGACAGGCAAGAATCTGCCCTTGTAAGGAATTTTACAGAAAGTTTTCCTCTAGCACCGTGTTCAATGTAAACAGAGCTGAACCATGTAAGAATCTGTACAAACCAACATCTCATGGATTGCAGTTCACAGATGGACTCTACTTATATAAAGTCCTCTTCTCAACAGTACCCTAAATTCTATGCCATTGGATAAATTATTGATGTTATAAATGCAATCATCTTATACCGTGATTGACAATGCTTTCCTTTTTTGTTTGTTTTTGTTACTTTTTGCTTTTTTGGTCATAAAATGATAATATGACCCCTGTGGTAACCAGAGTTATTCATAATCCCTACACAAGCAGATGGATTTTGGGCTCCTACCTAATCCTAACCCCAATCCAAGGAGAATTAGTTCTTTTAACATGCATGGCCCTGCTCCATATTCCCTTTCATGAAGAGTTCACTGAAGATAAGCCGACAGGGGGCATCATTGCTCTATGAATCTGCTGTCTTCCTGACCTTTAGCCCTTTATCTGCTGGGGAAATGAACCATAAAATGATGGACCAGTCTTTTTTGAGGAAGGTGGCTGCATCCTGATTGATGTTTTGTAAAGGAACTGGTGGGTGTCCACTCAATTTTTATCTTTATGTGGAACCCTTGAAACCTGGAAGACATGAACTAGGGTGTTAAATAGGAAAAGGCCAAACACTAGTAGAGTAGGATTATCAAAAGCCAGGGCTCTACAAGCATAAGAACCAGCTCAGGATATCAAAGTAGAAGGTGTGGATTCATGGAGGTGGTTTCCACCTGGCTAAAGAGCAGAGACAGATCTATTACAAATGCTTTTGCTCAGATGCCAGTGATCTGAAAAAGCGGTAGGAATTTCATACGGCATTCCATCAGCTCATCTTAATTTGCCAAGTAAAGAAGAGAGAGGGAGGTGAGAACGAAGTGGGGCTGAGGTCACCTTTGGTGCCGGAACAGAGTTGATTGTCCCCTGAAACTCTTGAATATCTCAGGGTTTTGCTAATTGCATTCACTAGAATTCATATGTCATCTTTAAGATCCAGATGGATTGGCTTTGCTCTGTTTCTAAGAGAATAAAGTCAAGGCTTTTTAAAATCAACTGATTAATTTATATGGTTAATTTACTTTCCTCCATTCCCCTTGGTCAAATTTAAGAAATGAGAGATTATGGCAGTTAGTGAAGATCAATTCTCACGGACTTTCATATTTTTATACTGTAATCCTCTTATAATGAACTCATTCACTTCTCTTTTCTCATCAATTTCTCTCCAAACAAGTCACTGTATACCTTCAAGTTTATCGTCATTCACATTCGGGCACAACCGGACATTTCATTTCAAGGCAGAACTACTAGTCCATCCTCTGAATATCGAAAACTGACTATGACCTTCTGTGACTTCCTGTATCCATGTAAAGTCTCTTCTTTGCTAACTTTTACATTACAAACTAAGCAATCACTGACTGTGAAAATCCCATCACTGTTAACTAAGCATTAGCACAGGATTAAATCAGGGAGTTTATTCTTATCTTCTGGGCTCAAGCAGGCACCGCGTTCCAAGGTGAAGTGGGGGAAGAGGCAGATTCCTCCTCGAGCTATAAGGGTTAAACCCGTTTAGCTTTTCTGCCCAGGTTTTTGCTGTTTTTAAAGAGGGGTTTTGTTTTTCAGGTAGGCACACGCCAGAGAGTACTTTTCTGTTTAGTATTGGTGTTGTCCAAAGTTTGAACTGGCTATACTTGGGACAGGTGCACTCAAAGTTTAATTCTATAAACTTTCACAGCAGTTGGGGTAAATTAGAACACTGGTTTAGGTCTCTCCTATATGAGTCTTAATTGCTTCAGTGACCTTGCTGTTCCTTTTTAGACATAGTCTAGTAAGACTTGCTGCACTTTCCTAGGCTTAAATACGTTTTAGAAAATAGCTTACATCACTGGGTCTGTTAATGCCTGTGTGGAAAATGGGTCTGCTACACAGGAACTCAAATGGTGATACTTTTCAGACAGAATGAGGGAGGCTTTCATTCTTATCCGAGCAACAGATACAGGTGTGAAAGTCACCTGAACTCTTAATTTGAATAGGAAATTTCTTCTCACAGAAGCAGAATCTCTTCTCACAGAAGCAGACAGTTTAGGAACAATTTAAAACTGATTGGAAACAAACAGCCCGCCCAGGTGCAGGGAGGAGGTGTGAGAAACTTCTTAGTTGGCAGCAGGTAATGTCAACAATGTGGCGGTCGGAGAAAGTCAAAAGACCACCAAGAGATTTTAGTACTGAATATGCAGCTCTCCTGTCTAGCAAAAAACCAGATGGACTGAATCAGCAACGTGTGCACATACCCACAGCTCCTTGGGTTTGATGTCAATAGTGTTGCCAGATGGAGCTAGGGAGCCAGGGCCCCATCAGCCGACAGGGTATTTTGCCACCAAGACTCACCGGGGGTACTTATGGAAGTCCCACGCTGGAAACAGGGGAGGGAGAGGTTCCTTTCAGCCCTGTGTCAGGGTGCGGGGGTGGACCTCCTCTGCGACCCTTGAGCCGGACATGGCTAGGCTTCCTTCGGCCATAACAAACCACGCGGGGTCAGGGATACAGAGGCAGGCGGAGTCCTCATGTGGTAGAGGCTCAGAGATGACATTAACAGAAATATCAGTTGCAATACTTTTATAACCTTTCCAATGCAGTCTGCATGATAGCAATGTTATTCACATCCCTGCTTCCTGGAGGCTTAATCCACCAGTATTTCCCCTTCACATTAAAAAACAAACAGACAAACTGAAAACAACCTTTGGATCAAAAGGCAGATGAAATAAGATATTAAAAGTTAACCTAACTATATCTACCATGAAATCATTTTTACAATAGTCTCTGTCTGAGAGCAAAAGTATCCACATCCCTCAACTATAGTCCGAGGGAATTCACCAGACACTTAATTGACGTGTGGACCCTGCATATGCACTTTGGGCTTTCACTGCCATCCCTAGTCTTCTGCCTGCTGCCAGGTGTTCACAGTTTAAACTCTGAGTCTATTCCCCCTCCGGATTTTGACGATATTATGTACAACAGGCTGGTGTTCTTCTTCCATGTGGACTGTGTAGATAACATATTAGCCTCTGTTGCCTTTAGCTCTTGTACTTCTCCCAGTGTTTCCCTCTGCCTCCGTAGTTTCTTTGTGCCAAACTCTCTTGTACAGTGCCTTGTCATTCACCCAAGATCATGGGTCTACCTTCAAGCCATTAACTTGCCCTCCTTTCACTCTCTGCCCCTGGTAATCATCAAAGAATGTTTCTTTTAGTGTGAAATTCCTTTCTCGATTTTTACAATAGCATTTTCATACATTATTTGTTTCTTAGTAAATTGCGTTTTGAGTCCCTTCCAACCTGACGGTCTCATCCTCTAGCATTATATTAGATAATATTCCAGTTATTAGAAGGTTTTAGTGCCTAATTCCTCAGAAACGGACCACAGAGCCAGCATTCCTGCCTATTCTTAGTTTGGAATCTCTGCTGAACCATGTACACCACAGGTGGCCCTGCTAATATCTGAATGCCTTTGGCTTGGTTCCCAGCATTACTGTAGCATGCAAGCCACCACAGTATTATAAACATAGCAGTGGGGTGTTTCAGTGCAGGCCTTATTTTACTTGGCAGGAAGCTTCTTGATTAGATTCTAGAATTTACAACTCTGAATTTCCCCACACATTCAGACTTCTTCATGACTCTCGGCATCATCAAGAAATCGAGAGTTTTTCTCTTTGTTCGGGTGAAAAGTCTC
The DNA here is from genome assembly GCF_000313985.2 of Echinops telfairi. Classification (NCBI taxonomy): domain Eukaryota; kingdom Metazoa; phylum Chordata; class Mammalia; order Afrosoricida; family Tenrecidae; genus Echinops; species Echinops telfairi. Next base: position 50,129,217 of record NW_022111369.1, read on the forward strand.
CTGTGAGTTGCATAATAAGAAAAGCATTTTTGATGATGGCGGCAGAGGTACAGATGTGCTTCACACAATAGATGGATGTATGGATTATGATAAGAGTTGTACGAGCCCCCAATAAAATGATTTTTAAAAGAAAAAAAGCATTTTTATGACACCCACTATCATTTATTAATTTATAGAAGCCCACATGCACATGCCAATTTGACCAAACATAGACTTTTTGTAGATATGGAAGCTTACTATTGCTTGGTAAATAAAAAAGCACATTCAAAATCAAATGCGTAAATGATACAAAATTGCTTGATAAATTTATCTCAACAATTGAAATACACCTACCAGAAGGACTACAGGTTAAGATGACAAGCATAGATATCATGAAGTTACTAACTTAGTCAGTAGGGTTAATTGTGGGAACCTTTTCTAGCTTCAAAATAAACCAACAAAAATTTTTCAGGAATCTCTGATGAGAAGGCCTATTCACACTTGAAAACCAAAGTTATGTCTAAATCAATGAGTTAAGCACTTGAGTTAAATAAAAAAGGGGAAAGAGAATAAACTACAACACAATATTTCAGATCAATAATGGCCCACGAGTCTTTGTTGGTGGCATTGTGATATGATTTGAATGCCTGATAGAACTCTGACCATCTCTGAACACTGTGATGTATCTGGCACGCAATATCATACAGAACCAGTGCATTCTGATTCTAGTAAGAGAGGCATAGCATAACCTCAAACTAACATACAAGGAAGATTGACATTTTATTTGAAAATTCGATACCTCTGCTTCTTTCCAGGGAAGTATGCTCAGGGTTGTATAAATTTTACTCACCAGAAGGATGACAAGTGATTAGTCCACTCTATGGATATGAATGAATTCTGCTCAGTGCTGAGTCAATAATTCTATTGTTTGAGAAGTCCAGATAACACAATCAAGGCCAAGAAATTTCACTGTGGATGTGCAGATGCTCTTAGTAAAGATAGAAAAGATGAAGGTTTAGATTGATGGGATATACAAAGAAGCAGGCAGTCAAAACCTGAAGATGAATCACTAGTCATTATTTTTATGTCCTGAAAATGGCCAAAATGGCCAAGATGGTTTTCCTTCTTAGGCACACTGGTCATAGTCTTTCCTGGAAACTTAGGCAAGAATTACAAAGAAAAGAAAGAAAATTACTGCCCTGTTTAATGATTATCCAAGAACTATTCTTATCTAAAAATTATTTATTTTCTTTTGAAAAAAATTCTAATTCCACAAGAAGCTTACCAATTGGGAAATGAAATATGTTTACAACATAAATGTTAAACATTTTCATGTTCTTTATACCTCACTAGCAAGTCATCCATGATGTGCTCTCTTCTGAGCATCAGAATGGAGTTCCTTGTTGGTACAATGGTTACTGTGCTTGGCTGCCAGTGGAAAGGTTGACAGTTCCAGTCTACCCTAAATAACCTGAGAAGAAAGATATAGTAACTTATTTTTCAAAAAGCAGCCATTGAAAAACCTCGTGGAGCATGGTTTTATCCAGTCAGACATGGATTTGCCATGAATTGTAATCAACTCAAAAGTAACTAATATTTTCTTTTCTTTTTTCGAGCATCAGATTAAAGTCTTCAGGCATTTATTATCCCCACCCCCCGCCCCATTGTTTCCTATCAAGAATGATGTATGAAAATATAAAATATTCAAAGAAGTCATCCTTTCAAAATAATTTTCAGTTGTACGATTCTGTGTATTATATTCAGATTGGAGTCTCTGCCAAGTGTTACCAGATTAAGTAGGTTTACATAATTTGAGTTAGAGAAACTATACAGTCATAAAGTAAAATTGAAGGAGATGACAAGCTTCTTCGTTTTTCTGAAAGAGGAATTTCAGAGAAGGAAGATCATTATTTGAATTTGAAGAGGACCTTCGTGAAGTGTTGGTCCTTCGGCTGGCACTGACAGAGCTGCAGCATAGATACGCATGGTGGTAGACGAGAGTGCTCTGCCTTCTCCTGTGACCAGTGTGGGAGACAGGTGACCGTCAAAATAATTCCTTATATGCAATCTGTCTGTTGGTGACTTCCATTATATAACCAAGTTCGGTACAGAACTAGTCTTTGCTAGATGCTATTGAGTGGCTTCTGACTCAAAGTGACCCCATAAGACAGACTAGACTTGCCTCATAGATTTTTCTTGGCTGTAATCTTCGCCGGCGGAGAGTTCCTTGTTTTTCTGCTGTGGAGCCTGGGTGTGTTCATTCCACCAGGGCGCTTTTAGGTGCCTAGATCGAGTCTGAATGTCTGGAGTTTGCAGTTCTCTTTCTGAGAGTCCTTTGCATCCCTGCGAAGGAAATGAAGTAACTAGTTTACTTCTTTATCTTGGTTTCTCAAACAGAAACAGAAATAGAATTTCTGTTCCTAGTCTTGTTTTTTGTCCGTATATCTTTCTGATTCAGTTCACATTAAAGAAAAGGATAAAATAATATCAGTGCAAGATTTGTAAGATCTAAATAAGAGCATATTTTAGCAGTCTCAAAATCTAGAATTCCCCGTACCTACTAAGAAATGGAATAAGAAAATAAAATTAATTCAAAAGATGACAAGAAGGTTGAGAAAAAGAAATGACACTAGTGTAGGAACAGTAACTTCAGGGGCAGTAATTTTCTTTTTTTTAATAAATCATTTTATTGGGGGCTCATATAACTCTTATCACAATCCATACATCCATCCATTGTGTCAAGAACATTTGTACATTTGTTGCCATCATCATTCTGAAAACATTCTCTTACTACTTGAGCCCTTGATATCAGCTCCTCATTTCCCCCCCTCCTTCCTCTTCCTTCCCTCCCTCATGAAACCTTGATAATTTATAAATGATTATCATTTTTCCATGTCTTGCACTATCCGTTGTCTCTCTTTACCCCCTTATCTGTTGTCCATCCCCCTGGGAGGGGGTTATAGATATATCATTATGATCAGTTCCCCATTTCTCCCCCCACCTTCCCTTTACCCTCCTGATATGGCTGCTCTCAATATTGGTCCCAAGGAGTTTATCTGTCCTGTATTCCCTGTATTTTCCAGCTCTTATCTGTACTCATGTACATGCTCTGGTCTAGCCGGATTTGTAAGGTAGAATTAGGGTCATGATAGTGGGGGTGAGGAGGCATTAAAGAACCAGATGAAACCAGGTGTATGTTTCACTGGTGCTATATTGCACCCTGACTGGCTTGTCTCTTTCTTGTGACCCTTCTGTGAGGGGATGTCCAATTGTCTACAGATGGGCTTTGGGTCTCCACTCCTCACTCCCCCTCATTCAAATTAATATGATTTTTTTGTTCTGGGTCTTTGATGCCTGATACCTTGATCCCATGGACACCTCATGATCACACAGGGTGGTGTGCTTCTTCCATGTGGACTTCGTTGCTTCTCAGTTAGATGGCTGATTGTTTAACTTCAAGCCTTTAAGTCCCCAGACTCTATCTCTTTTGATAGCTAGGCACCATCAGCTTTCTTCACCACATTTGCTCATGCACCTATTTGTCTTCAGTGTTCATGTTGGGAAGGTGAGCATCTCAGAATGCCGCATTATTAGATCAAAGTGTTCTTTTGTTGAGGGAGTACTTGACTAGAGGCCCATTGTCCATCTACTTCCTTAATACTAAACCTATAGATATATGTACATAGATCTATTTCCCCATGGTCATATATAAATATATTTACATATGTACATGCCTGAATTTAGATCTCTATAAATGCCCTTTGCCTCCTAGCTCTTTCCTCTGTTTCCTTTTACTTTCCTCTTCTCCCACTATCATGTTCAGCCTTCATTTGGGTTTCAGTCATTCCTCTCGGTCACATTGCTTCAGGTGCACTAAATTATTCAATGTGGGTCTTCTAGTCAAAGTCCCTCTTTCCTACCAAGTAACCATTTCCTACATGGAGCTGGGTAAGAGGGTTGGGGAAGACATTGATAGAATTCACCTGTGAGTAATTTTGAACAAGATTTTACACCTGCTAGGTATGAATGGAAGCTTCTGAGAAGGAGAGGGGAATCTTACTACTAGCAAGAACCAGGAGTGGAGTGTGACCTCTGCACAGTGAACCCCCTGGGTCCAGATGATAACGGCGATATTAGGGGAGTAGCAGCACAATCAGGAGGGAGACCACGAGACAGAATGGTGAACATCCCATCCCAAGGAGAAAGTAAAGCTGGGTGCTTTTGTGCTGGAGGAGGCTGGCAGTGAAATGGGATGCCTCTGGGCACTTAACTTAGGGAGCTATTTGCTGACTCATAGGCCTTGCGGTGAGTGCCTGCAGGCTGAGGCCTACAGCAGAGAGGCATGCCCTTCAGGCACTTATCGGTGGCCCTACCAGAACTTTGTCCTATATCCTGATGAACACCTGTATCCTGAGCATTTCTCACTTACATTACAACCGATTAACTTCCCTAATTAACCCCTTAATTATGAATATTGTTTGTGAGTTCTGTGTGGCCATTGAAATGGACTATAAAATCTGGATAAAAAGAGAATGTTGCATAAAACACAAGTGCATAAAAATATGGTAAATATTATAAATACATAAATTATAATAAATAAATATGGATTAAAGCCTCCACTTAAAAATACAGTAATTATCTGCCAGACTGGATAAAATAAATATAACTCGCATGCTGCTTATGAAAGAGTCATTTAAAACTCAAGTATAAGTAAGTATATACAAAGGATAAACAGGTAGAAAAAGGTATTCTAGATACAGTCTAATCATACAAAGGCTGAAACATACAAAGGCTGATTTATTTAGATACATAAATATCATGTGCATTATAAATAAAAAGCATACTAAGGCTAAAGTCAGTTGTTTAATTCTGATGCACGATTCACTTCACCATGAACTTAAAATAATTTGAACTCTAATGCCTAATCACATAGCCTCTGAAAATGGTAAGCAAAAATGTATAAACTATGAGAAGCAAAATCATATGCAAATCATATATACTTCTCTCAATAACTGATAGATTTCAATAACTTTTACTTTTAAATAAAACTTAGCAAAAGTATAGAATACTTTGAACAGCATAAAACTCTTTGTGAGCATACTTCCAGAAAAATCCATCTAATTAATGCAAAATTCAACTAATAAATTTTGTGCCGATTCTTTTCAAAGATACACAGAATCATTTTAAAGTCTGCCCATAATCTGGGCCCTACGGAATAGTGTATGAATCCTTAAATCCATGGTCTGTGATCACAATCAAATTACATGATAAAAGAATGATTTTTAAAAAAAGCAAAACAAACAAGGATAGTGGAAATAACTCATTTACTTCGAAATGGGAAAGTACATGTCCATATAATCTATATACCAAAAATTTATTGAAAATTAGAAAGCATTTTGAAATGAAAATAATGTCAAGGAAAAAAATATGTAGGTTAAAAAGAAAGAAACAAAAACCGGTCTTTATACCTTAAAAAACAAAAGACAGCAATCAAACGACTCCCTCCCATCTAGCCGATGTCAGCCTTCTTGGGACAGAGTAGAACAGCCCCTATGGGTGTTTGAAACCCTAACTTCCTATGGGAGTGAAACGCCTCATCTTTCTCTTGCATGGCTGACCTAGCACTTAGCATCGCAATATCTGAATACACAGATAGTAAATGGTCTACGGCCTGCTTCAAAAATTCTCTGAACCCCACCCGTGTTCCAATCCCTAATTCTCTTTCGGGATTCTTTGGAGTGCTTCTTTTTCTGTATGCCCTAATGTGAACATTGTATTTCTTACCGAAGGCCTGCATGCCACTGAACACATCTCAGTGGTGATGTAAATGTGGATGAATGAGTGTAGAAACTTCATATAAGGCCATCTTCAATACTACTTTCTCCCGAACAAATGGCAATAATCGATGTACAACTCCCTGCTTCCCCTCCCTGGGGGACGAACAACAGGGTGAAAGGAGACAGCAGATGATGTAAAATACGAAAATAAAAATAATTTATAAATTGTCAAGGATTCACACGGGTGGGAGGTGGGGGAGGGAGGGGAAAAAGAGGAGCTGATACTCGGGGTTCAAGTAGAAAGAAAATGTTCTGGAAAGGATGATGGCGGCATATGTACAAATGTACTTGAAATAATTGATGTATGGATTGCTATAAGAGCTGTAGGAGCCCCCAATTAAATGAGTTACTAAAATAAAAAAAATACTACCCCTGCCCCCCACTAAACAATTAAGCCTTCTTCAAGAGACAACTCATTCAATGTAAAACCCTGGTCTAAACAGTTGGGCTATAATCACTGAACTAACATTGTAATTATAATGGTTAATTCTGAACCTCCGGTTTTTAATTTTTTAAAGTCATTTTATTGAGGACTCTTATAGCTCTTATCACAATCCATCCATCCATCCATTGTGTCAAGCACATTTGTACGTGTTGCTCTCATCATTCTCAAGCCATTTAAACCTCTGGTTTTTAATGAACACTATGAGGTAGTACTTGTGTGCTTTTGTTTAACTACCATCTCCTAAAATAAAAGACCTTATTCATGACCAGCCTCAGCATCTATTACCCTATTACTTTTCTAAAATTTCTGAAGTTCTCCAAAACAGATCATATAGTCAAATATGACTTTAATCCTCTTTTACTAGCAGTCTTATGTTTCATTTGGCTAGCTACCGTAGGTAAAATGCAGCCTCCACTTCAGAGGTGACCAGACCAATTTCAGCTCTTAACAATTCCAGGTGTCGGAGGAGAACTGCTCACTAGGGTCTCTGGAGCTAGAAAGCCGTATACAAGCTTCTTTATTCCCAGGAGTAGCTGGTAGGCTTGAACAATCAACTTCTCAGAAGCCTAATATTTAACCTACTGTGCCACCAGGGTTTTCTAGATTAATGATACTATCATTAAAAATAATTGTATAATTCTGGCATCTTTGAAAGAGATAAAACGATCAATTTCCTGAACTAGTATTTCATGTTTTATATTTAGGCACTATTGAAATACTCTAGAAAGCAACTTTAAATAAAAAATATTTAATATTTACATATGTGCATATATTATTTATGCACAAACTATAATTATTTATTTATTTTTAGTTTATTTAATTCTATTGATCTATATATTTATTAACCAGCCGTTCTTAGAAACGAGTGCATTTCCTGGGAAAGACAAAAAGGAGCCAATGTACTTTTATAGTTAATCTTGTTGTTATTTCTCCTTCTGATGAAAGAAGTCGAGTGCCCATACTCTTGCTTACTCCTTGGATGTTAAGATGCTGAGCCATGTCGCGAGAAGTGTTAGCCCGTTAATCTTTAAAGTGTGCTGATAACTTTTCATTTGCAGCCCATCCTTCTCTGTCTACATCTCTACCCAAAGAGCATGGCCATGCAGCTACAGGATGCGGGTTCCCTTGAGCTTTTGGTAAGGCTCTACCAATTGACACAGGAGGGGGAGAGATTCTTCTCATCTTCTCGCTGTGGGTTGCATTACTCAGCAGTGGTTACAGTCTTTCGTAATTGGTCATCCTCGGTGGCCTTTCCTCCATTGTCCCATTCTCACACAGGCCCTGGGGTCTCTCTTAGCATCCTTTGCCCCACCCAGTACAAGCTTCCATGGTGGGGGCCTCTGAATGCATCAATAAACCATTATGGTTTCTGTATTCCTGCCTACTTTCTTTACAGAGGTCTTCAGTGCATTTATTTTTTCATAAAGAGCCTGACATATAAGTTGTCTTTGAGTGATAAAATGCAAGTTAATTTTGTAGCCATCAAGACCATTTTATTGCTCAAATGCTTTGCTTTATTTATTTATTTTGGTGTGCTGGTGAGCATTTCCCCCAAGAACTCAGAGAGTTGGAAAAATATAATTAATTCCATCTTCAACCAAAAATGTCTAAAAGTTTATCCCAAAAACTCTGAGCAGTGGTGCTGCTTACTGTCGTTGGAATGGGGGTTGTGGCTTGAATCGTGGTACTGGGGACTTTGGTGGAGGGAGAGTCAGCTAGGGTTTTAGCCGTAGTTGCAGCAGCTGCTCTTGTGGTTGCTGTGGTGGTGGTGGGTTTTGTAGATGTGGTGGTGGGTTTTGTAGACGTGGTGGTGGTTGCTGTGGTGGTGGTGGGTTTTGTAGACGTGGTGGTGGGTTTTGTAGAAGTGGTGGTGGGTTTTGTAGACGTGGTGGTGGGTTTTGTAGACGTGGTGGTGGTTGCTGTAGACGTGGTGGTGGTTGCTGTGGTGGTGGTGGGTTTTGTAGACGTGGTGGTGGGTTTTGTAGACGTGGTGGTGGGTTTTGTAGACGTGGTGGTGGTTGCTGTGGTGGTGGTGGGTTCTGTAGTGGTAGTGGTTGTGGTTGTAACTGTGGTAGTTGGTGTTATTTGGGGATTTGGGTTAACGGGAGGTGGGTAAATAGGGGGATATACAGGAATAAAGGGGGGTAGGGGTCTTGGCACCCAATTAGGTCCTGGAGGGTAAGGCCTTGGTTGGAAAGGTGGAAAAGGGTAAGGTGGTCTAATAGGTATTGGGAGGGGTCGAGATGGAATTCTTATTGGGCCGAAAGGAGGAGGAGGTGGTGGAAGACGTCCTGGGCCGATGGGAGGAGGAGGAGGTGGAAGACGTCCTGGGCCGATGGGAGGAGGA
>NW_022111369.1:50137924-50142145 GCF_000313985.2 Echinops telfairi
GGTGGAAGACGTCCTGGGCCGATGGGAGGAGGAGGAGGTGGAAGACGTCCTGGGCCGATGGGAGGAGGAAGAGGTGGTAGACGTCCTGGGCCGCAGGGAGGAGGTGGTGGTCGAGGAAGACGCCCTGGGCCAGGAAAGGACGGTCTTGGCCTTGGTCTGAGGGGTAGAGGAGGTGGCGGCAGCAGCGGTCCTGGTAGGTTGGGTCCCCTGTGAACTCTGTGACTCTCACTGGCCTGTGCAGATAATATAAAAATTAAACAGCAATATGTTTTATAAGTTGGATCATTTAAAGTTCACACATTGGGCCATACGTTTTCATAAATTATAGTCATACATTCCACTGGGAAATGTTTTAGGAAAGTACAGACCATTCATTCTGTCCCCTCAGGGAGTTGGTGGTCTTAGAAACCACCAGTGCTGGGAGACACTTCAAAGGGAGGCAAATGCTCCATAGGACGGCTTATGAAAATCTTTTGTACTCTCCACTTGAAGAATTCATGACAACGCAGGTCCTTGAGTTTTCATTATGGTATTTATTAAGAAACTATTATACCCAACATATTTTTCTAGGAGCTATGAAAAACACATGAACCCTGTGTTCCTTGATCTGAAGTCTGATAAAAGACACACTCCCCCAACTATAAGGCCTATACAGTAAAAAGCCTGCAGAGTGTGTTAATTACACCCCAAACATTGGAGGCTGGCTGTTAGAATCAGTCCTTCTACAACAGCATGTGAGCTGGGTGAGCTGCTCTCAGTCTCTGTCTTCTTGTTGCTGGAGAATGCCACAAAGGCTACATATTGGATGCAGGAAAGATTTGAAACAGTGTGTGTATGGGTGGCAAGAGTGGGGGGTGGGGATCACATAGAGAACTGTATATTTTTGAGCCACTAATCTTTGCCATAATAATTTCCATATTTCCTATATGGTTAGTACAACTTCTCCCCTCTAATGGCCAACCCTAGAAAACTGATGAACATGCTGTTTACACCTGAATTAATTTTCTTTAAAGAGGTAGACTTAATTTAAATACAACACAAAACCAAAACCAAATGAAATAAGCAGTGTTTTTGAGTTTCACTTTTCTTATTTGTTAAAAGAGGTAAATAATAATAACTGCCACGTTTTATTGTTTAGGAGATTAAACACTACTTTTATAATACATATTATGACATAGATTACATATTCTATAATTAATAGCTTCTAATAAGTCAGGTATTTCTGATACACAAGTCTTAAGGAATGAAACTCTGTTCTCATTTAACATTCTTTACACACTAGAATCTAATAATGGAGAATTTAACTTTTCCAAATATATTTGTAGAAATGTTATTAAATGTGTCAGAACAATATTACTACTCTGACAGCTTTTATTGTTGCTAGAATTTGTTGACATATTTTTTTATGATATTACAAAGTCTGATTCCTAACTGGTTTCTCTTAGACAGGTACCATGAAGTGAAGAGTTCTTCCATGAAGATACCAGTTTTGAATGGAACACTGCTATACCCAGTGGTGGTGTACTAGTTAAATTTTGGACTGCTAACTGCAGGGTTGGCAGTTCAAAAGTACCAGCCACTCCACAGGCAAAATATGGGTTACACTCTTGGAAACCCACAGGGACAGTTCTACCTTGTCCTGTAAGGTCTTTATGAATTCGCATCTACTCAATGGCAGTGAGTTATTTTTTGTCCTTTATTATGGTATCAGGGTGGGTACAAACAGTTAACACACATTCAAATATTAAAAGATATAAAATGTTTTCAGTAAAACAATGTATAATCAGATACATGCATTGATGCATAAAGTTAGGTTCTTATCTAATTTATTTTTTACAAGCTGTCTAGGATGAATTAAGCTTAAATTTTATTTAGTTATTTTGAAAAAAGCTAATGTGCTTGTAAGTTCCAAGATGTCCTCTGTCCTCCTTTGGCACTTCCCACTGGCCCTGGCCAGCTGGTCAGCCATTTATAAATGGGAATGAAAAAGAAAAGAAGAACAAATCCATCATGATTGACAGTTCAACGGTGTATTTTCATATGAAGACGGCACCACTGGCATCGCAATTTTGCTTGACGTTTTAATTGGCGAGAAAGACATTGGGGGTATTTAAGGTGGAGGGAACTCACCGTGAAACAGGCACAGAGAGCCAGCAGGCCCAAGATGAACGCTCCTTTTTTCATTCTTTAATGTTGCTCCTGAAAGCAGACCGTGATTAGCCCAACTGGTTAACCTTCTTTTTAAAAGAGCTAAATAAGAATTCAGAAAGGTTTCTAGAACATGTTCTATCCACAGTAGGAGGAAGCGGTTACATACCAGCATTAGTGAGCTCACACTGGGAATGGAGCCACATTGTTATGTGTGTGATATTTTATAACAAAATCATGACACTTATTCTCTTCTATGAAAATTAATTCCTAGCTAACTGTTCAATACAATTGGAAAATGCAAGCATTTTGGGAAAACGTGTTGCCTCTGGTGGTGACTATTTTGAAAGGATATAATTTATCTGCGTGTACATTTAGGTAGGTTTATTTGAACTAGTGAAACCTTACAAATTTATTTAGATTTGTGACATGCAAATTATCCATTTTACTTGATTATTAGTCATTAAAAAAGCCTTTTAGTACAATAGTGTAAAAATACGAAAGGAAATCCGTTCGATTTATCAGAAGGAAAGATAAAAACTCTGCAAGGTGAACCTTTCCTTGTGGCATCACCCTGCTCAGGGGTTACCTGCTCAGACCTTTCTTATTCATTTTTTCTGAGTCAATCTCTAAGATTCAACAGTGTCTGAATTAGGAAAGGGAGACTTTGATTATAGTTTCAACAGTATATTATACGTGCATAGCAAGTTGATCAAACGCCTGCACGGAGTCAGGCTTCCCTGGGGTCCGTGTAATGTCTGTCCTCGATGCTCGTCTTGAACATGACATTGGAGGAGAGCTCCATGGAACTGGACTTGGTAAAGTATGTAACCAACTCTCTAAACTTGGTGTTTCTTGTTTTCTTTCCTAAATCAGGCTATAAGTATGTTTACTAAAACCTAGCTCAAATGGAAGCAAGAAAAGTTCAAATATATTTTTATGGACAACTTAGAGAGTCTTATTAATAATAGAATTTATTGCTATTTGTAACCATAGAACTGCCCGCCACATGGAGTTCTATAAACAATGGACTGCACCATTGTGAGGGCAGCATGGTGACTTAAGAGGCCTATTAAACTATGTCAGCGTAATTTGTAGAAATCATTAAACTATGTGACTTAAATTAAACTATTGTGACTTAAGAGGCCTATTAAACTATGTCAGCGTAAATTGTAGATACAAAAATTAGAATTAAAAAATAAAACTCCTCACACTTATATTTCTGAGTACTTACCTTAATAGGAGACTCTTCTTTGGAAAATTAAATTATTGCACAAATGTACTAGTTACTCAGGTTGTAGGTCCACGGCTTGATCATCCCAGAAGAAAAAAGAACTTCTGCAGATGAAACTCCTTGTTAAATACCTTTGACTGGATTTTTATTGGAGTTAATATTTATTTGTGAGAAGATCAATTCCTGGATTGATGTTCTTCACTGAAACAAAGAAACTATGGTTTCAGTTGCCAATTTGGCAGCTTCATCAATAGAACTGTGTTCCAATCACTGCGTATTAGGCTGTGAGGAAGCATGCAGGATGCTCAAAGACAGTGATCTTCACACTCCACTGTATTTGAAAAAATTTTAAGTATTCCAACCGTCAATCTTACTTTCATCAATTTATCAGAATCTATTGGGTGGGGCCCAGAAGACAGAGAAAATTATTTTTTAAAACTCCAAAGTGATTCTAAAGTGAAATCTTCTTGGAGCGTTGTAACAGATAATACATTTAATGGTCTTGGTAAGATGGTGTGGAGTCTTTCTGCTATTCCATTTATATTGAATAGGGGGTGAAATGTTTACCACAAGCTCCTCTGCCTTCGATTCATTTAAAGGGGCCACAAGCTCCACTGCCTTAATTTCATTTAATTCATTGTTCATTCTAAGCATTGATAGTACTACTGGGTACCTTCAAAGGTTTACCTTGAAATTGAACATATTTTGTTTGAATTTAAAATCTCAAAATGAGGTTTGCAGTGATCTTTTTTTTTTTTAAACATTTTATTAGGGGCTTATACAACTGTTATCGCAATCCATACACACATCAATTGTGTAAAGCGCATTTGTACATCATT
>NW_022111369.1:50145006-50146283 GCF_000313985.2 Echinops telfairi
GAACTGTCAGTCCCATTGTTTTCTCCTCCAGATTGTTCATCCAGCCTGTCCTATCCAGACAGACCTGCAGAGACAACAATATGCACAAAAACAAGACAGAGAAAAACCAAGCAACAATGTACAACAAAACAGCAACAACATCAAGCCACTGACAAAGAGCAAATTAAAATATACCAAGAAAGAAAAGCTTGTGTTTTCCAGTCTAGCCTGTTGTGGCACCATGCCCTGTCCCCAGTGTCCACCCTCATCATTCCCTGGGGATCTTGCCGCTCCCCTCCCCTCCTGTTCCGCTACACTCCCCCAGTGCTTTGCCTCAGTGTGGCGGGATCAGATCGGGTGCAATTCCCACACCATGTCACTGGTGTTGTCCCCCTTCAGGGCCATGGGTCAATGAGGGGCATCATGTCTCATAGTGGGGCTGGCCATGTGGTCCTCTCTGTGGACTGGCTGCTCTAATTGGGGTCATCGTCTTCAAGACCTGGTGGGCCAGGATGTGCTCCAGTCTCTCCTCCTCCCCCGTCATCTGCTCCTGTGTGCTCTGGTCAGATATATACTTCTCCCAAAGCTTCAGATTCTGTGCCATCCTTTGAAATAAATTCTTCTCAGAGGAGGGGCAGTGCAGTGATTTTTTAAGTGAACTGAAACTAGTATGTTTCAAGGATTGGTTATGTGACTTGGGCTGGGTGACCAAATAGAAATAACCAGATTGTTTGTTTCATGTCAAGATTTTTGTCTATTGACTACATGCAGAGTAAGCCAAGCACTCTTCTAGGACATTTTGCTGTATGCACAATTTACCTACTATTTGCTCATTTATTTCAGCAATTATTTAATCTTTGAATGATTTTATGTTTAATTGTAGTTTATACTTAGGGTTCTAGAATCAATGTCTGGACATATATAACAGCATTGACATATGGATAATAATTTTTTTTATTTGGGAAAAATAATTTTGAAGGAAGATAAGGAGAAGAATGTTCAATAAATTCCTTGTCTCAATGATGTAAATAAGATAGATCTATTGGCAGGAGAGGAAGAATGAGGACACAGAGTCCGTGTAGTTTATTAATCTGGTATTTCAGTTAAATGTTTAATTTTATTCAAAGGTACTTTGAAGATGCTTGGAACTTAAAACATCAAATATACAGATATTGTGTCGTAAGTGTCGCTTATGGTAGCTGAAGTACCTAAAGGGCAGGAGGGTGCTATTGAGTACATCGGGCTCAGTAAAATCTGTAGCAGAAGGACATTGGGCCTCCACTCAAGTACTCCCTCAA
>NW_022111369.1:50148312-50158813 GCF_000313985.2 Echinops telfairi
ATGTCCTCTATGCTCTAACTACGAAAATATTTGATTTACAAATAAGGAATCCTACTTCGCGGAATTTCATTTATCACGGTAGGGTCTAGAACCGATTGACCGCGATAAACGAGGGTTCACTGTACATCCTAAAGCCTGAGTCATAACCCAAACAAGCATGTGCACAGCCATGTTAATTGCAGAACAGTTCACAACAGCCCGAGGATGAAATAACCTATGTGGTCATCTGTAGAGGAATGGATAAAGCAACTGTGGAATACTGTGCGTCCCTGAAACACAATGAAAAAAATCACCTGGTGACACGGACGGACCTGCCGAACATTATGCTGACCGAAATTAACCAAGCAAAAAAGCAGAACTATTTCACGAGGCTACCAATATCAAGGGTAAAACATCGCAAGACAAAGACTTTAATACCCAAAGAACACACTTTGTAGATTGCCAAGGGGAGAGGCATAAGGGAGGAAAAAGAAACAACGGGTTAGACTGTTGACAGGTGTTAATTTGGGGGAAATGGAAGATGGTAGTCCACAAGAGGGTGAAGAAAAATCAAGGAGCAGGTGAAGGGTAAACAATTGGCACATGCATGTGTGTGCGTGCACGTGTGTGTGGTTGATTAGTAGTTTAAAATGTTGAATTCAAAGATGATGATCTGAAATGTAAAACCCCACCCAAGAAGTCTTACGAAAATTGAAAACTGCATTGTGAAAGAAAGTCTATGGTTCTTTCTTATTTTCATCACAATGGACTCGTTCTTCTGAGGTAGCAAGAGCTGTCTTGTAAGAATTTCCTTAGGCAGTCTTCCTCCATCCACCCTACTACACTGATCCTGCCCCTTCCTACTTATTTTTTGTTCCCCAATCTCAAAGAACTTTTAAAAGGAACACAATTTGATTCCCTTGAGGATGTCAAAACTAATACTCAGATGTGATATAAATAGAAGAATGTAGAATTTTGAGGGCAAGGGCTTGAGAGAGGAAAACACCAACTTCAGAAGTTGACCGAGATAGTGCATATAGAGGCAGTGAATTATTTGTGGACCTTCTAGCCAAAGTCCCTAATGCCCACACAACCTGTGCCTGTATGTGTCTGGTAAGAAATAAGGGATGAAACTAATAGGACTCACCAGTGAGTAACTGCAAACAGGATTCCCTGGAGTGCCATCTTGCTGTGGAAGAGATGAGTCCTCTGAAAAGCAGGAGTGATCTCATTACCAGCAAGAGCCAGGAGTGGAGCAAGTCCTCTGGACCCACGATTTCTGCACAGTGAACTTCTTGAATCCAGAAGACTGCTATAACAGCAGAACCATGGGCCAGAGGATGGAACCAGGGATGGACTTCTCAATTCATGGAGACTGGCTTGTGGAGTGGGGTACCTCTGGTCACTCAATTCAGGGATCTGGGTTTGCCTACCCAAGGAGATTGGAGTGAATGCCTTTAGGTTGAAGCTTCCAGAGGAATGGTATGCCACTTTCTTTGGGTATTTATTAGCAACCCTAAAAGAACTTTGTAACATGCCCTGGTAAACAGCTTAACCCTGAGCATTTCTCATTGGCATTACAACTCGTTAACTCATTAATAAACCCTTTAACCATGAATTTTGTCTTTGTATTTTGTGTATACATTTCAATGGATATTAGAATCTAGAGATCATGTAGAGCATATTGATTAAGATAACATAGCACATATGTCAAGAAACAATAGCTTTACACATTTTGATATTTGTTTCTAGGATTTCTATCATTTCATACCAATACTTGTGGTTGTTATGGGTCAGAATCAACTTGATGACAACAAGCAACGATAATAATATTTGCCATATTACTGATTGGAAAATGTGTCACAAAAAATTAAGATAAGAATTGGTCATAAATTCATCATGTTTCATTGCTCAAAAATTTCCCACTGTGCTATTTTGCTCTCCAAATGTAGTTGATCTCCAAAATTTTAAGTAATATTTTTTATAACAGTGCTTATTGAAGTATGTATGTTACCTATAAGTGATATAAATAAATTTAGTGAATAGCAAATGGAATTTACAGACTGGAAAGAAAATAAATATTAGATTCCATTACATGTGACTCATTTTTGGAGTAATTATTTTTATGGTTCCATATATGAGTATCTACTGAGTTAGATGTTAAATATAACATCTGTGAATTAAAGTAACAAACAAACATGTGAACACCTTTTTAAAAAATAGGATAGCTAAATGGTTGTGTATGGGATTGATGTCAGGTAGCCTAAATTTAAATCCCAAGTGTCTTCCTTATTAGCTGAGTTTTTCTGCCCAGCTACTTAATTAGATTATGTGTCAACCTCGTCATCTACAAAATAGGATTGCAACCGCTTACTTGTATAGTTCTTTTTAAGATTAAATTTGATAGAAGATATAAAATCCTGACACATGTGAATAGAAAATCCTGCTTTTTCAGTGAGAATTCATTGTTTTATTTATCCAAAAGAACTTAGGATAGTTGACTCTTTGGCTATTGAAAAACAAAACAAGTTTAAAATTAAAAACTTATTTATAGGTTTTGGTGGTAGTGGTAAAATGGATCTGTAGCTGTTTTTAAACTACTGAGTTTTCTTTGCCTTTAGTAAATGCTAAAAATTTCTTCTGTTACAGGTAGAAGTCGTGCTCAATTTATTAGTTTGCTAACAATTTTTGACACACATTCTGTTGCTATATATTTTTATGATCTAACAATTATACTATTTCTAAGTTAATATTTGATGTCTTGTGAATTGTCAACTTCCTTAGTCATACATGCACTTGGAGAACATCACAAGCAAAATTTTTTTCCATAAATTGTTTTATGCCAAAATATATTTCAGCTAAGTGTTTTAATTATAAGGTGTGATTTATAGGTGTAATGGATCAATGGTTATGAAGGAAGGATACTGAATGAACATTGCCAACATTGAAACAATAACTGCATGATCACAGCCAACAAAGAATTAGAGCATTACGAGCAGGAAGAAACAAGTGTC
Source organism: Echinops telfairi (assembly GCF_000313985.2). NCBI lineage: Eukaryota > Metazoa > Chordata > Mammalia > Afrosoricida > Tenrecidae > Echinops > Echinops telfairi. The sequence goes on from NW_022111369.1 coordinate 50,151,306, forward strand.
TTTTAAAAACAAAAACTTTTATTCAAGCAAAATTTTAGTTAAGACCTTGCTTTACGAGATCCTGACTTGTTCTTTAACAGAACAAACAACATAGAGATTCTCTATACAGGAGATTCAAGTTGTTGGTGGAGTTTCACTTTATTTAGTGAATAATATAAACAAATAAAACTGTTTTCTAAATGAATCTGTAGTTACATGACAACTTCAGTGATTTATCTCTGTTCTTCTGTTTTACCAGTTGTTGTTGTTAGGTGCCAAGGTTGGTTCCTACTCATACCTAGTCTACGTGCAACAGAACGAAAGACTGGCTGGCCCTGCACCATCCTAACCATGGTTCCTAGGCTTGATTCCATGGTTGGAGCCATTGTGCCAATCTATCTCATTGAGGTCCTTCTCTCTTTCGCTGGCCCTCCATTTCACCAAGTATGAGGTCTTTCTTGAAGGACTGGTCTCTTCTGACAACATGTCCAATGTGCATAAAGGGGTAGTCTCATTGTACTTGCTTCTTAGGAACCTTCTGGATGTACTTATTCCAAGACAGATTGTTCTTTTGGCAGTCCATAATACGATCAATATTCATCAACAGCACCATAATTGAAATACATCGATTCTTCTTTGGTCTTTTTTATTCAATGTCAAACTTTCACATGTATATGAGATCATTGAAAATACTATGGCTACTTGGGTCAGGCACATCTTAGTCCTCAAAGTGACACCCATGCTTTTCAACGTTTTGAAGAGGTCATGAATAGCAGCAATATGCCGTTTAATGTCGCGACTGCTGCTTCTATGAACATTGATTGCAGAGCTAAGCTAGATGAACTGCTTCACAATTTCAAAGTGTTCTCAGTTTATGATAGTATTACCTATTGATCCAGGTGTGAAGACCTTGGTTTTCTTTACACTGAGTTGTAACTCATACTGAAGGCCTAAATCCTTGATCTTCTTCAGTGTGTGCTTCAATAACAAGATCATGACATCTGCAAATCACAGTTCTTACTCATATAGTCCAGTTTCTCTAAATACTTGCTCAGCATACAGATTGAATAAGTATGGTGCAAAGATACAACCCTGACCCTCCCGTCACTTGATTCTATAGCATGCAGTATTTTCTTGTTCTGTTTGAACAACTTTCTCTGGTTTCATGTACAGATTCCTCATGAGCTCAAGAAGTGTTCTGGAATTCCCATTCTTCTCAAGGCTATCTATAGTTTGTGATGATCTAGAGAGTCTAATGAATTTGTATAGTAAAGAAAACACAAGTAAATGTCTTTCTGGTATTCTCTGCTTTCAGCCAAGGTCCACTTGTTGTCAGCAATGATATCCCTTTAACCATATCCTCTTCTGAATCCAGAATGACTATCTGGCAGCTCCTTATCAATGTATTGTTGCAACTGCTTTTGGATGATCTTCAACAAAATTTTATTTGCATGTGGTATCAATGATATTGTTCTAGAATTTGAGCATTCTTCTAGGTCACCTTTCTTTGAAATGGCCACAAATATAAACCTCTTTATTGTCACTTGGCCAGGTAGATGTCTTCTAAATTTCTTGGCATAAGTGAGTGCTTCCAGTAGATCATCAGCTTGTTGAAACATTTTGATTGGTATTCCATCCATTCCTGGAACCTTGTTTTTAGCCAATGGCTTCTGTGCAGCTTGGACTTCTTTCTTCAGTACGATTGGGTTTTAATCATATACTACCTCTTAAAATGATTGAACATTGACTAGTTCTTTTTGATACAGTGACTGTGCATCCTTTCCACCTTCTTTTGATGCTTCTTGCATCATTCTATATATATATATATATATTTAATCATTTTATTTGGGGCTCATACAACTCATCACAATCCATACATCTATCCATTCTGTCAAGCACATTTGTACATTTTTTGCCATCATCATTTTCAAAACATTTTCTTTCTACTTGAGCCCTTGGTATCAGCTCCTCATTTTTCCCCCTCCCTCGCAAACCCTTGATAATTTATAAATTGTTATTATATTTTCATGTCTTACACTGACCAATGTCTCCCTTCACCCACTTTTCTGTTGTTCTTTCCCCAGGGAGCACCATTCAATATATTGTGCATACAATCTTTCAATACTGCAACTCAAGGTTTGAACTTTTTTTTCCAGTTCTTTCACTTTAAGGTATGTTGAGCATGTCCTTTTTTTCTTTTGAAACTTTGCACATTTCATTATAATATTGTACTTTGTTTTCTGGTGCTTCTCTTTGAAATTCTGCACTCAACTCCTACCCTTCATTATTTATTTCATTAGTATTAGCTACTCTGTGATTAAAAGCAAGTTTTAGAGTCCCTTCTGACATCCATTTTGGTCTTTTGTTTCCTTCTTGTCTTTTTAGTGATCATTTGCCTTCGTCCTGTGTGATGTTCTGATATCATTCCATAGCACACCAGATCCTCTGCCATTAATGTGCAATGTGTGAAATCTGTTCTGGGGATGTTCTCGGGATTCAGGTTTCATATACTCAAGGTGGTACTTTGGTACTTGTGGACTTGTTTTTACTTTCTTCAGCTGCAACATGAATTACGTTTGAGTAATTGATGGCCTGCTCTATAGTCAGCCCCTGGCCTTCTTTTAGCTGATAATCTTGAGCTTCTGCACTTTCTCTTCCCAGAGATAGGGTTCATTTGTTTTGTGTATACTCCATCTGGAGAAATCCATGTGCATGGTTCCATTTGTGTGGTTGATTAAAGGTATTTGCTATGAAGAAGTCATTGGTCTTGCAAAATTCTATCATGTGATCTCCAATTTCATTTCTATCGCCAAGATCATATGTACCTACCACTGTTTCTTCCTCTTTGATTCTGTTGCATTCCAATCACCAATAATTTTCAATGTATCTTGGTTGCATGTATGATCAATTTCCAACTGAAGATGTTCAAAGAATTCTTCAGTTTATCACTAGCTTTTGTGGTTGCATAAATTTCATGAATAGTTGTATTATATTAGTATTAGTTGTATGCTGATAGACACTATCCAATTACAGAGAGCATTATACTTCAAGATAGATCTTGAAATATCCTCTTTGAGATGCATTTGATACCATGCCTTTGAATTTTTCATTCGTGCCATTGTAAACCATATGAATGTCTGCTTCACAATGGCCAATATGGGTCCATTTCAGCTCCTTAACACTTAGGATATCAATCTTTATGTGTTCCAGTTCATGTTCGATGATTCCCAATTTTCCTATATCATATTTTGTACATTCCAATTTCCAATGATCAATACAGAGTTGCAGCTGTGTCTTGTTTTGAAAAATACCCCTTTAGAAAATGAAGGTCCTAAAAGGATTTACTCCATCCACGTCCCGATGGTCGACTCTACTTCCGACAGCAGCTTTTTTTGAGTCCTATTTGAGTTCTTTCTGATGTGAGTGACTCCTCTTCTGCACTATATCTGACACCATTTTTCCGTTTTCAGTATCTGACAACCCTATCCATAAGGTTTTATGTGGTTAACTCCTCAGAAGCGGGCACCCTTTTCCTTTTTGATAGTCTGCTCTTCGTCTGGAGACTGCTGCAATCTGTTCACTTTGGGGGACCCTGCTGGCATGTGAGATACCAGCGACATAGTTTCCAGCATCACCATAGGACAAAGTCACACAAGTTACCACAGTAGGACAAACTGACACACAAGGAATGAGACCACTAGCTGTACCTTTACATGACCGCTTGTCAAATTGTAAGAGCCAGACACTACTTATCAAAGTAGGATGCAGAACTTGGTCTTTGTGCACTACGTTGTGCCAAAGCTTAAGCCTAACATCCTTCCTTATTTTTAACATAGGGACTTTGTTCTGGGAGGTGTTTGGTTATGTCTGAGAAGTTCCATGACACTGCCCTCTGTGATCTACTCAATATTGATACATATGCAGCACCTACAATTATGGATATAGACATCTAGAGCTCCAGGTGAATGTGCTGCTATCCAACCTCCCACATCTCTTCAGCATACCTGCTTACTTATGTATTCGTTTTAATATTGGTCATTTTTCTATGATTGCTGCAGGGTTCTGTGGTACAGCAATTGGCTTCCCTTTATTCTTGCTTGCCTTTCTATGTCTTCCATTGCCTTGGTCGTGTTATGCTGACAAGTCCCATATTGTGTATTTCCTTTGATTTCCCCATGATTAACACCATGATTTACTCCTATGTAGTGAATTGTCCTTCATCTCTCTCCCATCCCTAGAAAGGAATAATAGAAACCACAAAATGAAAGGGCTGAGATGGGAGAATGAAAAGAAAAGGGAAAAAAGAGAGGAGAAGGTGATAGAAGGTGTTTTAACTCAAGAGAATGAAAAAAAAAGCAGTCTGTAAGGAAAAGAAAAAAGGAGAGAAAAAAGAAAAGTGAGGATTTGAGAAGGAGGTAAAAGAGGGGAGCAGCTATTAATTAGAGGAATAAAGAAAATAAAAAGGGTCTATTTGGGTGGATTCTTTGCTCAATTAAAAAAACTCAACATCCTACCACTCACCAAATATATGTAAGTCATAAGATGCAGTTCTACTCAGCAAGAGCTGGGTGAGTCACAGTGAGAAGGTACTCATGCCTGGTGCATGCCTGAGGTTGTCATGGGTTCCCCTGTGGGCCCTGTGGTACAGAGTCATGCTACATGCTCCTGAAGCCCCCAGAGAGGGGGAGCATGAGGTTCTGCTCTCTGGCTCTGGGGTGATGGGGAGGCCAAGCAGAGACCCGGATGCTGGCTTCACAGAGGCTTGCTCTCTAGCTTGGTTACTGGCACAGTGAAGGTCTGTTCTGGAGCCTGGTCCCTGGTGCCATGAGGGCACTCAGGATTGTGATTTGCTCAGAGCTGGAGGGCCTGTTGGGTGCCTCCTGCACAGGTCAGTTCCACTTCTCCCTGCTCAGTCTTTGAGAAGTAGGGATTCTGAATTATCTAACTTTAAAGCCGTTCTGAAAGATCTCAGACCACCGCCCATTCCTTTCTGGCAGTGTTCTCTTGGTTGTTGAGAGGAGAAGTTGTGGATGTTTTCAGCCATCCATCTTGTCCCGGAAATCTTTCCATTATCTTTTGATGCTTCCTGCATCGTACAATATTATACCCAATATTATAACTTGAGGTTTGAATTGCTACTCTGTTCAAGAGAAAGTTTCAAACTCTCTTCCGATATCTACTGTGATCTTTTCTTTCTTCTCTTTTGAATGACCTTTTGACGCCTTCATGCACGACGTTCTTCATGTTATTCCACAGCACACCAGGGCTTCTGTTCAAGGCGTCAACTCTTTTTGAGATGTTCTCAAAATGTGTCAAATACTGAATGGGTCAAAGCTCCTCCGAAATTAAAAAGAAAAACATGTAGAAGAAGACTGCCAAGTTGGCAGTTAGGGCTTTAGCATCTTTGTTTTAACTCAAGAGCCTCAACCTAGGAGTTATATTCTCTTTCAATTAATTTTTAACCTGTTGCCAATAGCACCATATGGTGAGGTATTTAAGAGCAGAATGTCCTAGCTCTTTTTCATCTTCACGTGCTGTCTTTAAAAAGGACCTGGAGAAAAGTCAGCGTGACCAGCAGATTTATCAGCTCTCATCAGATCCCTAAGACGAAGGCAAGTCCTTGGGAAATAACTGAAAAGAATCAAAAAACGTTTTAGCACTAAATTTCTCACGCTTTTAAGGATAACATTTTCATGCATGCTTTAGGGAAGTTTTCATTTTCACCAAAATAAGATTTACTTTAAATAAAATTTGGTAAGTGGTAAGATATTAATTTTTTAAAAATGTCAAAGCATTCATGCTGGGTATTTGGGATGAGTCCATTTTGCTATTTGAACAATCGAACTTTTCCTCTGATGGAGTGCAGTCCTTTAGAATGGGTAGTGAGACAATGCTCTCAGATGAGCTCTAGGAGACAAATGTTTGCAATATTTTCTTTATTAAATTTATTTATTTTTCAAACTTAAGAATGTGCCAAAGAAAAACATTTAACTAAAAAGCCTTATGCACATAGAGTGAAATATTCAGCGACATTTTATTCCTAAGATTCTTTAAGACTTGAACAATGATGCCTAGAAGTGCCTTTCTGAACATGAGTTATCATGTTTTGATATTATATCTATATATAATCAATGTAATCATGGGCTAGCTATCATGTACTTGATATATATATATATATTTGATGATAATGCACACCTATGTAACAGTTTGAGATCACTTAAAAATTTAGTAGAACATGGCTAAAAATAGAAATGTACTATGTGGCTCCCTTTAAATTATATCTGGTAGGGTGTTTTTTTTTTAATTTTTTTCTTTTGATATAGCTAAGAAATTAAAAGTTGTGATCTAGTTAAAAGGTTATTGTTTCAATTTTACAGAATTTTATAAATAACGTAACTACAATGAAAATGTATAATTATATATATATATATAGTCTCCCATTCGAAGAACTTATTGCTGTCAAGATACCCTTACTCAGCCACTATTCCTCACTCTGTACCAACAACATTCTGTAAATCTCCTTAGTGATCGTTTATAAGTCAGAAGTGAAAATTTAATCTATTCACTTATAGTCAAATTTTATATTCCTACCAATATTGCTCCAGTTCAGTATCACGTTAGGAAAATATAAAAAATGTTATAATACTATAATTCCTTTAGTATAGAACATGCCAAATGTTGGGAAACTTTCCAACTTGGCATCATAAATGAAAAAGGAATGCTGATTGCCATTCTTCTTGCTTTCAGGGACAACCATAAAGGATGAAACCACTGTCTTCAATTTGGGGCCTTTTGGCTCTTGTAGCATGTTTCTCAGTAAGTATCATTGGTCACTAATTCAAGTCCTCATACTGATTTCAATAATCATTTCTTTTATTTCTTTATATGTTACTGATGTTATCCTTCCTTATATGCCAATAACTATCAATCAATTATGAAGCACTGTTCTAGTACTTGAACTTCAATTTAAAATCACTCAGTTGAGTAGCCACATGTGACTTTTGACTATATTATTGAACAGCTAAGATCTATTACCGCTTGCATTGTCAAGAACATGTATAAATGCGTCCCCACAGATCTTAAGACATTAACACAAGGTGTAAAGTGAATTTATTGCAAGTTTTAAAAATCTAAAATACTCAAATACATTTATATTTAAATGTGCCATTTAATTTTTATGGGGTTGTTTCTTTATTTTTAATATAAGCTAGTTAAAATATATTTGTTTTTCTCAATGTGTGATTCAAGGCACCCTACATCAAAAAAATCCAACTAACTTACTTAAAAAAGCAGTCTTACATACCTTATTTTAGACTGAATGAATTAAAATGTTTGGGGTGAGATCCAAGAATATGTTTTTAGCCAAAGACCTAGGAGAATCTTTGCATGTCAGAATGTGAAAAATCACAAACATTTAACATCTACCCGGTATAAATACAATTAAGAATCGATGTACAAATGCGCTTTACACAATTGATGTGTGTATGGATTGGGATAACAGTTGTATGAGCCCCTAATAAAATGTTAAA
>NW_022111369.1:50159999-50170497 GCF_000313985.2 Echinops telfairi
CCTCTGCAAGGGGATCTCCAGTGGCCTACTAATGGGCTTTGGATCTTCACTCCGCACTCCCCCCATCATTCACTATGGTAAGATTTTTTGTTCTGATGATTTTTTTCATACTACCAGCCAAGACAGCAGCCACTGCAAAGTCACTCCAAGCCCAGCTGATGCCGTGAAAAGTGAGGAGGCTGTTTGCTTTCCATGGAATTTTAAAGCCTTGCAAAACCCAAAGGGTTGTCCATTCTACCTGTCCGTAGGGTCACTGTGGGTTGCAATAGACTTGATGGAAATGGATTGATATGCCCACCACCATTTTATATTCTTTAAGCCTCATTTCAAATATGACTTTTCAAAAGGATACAATTCTTAATCTTTCTTTTACCCAAACCAAATCACTCTAAAACTTCTAATGCATTTATTTCCTGGACTACTCTTCATGTACTTTTATTCCACCTCCCCCAAAATTGCACTATATACAAATAATCATACTATTTGTTAAGAGCCCTGGTTGCATAATGGTTCAGCTCTTAGGTCAAGAGAAGACAGTTGGACCTACCAAGTGGCTCCGTGGGAGAAAGGCCTGAAGAGCTATGGCTTAGAAGATTACAGCCAAGAAAACATGATGGATTCGTTCTCCTCTGTTAGATAGGTTCTTTTTGTGTCTGAATTTTGTTGTCACCTAACAACAACCTATTAAGTACTGATGTATAAAAACTCACACCAACAGTTATTGAGTACTATAACTGAGCCACGGATTGTAATAAACACATTGTAGATAGTAGCTCACAGAAAATCTCACCACGACTCCAGAAGGTGAGTACTTTTTATGAATATCATTTGCCAAATATGGAAAAACAATCTCAAAGAAGGTTTCATATTCATGCAACCACTAAGTGGCAGAGGCTGAACTCAGACCGTGGCTTGAATTTCATTTAGACAGTTTTTTCACTGTCTTGTGTTACAGCTACTTAGTCTGCACATTCACATAACACATATTGTGTCCCCCACACTCAGTAATGTTTCACAATTTAATTGTGTTGAAAGTCTGGAACAGCACTGAATGTTTAAATGAGATACAAAGAAATATTTTCCCTGTCCTGCCAAACTATTTGTTTCCATTTGAAATTAATTTCAAAGACAATCTCTACAACAAACAAAGGATATGACTTTCCTATATTTTCCCCCTCAGTTTTTACTGAGAATTCAGATGTTCAAGAGAGTTACTCTTGTTTCTCTCGGATGGAAACTTCCAGAGTACCTGACTTAAATCAGTGTAATACTTTTCTTTTACTGCATCAGAAATACAAAATACAGCCATAAAGTCAATTTTGATTCACAAACTTAGTGGCTTAACAATCAGTGCATCTAGTTTATCACTGGTTCTGTAGGTCATAATTCCAGGTTTGTCTTATACCGATTCTTTGGACAAGGTCCCCAAGGCTTCTTAGGCATCGTCCCAGCTGTGCTCATGTCTGCAACTTAGCCTCTTTCAAGCCTACATTTGTGTGTGTGTGTGTGTGTGTGTGTGTGTCAAATCCATCCTCTTGTGGTTGCAAACTTGAGTTCTAAGCTTTCTTTCTGGCTATGAACTAGAGGCCACTCTTAGCTTTGGAGGCTGCTCACTTTTTGTCCCCTCCCCAATCTGCCAGTTTGCTTTGACCAGTTGAAGAGTATCGGCTGCGGCTTCCAATGTCACTGGCGTCAGTGTCATGTGTGTCAGGCCTCTTTTCAAGGGGCTCATCACATCACATCACATCAAGTCATGGTTTCCACATGAGAGAATGGTTAATTGGGGGACATTTTGAATTCTAACACAGAATGTATATGCGACGCACCTTTATGTGTAACCTTGAATGTTTAATTTAAAATTGTTGACCTTTTCCCACAGCCTGGTGAGAGTCACAGACACCATAGGAGACCATACCCATTTGAACCACTGCCTCTTCTACCACCACCGCCGCCGCCTTTGAATTGGGTCCCAGGACGTTTTCCTCCACCACCACCACCACCTCCTCCTCCTCCACCACCCTTTGTTCCAGGGAGAATTCTTCCTCCTCCTCCCCTCCCTTATGTCCCATTTTACCCATATCCACCTGTGCGACCAGGACCTTACCCACCTGCTCCAGTCTACCCCCCAAACTATCCTTACTTCCCTACCCCTGCACCCCAAGTACAACCAACGCCCCCCAAAGCAGCCGCTACCCAAGTAGACACCACTACCACCACAACTGCTGCTTCTACTACGCAAAATCTGAGTTCCAGCACGAAGTCTCAGAGTCTTTTAGACAAAATCAAATCCATTCTCGGATAAGAAAAAAAATATCTTCAACTCTTTCCAGCTTTTGGAAAATAATCTTAGAAAGAATGAAGCAATTTACATAAGCGTTATTCCAACAAAGTGAAAATAAAGTATATCATCTCCATTGTTGTCATGACAGCCAGAGCTTGTTGCTAGTTACATCACTCATGCCAACTAGTGCGACTGGCGGTTGCCTCTCCTGTGAGTCTAACAAGATAATCAAGGGCAGTGATAAGCGGGAGCTTGGAGGGCACCTGAGGGTGATGAAGGCACAAAGTAGTATTCTATTCATTGTGACAGACATCCTCTAGTCAGGCTATTCCCGACCCCCCCCCCCATTTTCCCCCCCTGGAGGACTCCAATGATCCTACAATTACAAAACACAAAATGACATGTTAATCAATATGCACAAAAAGCCAAATTGTTTTAACAATCTCTTCCACACACTATCTGAAAAAACTTGAGTATGGCCTGATCATTATTTAAAAATAACAAAAACTTTCATTTGATTGGTTTAATTCCAGAACAGAAATGACTTTCTAGCATAATTAAATATATAAATCAGATATGAAGTGAAAATCCTGGATCTTGATATGAAAAATCATTTAAAATATCATTTTATTGTGGGCTTGTACAACTCTTATCACTATCCATCCATCCATCTATCCATCCATCCATCCATCCATCCATCCATCCATCCATCCATCCATCCGTTGTGTCAAGCACATTTGTATATTTGTTGCCATCATCATTCTCAAAACATTTTCTTTCTACTTGAGCCCTTGGTATCAGCTCCTCACTTTTTCTCCCTCCCTCCCCCACCCGCTCTCCCTCCCGAACCCTTGAAAATTTATAAATTATTATTATTTTGTCATGTCTTACACTGTCCAACGTCTCCCTTCACCACTTTTCTGTTGTCCATCCCCCAGGGAGGGGATTATGTGTAGATCATTGTGATCCATTCCCCTTTTCTCCCCCACCTTCCCTTCCCCTTCTAGTATTGCTACTCTCATTATTGGTCCTGAAGGATTTACCTGTCCTGGATTCCCTGTGTTTCCAGTTCTAATCTGTACCAGTGTACATCCTCTGGTCTAACTGGATTTGTAAGGTAGAATGGGGATCATGATGGGGCGGGGGACAGCGTTAAAGAACTAGAGGAAAGTTGAATGTTTCACTGGCTATACTGCACCCTGACTGGCTCATCTCCTCCTTGCGACCCTTCTGTAAGGGGATGTACAGTTGTCAGAGATGGGCTTTTGGTCTCCACTCCACACTCCCACCTAGTTCACAATGATATGAGAAAAAATTTTCAAATTAAGGAAGAGGTGATGATTTCAGACATGTATGATAAGAGGTTAATGACTAATATTTTCAAGATTCAATGGCTCCTAAGTATTAGTTGAGGATTTTACCAAAAGTATTATAATGTGAGTATTTAGGAAATGGCTTCATACATATTTGATCATTGAAATACAGCACAGCATTTTTCTTAACATCTCACATCATTAGACAATTAGTTATCAAACCCTCTCAGAAATACCAAAAGAGAGACTGAATTATTTTTACATATATCCAATGTTATTATCTTTTACTCAATATATAATTTTTCTTTAACTCCCACAACAGTGAGGTTCAGAATAGGGTAAAAGCACATTTTCAAAAATTAAGCTCCCTGACTGCTCTATGAATACCATACTGTGGGTGGAACAAGAATGGAGGCGATTTCAAGGGTCTTGGTGAAAGTGGCTGTAGTTTAGATGGGGTGGGATCAGGGGAGATTAAGAGTGGTCAGATATAGGATATATGGTGAACAATATCCAAAGGTATCTGGTAGAGAGCTTGAAGGAAAGGAAACAATCTAGAAATAGCTCTGATGTTACAGACTCTGGGAGTAGTGGGGCCATTTATCAACAGAAGATAGGCCGAGGAAGGAGCAGGGTGGCAGGCTTTGGGATTTCTTATATTCTTTTTCCCAACCAAACTCATCGTCCTCAAGTCAATTCTGACTCATTGCAACCGTACAGGCGGAGTAGAACTGGCCCTGCTTTGTCAAGGCTATGAATCTTTATAGGATCAGAAGGCAATTTGAGATTGTTATTTAATTTCTGAATTATATTTCTATTATGTCATAACACATTACCACAAAAGTAGCTTTGTGTACAATGTAACAGTACAAATGTCACATTTTTTTTCTATTAGGTCCAACTGCGGTAGGTGTCAATAGAGTTGTGTTCCCTCCAGGAGTCTCTTGGAGAGAAGAGGTGACATCGCTCTTACTTATCTCTTCTGTTCAATTTCTCCTTTAGTCTCATCTCTGGCTCCAGTTGGATACCTTTCTCTGATTTTAAAGGCTTGAGTAATTGTATTAGACCAGTAAGATGACTCAGGAAAGTCCCCCTATTTTAAATTCCACTCCCATAAGATGGGTTAACTCAGTGGCTACAATAATGGGCTCAACCATCTAACAATTGTGAGGACAGCACAGAGCATCCATTCTATTGTGCACATGTTTGTGCCAGCTTGACTGCACCCAACAACAGCAATTACCTTATTTGCATTTACAACAGTACCTAGATTAGTGTTTGCACAAATAACCAGAGGATGAAAATCTTTAGATTTCTCCCTACTAGAACTTCCAAGTAGAAATGCGTAGGATAGATGCAAATCCATAGTAAAAGTGAGAATTGGGTTTAACCAGGACCACTGTGCTGCCAAGAAAGAATGACAAAAACATAGGTGAGGAGGATGAGCTTCTTGAGGAGTTGTGGTTGTATATGATACATGGCATACCACAAAGACTGAGTGTGATAGTTATATAATCATTTGTCAATTTGAAAGGATTAAGAATGAAGGGGTGGTGTATAGCCTGTCAATCAGGTCATAGCTAATGAGACCTCTATGTGGGCATGGCCTTCTCTTGAGGATTCTGAGAACTCTGGTATTCCTCCTTGGAGGAGGGAGACACTCTTCCTGCGAGATGTTTTTTATGAGAAGCCACATGAAGCTAACCTGATGCAGCCAGAGTCCTGGAAGCTGGAGGAGCCATGTGGAGAACCTGGCCAGTGCTGAGACGCTTACAATGGCACTGGATCCACAAGACTTCCCACCCTCTGGCCTGTGATCTTCCTGTATTTGACATCATTGTATATGTTGTGTGAGTCTGAAGAGGAATTTGTAGACTTGTATCGGACATATGGGCTAATTTCTGACTTATGAACTTGATCTGGACTGGTCTGGGATGTTTTCTCATTATTCAATTGCTCTTGTTTTTAAAGCTCTTTCCTATACATATATGAGTCTCTCTATGAAGTTGTTTCTCTAGTCTACCTGGACTAACACACTAATAAAGTCTAAAAACAGGAGAGAATGACATTCAGACTTGGATAAGTAGAAATTCACTTTAATTTATTGTCAAAAATGCCAACAAGTAGGACCAATGAGATGCAGAGAAGAAAACGTGGTTAGTTAGTGAATGGCATGACTCTCGTTGCTTCCTGTATTCCACATATTATCAAACCAATCCCACTGCCAATGAGTAGATTCCAAATAATAATGACCCTATAAAAGAGAGGAGAATGGTTTTTTGGGGGTTTCTGGTTCAGAAAAGATGAAGTGCAATCAATCTCATTGTTCTTCCATGGAGCAGCTGGTGAGGTTGAACTGCCTTCCATCTGCTGAGCAGCCCAATGCACCTCCCACAGCTCCTTCTCTGAAATTTGAAATTCTTCATATATGCACACCCAAAATTTGGAGGTCTCAGTAACCCATCTGGATCAAAGAACCCATTACATAACTCACAGACCCTGCAGTAATAAAGGCATTTATACAGGCAATAGTCTCCCTCAGTGGGAAAAGACTAAAAGCATGCCCTTTGAGAATCAGAACCAGGCAACAAGGCCCTTAGTCACCAGTCTTAGTCAACATTGCACTGAAAGACCTAGCTAGAGCAAAAGATAAAGGGGAAACAAAGGGCATCGGTACAGGAGAAGTAAACTCTTCCTTGTCACATATGCTATTAGTTGAAATCAACTCAATGGCAGTGAGTTTGGTGTTCATTTGGTTTGTTCACATATAACCGTATACACAGGGAATCCCAAAGAGTCCACAAGAAAGCTACTGAAATCAATAGAAGAACTCAGCAAATTAGCAGGATCTAAGACTACCATGCTAGGTCACTTAGATTTGTGCTAACAGAAAAGATCATTTCAAAAAGGAAACCAGGAAAGCGATAACTGTTTACAATAGCTCTCAGTAAGATAAAATGCTAGGAATAAACCACTAGACTTAAAGAAAACATGAAAACACTGCTTCAAGGAACAAAAATGGTTGTTTCTGAAAGGTTCTGCCCCTTAGTGAACCTGTCCACCACAGAACAAACCCTTGCACAGTCCTAAATTATCCTCACAGATTGTTCCGAGGCCCGAGCCTATGGTTGAAGCCACTTCATCAGTCCAGGAAAGTCTTCCTCTCTTTCACTGCTCCTTCACTACCAAGCATGATGTCCTTCCCCAGGACGGGTCTGTCCTGACAATATGTGCAAAGTATATAAGGTGAAGTCTTGCCATCCTTGCCTCTAAGGAGCACTCTGGCTATCCTTCTTCCAAGAGAACTCAGCTGGACCTTTTAGTAGTCTGTGGTATTTGCAATATTCTTCTCCAGCACCACAGTTCAAATGCATCCGCTTCTGTGATCTTCCTTACTCAATGTCCAACTTTCCCATGCATAGGAGGCGATGGAAAATACCATGACTTGGGTCAGGTACACCTTAGTCCTCAAAGTCGCATCCTTGCTTAAGAGATCTTGTGCAGCAGATTTACCTAATAAAATGCATCTTTTGGTTTCTCCACGCCCCCCATTTTATTTAAACAATAAAGTTTAACAGTACAGAAAAGTCACATGATCTAGGTGGTTAAATTTCCTAAACCCTGAAACACGAGAAACTCTAAATACATTAAATATTGTTACGCATTCACACTTGCAATACAAATATTTGGGCACAGTTACAGCCCTCACCAAACTAGGTTGGGGACATAAAGTTTAACAGCATCTGAAATGCTGTGAAGGCACAACTTTACAAATAACAATGTAAGCTGACAGAACTTGCCTTAATTAAGGTGGTATGTTCATAAATTCCAACACCTTCACAATTTAATGAATCAAATTTACTATACTTCACTTCTAAGAACCTAGATGCAACATGAAAAAGAAGGCATAGAGTGTAAATTGCAACTTCAGGAAAAGTTCCTGCTTTAAGATAGATGTTGGGCCTCTACTTAAATCTTACCTCAGTGCAAGAATGACTTGTTCAAATAATGTAGCATTGTATGATACTCACCTT
The DNA here is from genome assembly GCF_000313985.2 of Echinops telfairi. Lineage (NCBI taxonomy): Eukaryota > Metazoa > Chordata > Mammalia > Afrosoricida > Tenrecidae > Echinops > Echinops telfairi. The sequence continues at coordinate 50,167,628 of NW_022111369.1, forward strand.
CCCGACACGATTGCTGAAGACAAAACTGTTGCATGAACAAATGTGGTGAAGAAAACTGATGGTGCCCAGCTATTAAAATATATTGCATCCGGGGTCTTAAAGGCTTAAAATTAAATAAGCAGTCATCTAGCAGGGAAGTAACAAAGCCCACATGGAAGGAGCAGGCCAGCCTGTCTGATCATGAGGTGTGGACGGGAGTAGGTATCAGAAATTCAAAAACAAGCCATCAGATTGATGTGAAGGAGCATAGACAAAGTGGAGACACAAACCCACCTGTATGATTGTTAGACAGTCCCTCACAGAAGGGTCATATGGAAGGGTTGATATATCCAGAGTTCAGAATAGCACCGATGAAACACACATCTATCCTCTAGTTCTTGAATATTTCCTTCCCTTACTATTATGGTCTTAGTTTCACCTCACTAATCTTGTGAGACCGGTGTATGTTCATTTGTATAATTAAGGTCATTCAATGCATGAAATCCAAGATAGATGAACCCTTCAGAAATAATAATGGGACTAATGACTCCCTGGGGTACAGGAAGGGGGGGGGAATCAATAACAGTGATGACTGTTTAACCCCACTCGAGGGGAATGAATAATGGACTTGTAGGTGAACAGATACATTGGATGGTTTAAGATACAGCAATATATATATGTATATAATAATATAATATAATAATTAATATGATATAACAATATAATAATATAATATAACAATATAATATAATAATAAAGGTTCCTGGGGGAGAGAGTCGGGGAGAGAGGGATAAAGGGGAGCTGATATCAAAGAGTTCAAGAAGAAATCAAATGTTTGAAAATGATGGTAGCAGCAACTGTACAATTATGCTTGATCTAATTAAATTATGGAGATCTGTAAGAGCTTTCAATTTAAAAAATATCTCCAACAGAAAAGTTCCTACTTTATTATTCCAAATAATTTTTCCCATGTAAAATAAATGTCCAATAGTTCCTGGTATGTGAGAAGATAATGCTTGTTAAAGTCACAATTGAGCCTTAACGAATGAAAGCTTGCCTATATAAGCACCACAAGTTGAGAAAGCGTTTACTCTCCAAACCTATTAGACTGGATAAAGTAAGATCAGTAATGGCCGCTTTGCAACATTACAGAAGGTCTCATTCCCATTGGAGGTTGAGGAGGCCCACTTGGTACGGGGCACCATTGGTGGTCCCTGCCCGGATGGAGGCATAGCGCCGGGAAGGTAACCTGGCACGCCTTGATGATGCCCACCAGACTGACCATGAGGAGGCATGGGGTCTCAGTCCTTGTTACGGTGGGATGCCTGGCTATGGTGGCATCAGACCTCCAATTGGTCCAACAGGGGGATTCCAAATGGGAGACTCTCCTGGTTGAGGAAGATCCCGCTGATATTTGGGTATCCATGCCCTTCTCTTTTCCAGGGATATAGCCTCATCTGGGCGGATCAACTTATTGGTTGCTGTCAGGGTAGAAGGCTTACTTGTTATTGAAGCCACTGGTTTAGTTGCAGAACTATTTGTTGTACTTGGGGTTGAAGCTGCAGATTGAGTATCAGCAGGGAATGTAGGCTTTGGGGATTCTGTAGTTGCTGCTGGGGTACCGTTGAAGGGCTTGACATCTGTAGCGACAGGTTCTTGGACAGCGGCCTGAGCCTGCACAGCACCTGGGGAAAAGAGGCTTGGTAACTGGCGGCGGGGGAGGAGAACTGTTGCTGCCGGTGTGGGTGGTCTACGAAAAGCACCTGGTACTGAAACAGCCAGTGCTTGAGTCACTGGAGGACTGGCAGGGCATGGAACAAGTGGGGGCAGGCCTGGTGGTATACCAGGCATCTGAGGAGGTACACCTGGCATTAATGTCAGATTCCGATACTTTGTTCACGCTCCGAAGGAAAATTTTCTGGACATTTCGATTTGAAATCCGACTATGTTGAGTACTGATGTGGTCGAGTATCGGGGTTCTACTGTACCACAAACATCACAATTAATTCAGTCTTTCATATTTCCACTTAGCTATCTTTCTTGATTGGTAGAGAGCTAACGAAAGAGGAATGCCATCAATGAGACGGAATGACACAGTGCCTGCAACAATGGGCTCAAGCACAGGATTAACTGTGAGGAAGGCACAGGTCCTGGCCGTGTTTTCTTCTGGTTTGCGTAGGGTCACTATAGTTGGAACTGACTCTATGGCACCCAACAGCAATGACAACCACCTGCTAGTCTGAGCAAATCCTCAGAGCAGCTGGCTTATCTAAAGAGGAATGTGGCATCAGGATGGGAGGAAGGCTTATTAACAACCTGCGATATGTCGATGACACAACCTTGCTGTTGAAAGTGAGGAGGACTGGAAGCACGTGTTGATGAAGATCAGGACTGCAGCCTTCAGTGTGGATTACAACTCAATGTAAGGAAACCCCAAATCCTCACAAGTGGATCAGTAAGTAACATCATGATAAACAGAAGTAAGATTGAGGTTATCCAGGCTTTCATCTTGTTTGCTCCGCAATTAACGCTCATGAGATCAAATGACGCATTGACTGGATAAATCTGCTGCACAAGAGCTCTTTAAAGTATTGAAAATTAAGGAGGTTACTTTGAGGACTAAGGTGCATTGGACCCAAGCCATGGTATTTTCAATCATCTCATATGCATAATATTGGAGATTGAATAAGGGAGGCTAAAGAAGAATTGATTAATTTGAATTATGGTGCTGGTAAAGAATATTAAAAATACCCTGACTGCCTAAAGAACATACAAATCTGTCTTTGAAGAAGTCCAGCCAGAATGCTCCTTAGAGGTGAGGATGGTAAGACTTTGTCTCACATACTTTGAACAAGGAGTCTGGAAAGACCAGTTCTTGGAGAAGGACTCAT
>NW_022111369.1:50170597-50179487 GCF_000313985.2 Echinops telfairi
GAAGCCCCTCAACAAGATGAACTGAGAGTGTGGCTGCAACAATGAGCTCTGACGTAAGAACGATTGTGAGGCTATTTCACTCTGTTATACACAGTGTCCCTATGAGTCAGAACGGACTCCATCGCACTTCACAACAATGGCTAACCTCTTCAGGAGCCAGCTCTTCCTTGTTCATGAGACCTGTGTCTTTTCATCTATGGGATGCATCATAGGGCAGCTCATCAGACCCTGTGGTGCTGCTATTAATAAGGTTTTCAGTGACTGTTTTCTTCAAAAGCAGATCATCAGGCCTGCCTTCGTAGTTTGGAAGCTCTACTGAAACCATTGTACCATGGATGGCCTCTTGGGTATTTGAAGTTCTGTTGCTATATTTTCTAGCATCACACCACCATGCAATCCTCGGAAGGACAACAAACAGATAGATAGGTGTTGGATTGTTCATAGACACCGTAGACAATTCTTATGCAGATATTTCATAAAGTGTACTTTGAGATGCGACATTTTAATAAAAAGCAAACTAAAGGATAGGAATAGATCAAAGAGAATGACCTCTTTCATCTTAACCGGAAGCTGTTGCTGGCTTCAGCTGATGCTTTGGGAACAAGATGAAACCCAAAACCAAGCTCACTGTCATCTGTAGATTCTGACTCACGGTGACCCTGCCAGTCAGGGTAGAACTGCCCCGGGGGTTTCAGAGAATGTAAATCTTTACGGCAGTAGAAAGCCTCACTTCTCTTGGGAATACGTTAAGGAAAAGCTATTTATCAAAGGCAGGGTATACAAGCCAGATAGCCACTCTTACATTGTGTAGAAATCTATCTATCTCCGGCAGCTGGAAGATGGAAGCAACTGACAACTAGGCACAAGTATTAATCTGAGACATTGATGAACAAATGGACAATGATGAGCTAACAGAATGTAGTGTCTGGACTAGGAAGTCAATTCACTATCTATAGCTACCGGTCCAAGAAGTCAAACAATGTCTCCAAAATGCCGAGTGCTTGATTAATCACTGGCATCTTCCTTGATTTTTGTCCCCACTCCAATTTTGGACCAATCAGAGAAAAGTAAACGCTCTCCCTTAACCAAGCACGTAAAATGCTCCATTATACCATTACCCAACAGCCAGTTTCCCCAAGCCCTCAGTTTTCAGTGATGACATACTTGAAGCCTTCTGTTTTTCACCCGTTCTCCTTGCCTTGATGTCTCTGCCAAGTGTAAGTGACAGGGGCTGACTCACTAAGAAAAACTCTCAATAGATGTTTGTGTTTGTTCTCATTTGGGTGTCCTTTGTCCATTTCTAAAGTCAAAAGAGTGGGTGTATTTCCAGAGAACCTGAGTGATTAAATTAGCCAGATCTGCAGGAACAAGTTAGAGCCTTAATGGAAAATTAATGAGATTCTGAGATATAAAATGATGATATCTGGAGTTATTCACTTGAAAATCTTGAATCTTTAGAGTTCCCTGAAACTGTAGAAGTTCCCAATACCTTCTTGTTAGAGCTAAGCATGGCATCCTTGCTTGAAAATATTGCAGAAACTCCTACCTTGAAAGATAATTCTTGCTCCTTTCTGGTCAGAATTTGGTCCTACCTTCTTTTTCATGCAAGGTACCCTAATGGTGTAATGGTTGAACTGCTAGGTACAAGGGCAGTGGTTCAAAACCACCAGCAACTCTGCGGGAAAGAAAGATGAGTCTGATTCTGTAATGATTTAATCTCAGAAATGTTATACAGGTTCACTATGCGTGACAACTTGATGGAAGTGGGTTTGTGTGTGTGTGTGTGTGTGTGTGTTTTGTTTGTTTGTTTAGCTCACTAGACCAAAACATAATTTAAATCACAATAGAACCCATTTAGGAAAGTTCTGGGACTGCTGAGGAAGAAAATTTGACTCTATGTTGAAAAAACCTACAGGATCAACATGTCATATGTTTCCAGGAATATGCTGGACAGTGTTCTGTAGATGCTGATCAAGGAGAATGAACCATAAAGCTGGAAAGGGAAGGTTTGATAAGGTTGAAGGGAGGAATGCACTCTGTAGTGCAATAAACCATATGAGAACAAAAGGAACGCGCTCTCCCCAAAACAAAACTTAGAAGGCAGGAAGGGGCAGAAAAGAAGGAGTAATAGGAAAGAATGATGCTAAATTGAGGGGATTGCAATCAATGGCATGAAACAAAATGCATATAAGTTGTTGAATGGAAATTTGCTCTGCAAACTTTCGTCCAAACACTACAATGATTAAAAGATATATAGGAGTTATGTGAGATTACTCTAAAAATCTATGCTTATTATATTGAATTTAATTAACTGCTAGTTTACTTTTAATACCTGTATTTATTTATCTATTAATAACACCTTACATTATAATACTCTATATATTTATGTCAGAAGATCACATTTCTTTGAAAACAGACTATTCACTAAAGAAAAGCTAAAAAAAACCAACATCAGGTAGCAGCAACTGAGTGGAAAATACAGGGTGTAAGACAACGGAGCCTGGCTGGTTAATTGTTCTTAAGGAGAAGCCCTGTTGGTATAGTGATTCCAGATTGGGCTGCAGCCCACAAGGCCAATAGTTTGAAACTACCAGCCATTCCTCAGGTGAAAGTCAAGACTTTCTACTCCCACAAAGTTATATAGTTTCAGAAACCCACAAGGGCAATTTACCCTGTCCTAACAGGGTCGTTCAATGGCAGTGAGTTAGTTTTTGAGTGCTCAAGGAAAAGTTAAAGTAGCCAATAGGGGATGATTGGTCAATAAAGAAAACCCAAGGAATCAGGGATTGTTGGCTCTGAGAGTACCTGTTCCAAGGAAAGTCATGGCCTCTGCCCCATTTTTTGTCTCAAGTTCCTCCAGACGCAAAGGGATCTCCGATGATCTGTTTGAGTAGCTGTGTTCTGGAAAAGGGAGTCTACCCATATTGAAGACCTCAAATCACATCATGCTCCATGTTTTGAAGTCAGTATCAAGTAATAAAGACACATTTCAATGATAGTGTTGGTTAAGGACATTGAAGAGTCCATTGCTACTGGAATTCAGATTCCTGTCTTACTTTCTCTTAAGATTTACATTTGGGACATAGCATATGCTCGCCAGCAAGGGGTCTGGGGTCTGCAGCCAAAAAAAAACGGAAACCACGTTGATTTGAGAAATTCTGTTTATTCTTGCAAGTGCTTACAGCAGGAAATAGCCTGGGTTCTTTCTGGACTGTTTCAGAGCTGAGTTCCAAGCCAGCAAGTTATAAACCTTAAACTATAGAACAAGAAACAGGTTTTGCAATAGTTCCAGGAGGTAATTAGCAGGTTTTACAGGACAAAAGGGAACAAGGTTCACCGGAAACAGTTTACATTTCCCCTAGGGATTACCAGATATCCTTATCAGATTATCAGATATCTTCATTTCTCCAGGAGGTGTCCCACTCTACCCCCTAAGGTTTCAGACTTAATCGTTTATCTAAATGGCCTGCTTCCCCTCTCCTGAACTCTTCAATAGTTAACAGGTTTAAAAGGAATTTCTGCTATTGAGAAGGAGACTGTTAACATCCTGGGTCCCTTATCTCAAACTAAATCTCAACAGATGAGATTCCAAACCATGCTACATTTCCAGTGTTTGATTAATAGCAGGCTAACTCTTTCACTTCTCCATCAGGATAGTAAAAGAATTTTATTTAGAGACTTCTAGGAGGAAGAAATCATCAACAGCCTCATGGCCTGGTTCAGTATCTCTTGGCTCCTTGGATGCACACCAAGACTTTTCAAGAATTCCTGCATACAGCATTCTTAGAAACTTCCGCGGAGGTAGCAAAGCATCATGGGAAATGTAGTCCCAAGATTGTGTCATGGAATTTGCGCATGTGCAGTCCACATCACGACGACCACGCCCTTGCCCGGTCTCACCAGGGACTGTCAGAGAAGAAAAGTTATTCTTGTAGCAAGTACAGCCAAAATGTTCCTTTAGAGAAGGTGAGCCTGCGTTTTGCTAACTTTGGACATCTTTTTAGGAAAGACCTGAAAAGGACATGTTGTTTGAGAGTCAATGAAAACAAAGGTTTCCTCCACGAGTTGGATTTGACAAAAGTAGCTGCAAGACTGGCCTCAAAATTCGAATAATCATGAGAATGATGAACTACCAAGTTATATTTTGCTCTTTTATGCATAAGGTATATCTCCGTTAGAACGGACTCAGCTGAAAGGCAGAAGAGCAACTTAATGATACATATAGTTCCGGCCCACGACTAACTCCCGGGGGTCTGTTGGGTACAGCACCAATGATTTTATTTTTAACGTGGAGTGGACCGCGGTTGAACCCTATGCCTAAGTTCCTTGGCCTGTGGGATAACAGATGGAGGAAGTCACGTGGAACCGCGGGCGGACACTCCCCAAGGAGCTCGGGCTGTTTGTCCTGGCCGTTCCCGCCCGAGTCCTTCGCGACTCAGCGCCGCGACGGACAGGCTCCCACGCACTGCCGCGGCCAAGCCTGCTCACGGAAGCACAAAGCCCGGCTGCCTCTGGGGAGCATGGTGGGCTTGAACTACTGACCATGTAGTTTGCCGCGCAACGTGTAACCACTGTGTTCCCAGGGCTCCTGATTTTTGGAAGTACAGTAGATGCATTTAAGTTACCAGACTGACCCATAGTAAAGTGAGATAAATCTTGGTCTCAAATTCAGTCAAGTATTGGCCAGATTTTGTCAGGTGGTATCTTTTTCAGTGTAGATTTATACTCCAGGAATGAGATATTTAAGGGCCATTAAGTTGGCCAATGCATTCTTTCTACCTCTGTCAAAACAAAGGAATGGAATGAGTTTATATTCATTTGCATGTAAATATGCATGTACCAACTTTCACCAGGGCTATGTGGGCTCTTTTGCCCTGTGTCAGACCATATTCGAAAGAGACTTAATTAGTCCTGATATCCTGCAGAACATCACATGTTCATCAGACGAGGAGGTTAGGAGTGATAAGCGCATAGAGGCTCTTGGTATTTTACTTGTCTAGAGGGTGGAAGATAGTTCCTATGACGTGTTGGGAGTTTCCATAGTAATGGAATCGTTCAGCAATGTAGTGTTCCGAGGCACATTTCTCTCCTGCTAGAGGCCAGAGTAAAGGATACATTTAATGCATTCGCCCACCTTTCTCCTCACAATGCCAAACACATATGTGGACCTTAAGTTTTGAGACATTTCCAAATTTAAACATTAAATTCCTAGTTCTCTTTTTCTCATCAAAGTATTGTGCCCTCTTTGATCTTCATAATATACTTTATGGAATTTGGATGCTATGTAGTCTTTTCTTGACCATTCTTTCATTCACTCCACACAGCTCTCATATTATTTTGTGTCTCTTTCAATATCTTTAACAATTTTTTCCCCTCAAACCAATATTTCCTCTTGACTTTTGTGACTAGTTTCTTAGTTCATTCACCATTGCTCCTTTTTTATCCCCTTTGCTTGCTTCTTTTCTAAGTTTCTCTAATGATTCTGCCTCCGTGATTCCTCTTTAATCTGTTCATTCTCTTCCTGCTGTTTCCATATTCTCATCAGCTTATCCTTTTCTAATACCCATTGATATACAAGGGAACCTGAGCTGCGAGGAGAAATGCCCTCTAACCTACTGCTACTGACAAAGATACTCTGAATTACACTAACGTGAAGCATATGCAGTGTTCCCGAATGCAATTTTTCTTTATAAAAGTCCCGGGTAAGTAGAATGTTAACCTTCCTGGGCCACTGCCATACATATCTAATTTGTTTTTCCATTTCAGACATAGGCACTCCCTCGTCCCACCCCAGATTAACATTATTTGTAGGTGAAGAGCGAGCATGAGTTCTGTGATAGACCAACCAAACTCAATCTCTACTCTTCACTCACCTATTCTATGTCCTCTGATACTTGATTAAAAGTTAGGTGCTTCAATTTCTTCATCTCTAGAACCTCTATAAGGATAGGAATTATCTCATGGGTTAGAATATATATCAAGTTATTAGAATAGATGTGGTACAATGTAAGCAGTCAATAAAATTTGAAATTATGCATGGCTTTTCATAAAAGTCCTTTATGAAAAATTTTTAATGGTTTGAGGGCAACAAATGTATAGATGTGCTTTACACAATTGATCTATGTATTGTGATGAATTTTATGAACCCCAATAAATTGATTAAAAAAAATAAAAAATATATATAATTGTTTAATTTCCTCATCTTGGTCCCATAGACATTAGACCCATTTATTTTTTTTCTATTCTTTTTCAAAGGTATGTCTTATTAAACTATGATCCCTTGAGGGGAGGATTGCATTAACATCTCTATTTTGTAGCTTCTGTCATGACTGATTTCATATAGTTATTTGTTTTTGATGAAGTGCACAGGTGTGTGATAACAATAAGGAAATTGATTCTTAACCTTTCAAATATTTTAATATGATGGAGTTATATGCTGCTTCTTTTCCTTCTGTAAGTTTTAAAAAAAATTGCCTGTGACGAAGTACTGTAAACATTTTTTGACTGAGACTTTGTTATAAAACCACCTGGCATGGTGAAGGATGCTCTTTAGAGTGCTATCACTCTACCGGGGCGTAAATAAGAGATCAATACACAGGGAATCAAATGCACAAATCAGATTATTTATGAAAATTATTGCAGGGTAGCAAGATTAAAAATAGGAACAATTAGAACCCACATTCCCATATTTTTGTTGGAACAAAAGTAGATGCCAACTGCTTTCCTCATGGTGAGTGGAGGTGATCATAAAGCGTATCAGTATTTAGCTTTCCAGTATCTGAAAAAACAAACACACACATAAATTAAAAACTCATGTGCTTTAAAATAGCCAAATTCCAGGAAGGGCTTTGCAATTATATGGCTGTGAGCTTAAAAGCTTACTATGCTTTACAGTCTTTTGATTTTTGGAAATTTACATCAAGTTTCATAGCCTCCATTTCCTCATCTTTAAAATGCAAACAATCACATCTGCTTCACGGGATTGTTTAATGAAATCATTAGATAAAAGTTAGTATGAAAAGAGTTTAGCTGGAAAAAAAAAGAGTTTAGCTAAACAATAGCACCTGTAATACTGTTTTTAACAATTAGGGTCTTTTTTTTTAAAAAACATTTTATTAGGAGCTTATACAACTGTTATCGCAATCCATACACACATCAATTGTGTAAAGCGCATTTGTACATCATTCTCAAAACATTTTCTCTCCACTTAAACCCCCAACATTAGGTCCTCATTTTTCCCTTCCCTCCCCGCTCCCCCCTCCCTCATGAGCCCTTGATAGTTTATAAATTGGTATTTTGTCATATCTTGCCCTGTCCGACGTCTCTCTTTACCCACTTTTTGGTTGTCTGTCCCCCAGGGAGGAGGTCACATATAGTTCCTTGTAATCGGTTCCCTCTTTCCTACCCACTCTCCCTCTACCCTCCCTGTTTCACCACTCACACCACTGGTCCTGAAGGGATCATACGCCCTGTATTCCCTGTATTTTCAGTTCCTGTCTGTACCAGTGTACATCCTCTGGTCTAGCCAGACTTGCAAGGTCGAAATCAAGTCATGGTAGTGGGAGCGGGGAGGAAATATTTAGGAATTAGAGGAAAGTTGTATTTCTCATCGTTGTTACATCACACCCTGACTGGCTCATCTCCTCCCCGAGACCCCTCTGCAAGGGGATCTCTAGTGGCCTACTAATGGGCTTTGGGTCTCCACTCCCCACTCCCCCATTCTTCACTATGGTAAGATTTTTTGTTCTGATGATGCCTTATACCTGATCCCTTTGACACCTCGTTGTTGCATAGGCTGGTGTGCTTCTTCCATGTGGGCTTTGTTGCTTCTGAGCTTGATGGCTGCTTGATTACCTTCAAGCCTTTAAGACCTAACAATTAGGGTCTTTGTGATTTATAAATTATGTAATTGGGACAATTCTTCCTATTTGTCTTCATAATTAGGAGCTCATATAGTAAAAAATATAGCAACATATATTTTATTATTTCATCATTATTCTTCAAGATCATAAGATATATGTTTCAATTGAAGTTTATAACCAGAGAACTCATATTTGAGTTGTGATTTTATTTATATTTCTATATCTAAAGATAATTATAATAATTGGTAAACATTCATCATTTATTGTCTTATTGGAGTGGGTATATTCTGAAAGAATGTGTTCAGTAGTTTTTAATGTGAAATACATGCTTTGTAGAGTTAAATAGATATTGAAGTGAAAACTAATTTTAATTCAGTAAGAAACCTAATTAAAAGTGAGTTTTCCAAGATAGTAAAGCATGTGTTAGAATTGGCAACAGAAAGTCAAAACATTCACTAAATCTTTTGTTTATTTCTTTTGTAAGAATTGGCCCACATTGGCCATTAGATATTAATGGATTGTGATAAGAGGTGTATAAGCCCCTAATAAAACGATTAAAAAAAAAGAAATTAATGACTGAGAGAGTTAATAAAACCAAGGTTTCTTGGAAGAAAAATTAAGTATGAGCTTTGAATCAATATAGGAAAGTTATAATGTTTCTTTCTATTTTTAGCAAAAAAACAACAACCACAACAACAAATGAATAAAAAAATCCACCTGTCCTTATTTAGTCACTCAGTAAGTCTTTTGGAAAATAACATTTCCTCAACTCATCTCTGTCTTCTTGCAATTTAGGGGATGAGTTGTATTATTTGAGAGCTGTAGAGCTTACGGAAGTGGTTGTTTCTGCTTGGCTGGTAGCAAGAGTGGGATCAGCTGCTGAAGCAGCTCCGGTGGCTTCAGGCTGGAGAGTGGTACCATGAGCTGTGGAGAACTCAGGCTGGAGAGTGGTACCATGAGCTGTGGAGGACTCAGGCTGGAGAGTGGTACCATGAGTTGCGGAGGACTCAGGCTGGAGAGTGGTACCA
>NW_022111369.1:50179587-50218884 GCF_000313985.2 Echinops telfairi
GAGGACTCAGGCTGGAGAGTGGTACCATGAGTTGCGGAGGACTCAGGCTGGAGAGTGGTACCATGAGCTGTGGAGGACTCAGGCTGGAGAGTGGTGGTGGCAAAGGTGGTGCTCGTGGCTTCTATAGCCTTGTTGACAGAAACTGCGGCAGTGGCTGGGGCTGTGGCTGCGGCAGAGGTGGCGTTAGCTCCAGTTGCTGGACCACTGGAAGTGTTGAGTGGTGGTTGAGAACTAGAGGTCACAGCATTCTCAGGTGAGAGTGTAGGTTTGGGCAGGGATTCATGTGGGCCTGGGGGACAGTGAGGATGGTGGGGACCGTGGGGACCATGGGGACATCGAGAGCCTCTAGAGCCACGATTTCCAGGAGAGCGATGTAGACCTTGAACACCTCGTACATATTTTGCAAAATGTTCGTGGAGTCCTTGAGGTAGACCTTGTTCAACTCTTGGCTTTAGAGAACCTGATTTAAAATGTTCTTCAGAACTCTCACTAGACTTCAGAGAGAGAAGATAAAAGGAACATTGTTTATATACAGATAGGATTCATAAAATAGTATACAGTCAGGTTGTTATATATATTATGTATAATTATATGACAGTATACTTATATATAGAATAATTCTATATATAATTCTATATAGAATATTATATATATAGTTCTTGTTTTCAGTAGCTGTCCAGTCAGCTCTGACTCATGGTGGCCCCATGTATGCGGAGCACTGCTTCACAGGTGTTAACGCTGTGATTTTTCAGAAGCAGACTGCGAGGCCTATTTTCTAGTATGCCTGTGGGTGAGTTTGAATCTCCAACCTATAGGTTAGCAGTTGAGCACCCAGGACTCATTTGAGCTACCCAGGACTACTAAATTTATAGACTGCATATATAATGACTAGTATATATGAAAATCTCTGTATTTCCATGAAACACACACCCATACATATATGACATGCATAAAAAAGTTTGTGGAGAAATTCCATGATCTTTTTATTCCATATTTTTCATGGATTTTTAGAAGCCCATCATATCATGTAAATCTGTGTGTTCATTCTTACTTTGTACTATAAGAGATAGGATTAGGGGAACAGTAAGCAGTGAATAGAGTATTTTGAATTATGAACTCTGGTGAAATATAAAAAAAGCAAACTCTAATTCTGCTCTTCTTAAAGCTTAATTACAGATTTATTACAGGTTTTCCCAACATGCGTACCATAAAAAGTTCTGTGTTGAAAAATAACTATGAAAAAGATTTGTGTAAATTACAGCACAGTTCCTTACTTCAGGGGTTATTGGAGTTACTGATATGCCAGTGAAAGTTTTAACGTGTCCAAGAGATTCACATTATTTTTCAAATTTATTCTATCATGGAATAATTGTGTAACTTCTTAACTTCAGGCCTTATTGGAATTATTTACATACTGAAGAGTTTTTTTAACATGTTAAGGGGCTCACAATATTTCCCCAATCAGCGTAATTATTATATTTGGAAGTCTATGAAAGACATACAGACACTATAGAACTTTTGCATTGTACATTTTTTCATAGACTTCCAAATATAATAATTAGGTTGATTACTGTTATTTTTGTGTGTCATTGAATTGAAAAGAATTGTCCTATAGGGTGTCTTAGGCTATTGCTTTTAGGGGAATAGATTATACAGCTAGTGGATTTGAACTACTGACCTTTCATTTGGCAGATGAGAAGTTCACTATTGAACCACTAGGACATTCACTGAGTCTAGATGGTTGACTCATCCATAGGATACAGACACTAGCAACTGGAAATGCCTTAGATGCATCAGTACATTTTCCTCTGTGTAAGTCTCCTTCGAACAGTGCCACGGACACGTTTGCTTTCACTGTTCTTTGTTTTATGGCCTTTTCATGACAATCTCTTAGGTTTTTTCAGTCAGGCCCACACAGCTGCTAATGGAAGGGCCAGGAGTTTGAGACCACAGCATCCAGAGGAAAGGGGCTAGAGATCTGCTTCAAAAGAAGCCGGTCATTGAAAATGCGTTGGAGCACGGGTCCATTCTGACACATACAGTGGGACTGATTGACAGCGTTCTGTTTTATTATTGAACAGCAGCATATGGGATGTATTTTCAGGGAACACTTCCTACTGTGCATCCCACCTGCAATCTGACATCTGTTGGCGGTGATAAGAATTGGAAACGACAGAGTAAGAACTGCCAACTGTAATATTGAAGAGTCATTCCAGATGATTTTGAATTTCCTTCTCTTCTCCACTGAAAACTAGGAGTTTTGAAAAAAGGAGCTAATTTTTGCAGGGTCATAGGAAATGTCCCTTATAAAAAACCAACAAAATATAAGAAAAGAAACAATCTACATTGAAGATAAATGTGTAGATAATTTTTTGGTACGGAAGTCTGTGTGAACTTTGTTTTTCATGCACTAATCTGCCCACTACAGAGTAAGACTTCTATAAAAATCAGACAACTAGAGGAAAGGTTTTGATTTCCAACAAACTTTCTATTTGGTTCCTAATCTTTGATAGTTAGATGACTTTCCAAAAGGACCATTTTCTAAGGCTGGGAAAAAAGAAACTTTTTACCTTAAAGTTCCCTCGTGCCTAGTGGACTTTGATTATGATTGAAAAAATTAACTTTGAAACAAATATAAATACAACTTACCTTGCTGTGCCTTTTGTGTTTATGTGCATCAGCTGACTGAAATGCAACAGATAATACAAATATTTAGACCCAGAGTATATATGGTATTTAGAGCTTACTGCTCGTAAATAGTTTGCTGAGGGCAAGGTGTGACTGGGTTAAGAATGGAAGCACGGTTCATGGAATGAGGTTGACCAGTTTTTCTAGAGGCTTATAAGCTGAGGACCTTTGTGGATCAGCCACCCTCTCCACTTTCCTGATAGCACTAGCCTTGGCTCGGTTTTTCATGATAATTATCATTTGCTCATGTGCCGAGTGTGGAGGCTCTTCAGCCAACATCTTTATGAACCTGACATATGGAAAACAACTCTGTCTTAGATAGTCTCTGAACAGAGCTTTCTATCTGGTAGGAAAACTTCCTTGCTGTATTTTAGCATCTGCAACAAGAGGCAGTTTCCATAGCAGTGTTCTTAAGACACGGTTGTTTACGAAATGATGCTAGATTATGTTTGCAGCACCAAGTCTTAGATAACATCCCTTCTTTCTTTAGCTAATGTAACCTACAGGAAAATGATAGGTTAAAAAATACGCGCGTGCGCGCGCGCGCGTGTGTGTGTGTGTGTATGTCTTGTTGTGTTGTTAGTGTCATTGAGTTGGTTTGGACTTAGAGCAACCGGTGTACAATAGAATGAAACAAATGAAACAGTGCCTGTTCAACCCTGTGTGCAACAGAATGGAACACTGCCGGGTCGTGCACCATCCTTACAACTATATTTGAGGCCGGTGGCAGGGCTACCATACCAAGTCAATCTGTATATAGACACAAAAGCATGTGTTGATGAAAGCCATTGATTTTGAAAAAAAAAAGAAACTAGGTTTTGGATGGTATAGGATCTTAGGAAATGTACCTTATCAAGAATCAACAAAAATATAAGAAAAACAATCTACATTGAATATGAAAGTACCGTAATTTTTGGTACTAAAGGCTGTGTAAATGGCTGTTCATGAACTAAATTGTCCTACCCCCACTGCAGATTAATACACACGCAAAAGACAGACTATTAGTGATTGGAACTATACATCATGATTAAGTTTATTTTATTCATGTGAAGTCCCTTATATTATTAAAAATGCATTTTATAATGTTCTTCTAATCAGATTTTTTTCTTCACCATTTTTTTTGTTGCGTGAGGGCAGAGGTGGAAGTCTACTAAAGACTAAATACTATGCAAAAGTGTTCCACTAGAGCTAGAATCAGAATATGCATTTTAAACATCACAACATAAGAAATCCTGCTTCCATGTAATTAGAAATTTACAGATTGAAAATATGTGCAGAAAATATAAAGGGAAAACATAATATTTATATCAAGGCCAACATAAAATCATAAAGAATGTTAAATAAAGGTCCTGGGAAGATATAATATGAAAACATTGTTTGTGAGACATAAAAAAATACCATAGCCCAACAAAAATTTATTTTCCCCAATGTCTTGGTTTTGGTTTTTAGACCGGTCCCTGTTTTGGAGTTTTTTTGTTTTTTGTTTTTGGAGGGGGACTGATTCAGAAAATTGCACTTTATAGACCTCATCAACTCTAGTTTCTTGGATATGCTTTCCCACTTTATTGTCAGTGATTAAGTTATATTAATTTATTTATCACTGTAGTTTTAGATGAGAAGAAGTCAGACCCACACATTACAGGATAAGGCATGAAGGTAAGATTTCCAAAAAGATTAGGTATAAAGAACTTTTGAGGGAGGGATTTTGTGCATGGGGAATACTTTGAGCCCTAACTTCCTGCATGGCATCTAACACAGCAACGTCTTTGATATTTACCAGGATGAAGGCAGTAAGGTTCAGGAGGACAACGATCAGGATGAGTGTCTTCATCTTGTCCTAGGGTGTCACAGGACTAGGCAGTCAGAGGTGCTTTATTAGTGGCGAGACAAATGAGATCAATATCATTTTACATTTGCTAAATTTTTAACTCAAACAAAAACATTTATGTTGGCTATGGCAGGGCTACACTTTCACATCTATGGCATAATAAGGACTTATTAAAATTTATTAAAAATAAGAATCCAAAATATATGAGCAAACAATAAGGATAAAAATTCAAATAAGAGTATGAATAGATGTGATGGAATGTTTGAATTGTATGATAAGTGAATTATATGCCAATAAGACTGCTGAAAAAATAAAGAGCCCCGAAGACTATAAATAGAAAAAAAATGCAGACAAAAGCTAGTTCTTGTTTCATTGTCAAGAAAACACTTATTAAGCTCACCCTTCAAGCTACTATTTTATAGTTACTAGGAGTCCTGGTGGTGTAGTGGTCATGTGTGATCCAGATGGTCGGCAGTTCAAAACCACCGGTGGGAGAAAGACAGGCCTTTCTTCTCTGGTAAAGAAGTTACAGTGAGGGAAAAAAAAAGAAGTTACAGTGTCGGAACCCACAGGGGTTCGCAACTCCACATCAGTAAGTTTTGAGTTTTTTGAGACGATTACTTAAGAAAGTAAAGTGGAAAATACAATAGTGATTGCAGTGAAACGGATACATAGTCATTGATTCTATTAAGTGAGATAAACTTTCGGAAAGTTAGTATCACAAGATGCAAAGAAACATGAAACTATTTTATTATGTAACATAAAAATTTCAGTGTTGGGAGTTATCTCATGTAACTTAATCAATCAGACCTGAACTCACTGCTGTTTGATGCCTTCTGACCCATCGTGCCCCCAGAGGCAGGAGAACTGCGCCCTGTGTTTCCTACGCTAGCTCTTTACGGGAATGGAAAGCTTGCTTTCTCCTAAAAACTAATCAACGGAGAGAACTAAATACAAAGATGCTTCTAGGATTACTTATCAAATAAATAAGGAGTGGAAATTGTACTCAAAAATGAAAATTGATGTCTTATGGTATCATTTATATGTAGATTTTTGTTTAAACAATGATGCTTAGTTTCTATAAATCAAACACTTGAAATATAGCAAGAAGCTTGTATTAAAATTGTCTTATGGTCTTTCTATATTTATAAAGGTAAAAGTTTGCCTTATAACAGAAATATATATTTAGGAATATACATTTCTATTGATTCGTTATCAATTTTACTTGTATTATTGATAAGTAACTTCAAAAATTTTAACATGATGTTCCATCTTTCATGTCCATTTGATATGATTATTCATGCTAGATGCTCTTATTCAGACAAAATGTTACAAAACCACAAAACTCCAAAAAGCCACACAAAAAACCCCCCAAACTCTCCATTTGGAGCTATTGGTGACTATTACAAATATGCCATTAATTCATGATTTGTAATGATATATTGTAATTCAGTGGTGAATCTATTTTTGTGTATATGCTAACACATATTTAGCCAACTCTTGTCCCAAATAAGAGAAGTAGCCGATAAGAGAAATTATTGGCTACTTACCAAATTACAACTTCAAATGTGACTGGTTTTCAAGTTAAAACATTCAAATCAGGAGAGCAAGCGCATACTAGATGGAGAATCATGTCTTCTAACAGTGACTATAGTCTGCGGGGCACCTCCTTGTGACTTTAAGGGAGGGAGAATTGGACTAATCGTCACAAAAGCTGTGTTTCAGTTGTCCAACATTGAGGCCCATTTTTCTAAAAACCAGGCAATTAGTTTATTAGCTTGATAAAGTTGTTAGATTCTAATACCTCAACTATAAGAATATATAATATATAAGAATAGAAAGAACATTAATACATGCATTCCCATCTTACAAAATTATAATCTAAATAAAATGAAAAATGCATTTAAATATATATGCACCCTTCCCTTTGTAATGAAATATATAGATAGAATGATTTCTTGCACAACTTAGTAAAATAGGATTTTCAGCCACTAAGAGCACTTTATTTTCTACAGATATAAAACTGAAATTTAATTTCATATAAAAAAGTGCTCTCCCAGAGGGCAAGTTATTTGAATTATTATTTTTTTCTCACTGAATTTATTATTTTAATGAAAAAATGGTAAGACTCATAGGCTGAAACACTTGTTAAAACATCCTTATTTATTTCTGGTTATGATATTTTTTTCAAAATGCATCATCCACTAGATGTCTGAAAGCAGAGTTCATTATGTTACAATATTTTCATGAGTCAGAATCTATATGGCATCAAAGATGAAAGAAAATGGATTTTGAAGTCTTTAAAAAATTTTAAAGTTACCGTAATAAGGGATATTTCTTTTCATCCGACAAAGGTGGCTTTGCTTCAGCTCCCAGGATCTGGAACCTCCGAGAAAGCACACAGTGAGCCATCCTTTTAAATGGCAGCATTCTCTGCTTTATCCCTTCTACTTTGTTCCGTTTCTAAGCAAAATATTATTATGACTTGCTTCTGGGATAATCTGCTATTCTGGAAATGAAAAGGGAGTGATATAATCTTTAAAAATTGACACTTGCCCTTTCCAGACACATCATGGTTAATTAACTTAGTTATTCATCAGATAAAGAGAAGGCTTATTCTTTATAATTCAAATAAAATACTTTGTTTCAGTATTTTCCCTTCATTTGGAATGTTTTCCAAAACACCTTGGTTGCTTAGAATTTTTCTTCAAGCAATGATTACTGACAATATTGTATCAAGTAACTGTGTTCTTTACAATATCTGCCTTACTGTGAGTGCTAACGATATTGGCTATGAGGGGACAGAACGGATTTGGAGATTACAACTTCTTTTGGGTTCATCTTTAGACCTTTACATTACAATGCTTTATTCAAGTTAATTTTTAGAGATTGTAAAAATGAATTTAAATATTAACAATATGAAAGTAACTTCAAGCATTACTATTTTTTTGGCATTTCTTTACATTAAAAGGAACTGTGGCTAACGAACCATTTGACATCCTTTTATACAAGCATTTCATTATTATTCTCTAATTAAATTGTAATAGAAAATACACTATGGGCCACAGGAATTGTCATGTTCAGAAGAAAAGTGCCAACCACTGAGCTGTACAAAATGGGAGCATGGAAGTACTTTGGCTTTTGCTTTTATTTCCAGTAAGCATACAATGCAGTTCTTTACCTGTATGGCAGAAAAACACCATCTGATTCTATGTGAAGGGACAACTAGTTAGCAATCACATGTGCGTTGCTTTCAAGTTAGCTATGAACAAAGGTATACTCATAATCCGTCGGGCATCAATTCACACCATGGCGAATTTAAAATCAGAGGAGGACTTCCAGATTCTTATCCTAAGGATGAATTTGAGGACGCTAGACAAAATGTCACCCTGGAAACTGTATTTTTCAACTCATCTATACCTGTCTTTTAGACAAACTGATTACAACCTATGGTCACCATTAATTGGAATGAAGTCAATGGAAGTGAGTTTTGAGTTTGTTTTTCAATTACATTGAGAACAAAATATAAACAGAGAAATGCAATGCAGATCTAGATCTGTGTACTTTTACATAGTTGGCTATTTTGTGTAGGAAGAGACTAAGCTTTGAGAAAAAAGTAGCTAGTTCAGAGAGAGTATATTCTGTTTCCACAATTTTTTCCTCTAACAAAATATTCTTATGGATGTGTAAGAGAAATTTTGACTAACTATTTGGGTGCGCATAAGCTGTAAATAGACTGTGTTGTTGTTAGGTGTGGTGTCAATCCATCTTATCGAGGGGTATCCTCTTTTTCAGTGCCCCTCTGCCAAGCATGAAATCCTTTTCCAGAGACTGGTGTCTCCTGCTAACATGTGCAAAGTATGTTTCTTGTTTCTAAGAAGGAATCTGATCTGTCTTCTTTCAAGACGTACTTGTTTGTTCTTTTGGCAGTCTATCGTACTTTCAGTATTCTTCACCAGCACCATAGTTCAAACGTATCGATTTTTCTTCAGTCTTCTTTATTTAATGTCCAACTTTCACATGCATATGAGGTGATTGAAAATACCATGACTTGGGCCAGGCATAACATATGCAGAGACTCTCTTGTTGTTCGGGGCTATGAAGTTGGCTCTGACCCTTAGTGACCTTGTGCACAACAGAACAAAACACTGCAAGGTCCTGTGCCAGCCTTAGACTTGTTCCTATGCCCAAGCCTATGGATGCAGCCACTGTGTCAATGCATCTCCTTGAAGGCCTTCCTCTTTTACACTACCCTTCTACTGTACCTACCATGCTATCCTTCACCAGGAACTGGTCTCTCCTGACAATGTGTCCAAACTATGTAAGACCAAGTCTTGCCATCCTTGCCTCTAAGGAGCACTCTGACCTTACTTCTTCTAATACTAATTGGTTTGTCCTAGAAGTCCATGGTATTTTGAATATTCTTCTCAAGCACCGTCATTCAAATTCTTCTATGGTTTTCCTTATTCAGTGCCCAACATTACCATGTATATGATGCAATGGAGAATCCCATGACTTGGGTCAGGCACACCTCAGTCCTCAAAGTGACATCCTTGGTTGCCAAACTATACAGAGGTCTTGAGCAGCTGATTTACCTAAGGCAATATGTTTTTCCATCTCTTGACTGCTGCTTCCATGCACATTGTGGAGCCAAGCAAGAAAACACCCTTGACATCTTCCACATTTTTTCCATTTGTCATGATGTTACCTAATGGTCCAGTTGCGAGTATTTTGATCCTCATTCCACACTGAAGGCTGCTATCCTTGATCTTCATCAGCAGAGGCCCCACTTTCTCCTTCTTTTCAGCAAGCAACCTTGTGTCAGCTGCATATCTCAGGTTGTTAATAGGCCTTCCTCCACTCCTAATGTCCCGTTCTTCTTTGTGCAATCTAGCTTCTCGGAGTATCTTCTCAGCCTAAAGATTGAATAATTATGGTGAGAGGATGCGCTCCTGATGCACACCTTTCCTGAGTTCAGACTATGCTGTATGCCCCTGTTCTGTTCACACAGCTGCCTCTTGATCCATTAACAGGTTCCTCAGGAGCACAATGTAGTGTTTTGGGAGTCCCAATCTGCTCAACTGTATAATTAGGGTTCCTCCTTAGGAAACCCACCGCCTCTCAGTAGATTATGACTCATGGCAACCTTAAAAGACAGCCTAGACCTGCTCCTTGGCACTTCTAGGACTGTAAATCTCTGCAGGAGCAGAGATTCGCAACTTTCTCCTGCCATGTGGCTGGTGGTTTAGAACCGCTGGCTTTCTCTTACCAGCCTGCATTTGACCTACTATGCCACCAGCACTTTTTATGACCCTTTCTCCCTTTTACTCACTGCCATTGAGTTGATTTGGACTGATAGTGACCTTATGGCTCAGGATGGCTCAGGGTAGAACGAGCCCTGTGGGGTTCTGAGGCTGCAACTTCCTACAAGAGTAGAGAGCACTGTCTTTCTCTTGCTGAGTGGCAGGTGCTTTTGAGTGGCTGACCTTCAGTTAAGTAGCCCAACCATTAATCTACTATGCCACCAGGGATCCTTATGGCCCCTCACTCAACTCAAACTCACTGTCATTGATCTGATGTCACTCATAGGGAGCATATAGGACAGGGTGGAACTGTCCCGGTGGGTTTCCTAGGCTCCAATTCTTTATGAGAGTAGAAAGCCTCACCTTTCTCCACAGAAGCAACTAGTGACTTGGAACTGCTGACCTTGGGATTAGCAGCTCAACGTGTAACCACTATGCCATCTGGGCTCCCATGACTCTTTAGGAGGACGTAATCAGATAATGCTGCTTACCCACAATACTCTTGTTTATGCCTGTTGTTTTCGGGTCATTATTAATCCAAGATGGATTGACACAGTGACTACAACAATGGACTCAAACATAACAATTGTGAGGATGTCTCAGGACTGGGCATTGTTTTGTTCTGTTGTACATAGAGGTGCTATGAGTTGGAAATGACTCAATGGCTCTAAGAACAATATTAACCCCAGACAAAAGCAACAAAAAAACACAAAACCCCCAAATTCAAATTCACTGCCATCTAGTTAATTCCAAATTCAAAAGAGTAGGACTTCGCTTTGCATGTTCAAGACTTTAAATGTTTATGGGAGCATATAGGCTCATGTTTCTCCCATAGAATCACTGGTGAGTTACAACCATTGATCATGTTAAGCTGTTCAATATGTAACCCATTAGGCAGCCAAGGCTGATGCTTATTAATATTGCCTCCTTTAGTCTCAACAGTTTGGAAAGTGTTCTGATTTGGATGATAAATTATGAGTAAATAAATTTAGCTATGAAGGAGGAGAATGTGACAAATGAAAATAAAGATTTGTCTTACTATGTGTATCAGTTTTGGATCTGAAAACTTAATTCCACATAGCAAACACATAGCCCAAAAAGGGCAATAGGAACAACAACAACAAAAAGATGGGTATGAAAGAGCTTTATATAAAAGAGCAATAGTATATTGAGAAAACAGCCCAGCTCTGTCCAGATCAAGTCCATAAGTCAGATCTTAGCCCATAGTCCAATACCAGTCTACAAATTCATCTTCAGACTCACCCAGCACATGCAATGATACCGAATGCAGGAAGATCACAGGCAGTGAGTGGAAAGTCTTATGAATCCAGTGGCAGGGGAAGCATCTCAGTGCTGGCAGGGGTCTCCACGTGGCTCCACCAGCACCAGGGCTCTAGCTCCATCAGTGGAACTCCATGTGTCTTGTCAGCTGGAAGACAAAGCAGAGAGTATGTGTGCATCCTGCCTCCAGGGAGGAAGACAGGAGCTCCCAGAATCCTCAGGAGACGGCTATGCCCACACAGATGCCTCATTGGCTGTGATATGATTGACAGGCTAGACTCCACCCCTTTACAAGTTGACAGATTAGTAACTGCCACAAGCCGCTAATAACAAGGTGGACTGTTCAAAGGTACCAGCTGCTCCTCAGGAGAAAGATGAAGCTTTCCACTCCCGTGAAGTATCATAGTCTCAGACAGCCATCGGGGCAGTTCTGCCCTGTCCTAAAGGGTCACGAGTCCGCATTGACTTGATGGCAGTGATTGAGCATTCAGTGAATCCAGGTAAGGGACGTAAGTGTTTGGAGTGCTCAAGCATGACTTTAAGGATGTTCCGGGTGGGTGTAGGCGGTTCAGTGACTCGAATGAAAAGGATAGCTTGGTGCCCTGGAGAAAATGAGGTAGAGTGGTCTGATTAGGGTTTGAGAGCACACATGACACAGCAGCTGAGGAGATTGCATTGGTAAGAAGGGTTGCAGGTGCCTGAGGCCTTGGAAAACATTTTGAAACCCTTTGAATATATACGGAGGAGTGGCATTTTCATCTTGCCACACTTGCCTGATAGAACTCTGTGGAAAATAAGTGCAAGTGTGAATGGGGGCATTGGATTCCTGAGATATTTAGACTACAGAAGTGCAAACGTTTGTATGAGTTGCATGTGAGGAGTAAGAAAGAAAATGTGAACGATGATTCACCAGTTTCTGGTTTAGATTAATGTGCAGATTAAGTCTTTCACTGAGATATGGAGTAAAGAAAGCAAATAGTTTGAAGGGGGGGTAGGGGAGGCTTTCAATTTCAAATTAGACCTCTGTTCTATTTTGAAGGGCATGTAAGACATCCAAAGAACATGTCAATCACATTGTGGGAGTACAGATGGAAGACTCAGCGTTTCCCAGCTTTGAGCAGTCCCAGTGACACGTGTATCTTTGTTTCCTCCTAATCCACACCAAGCAGTAGAACGGGGAAAGCGAAGCACACACACCAACGCACACTGGTCCGGCTCCTCGGTGTTCTCCGTACTTTTAAGTCACAATGTTCTTACTGCATCCTCCTCTTGTAGAACTAATTTAGCAACTTAAATATGTGGCAGTTAGGGATCTTTTCTTAGAACTGGTCTCTTTGTTATTGTGGTTAAAGATTCCTTACGGCATGAAGAAGAATTTTGTTCACAGGTAGGAGGGGTAAGGGGATACAGTGTCCCAAGGGCTCCATATGGGCAGGGGAAGCTTTGGACAGAGTTCCTGTGGGTTAGTGGGAGCTTTAAATGAGCTCTTGTGACACAGTGGCATATTTCATCAAATTAATACAATCAAATACAATAAAATATGTGATTGAAGAATAGAAATAGTGTTATACCGAACAGATCGCTATACTTAAGAAGATAATATAGATAGGATAACACTTAAGTTGAACCTTGAAGACACAGATTTACCAGGTGGGATTGACTGAAAGGTGGGGCTACATTGAGGAATTACTCAAGGACTTCAAACAGATTGAACTCTTAGTTATTAGAATGCTTTGTTTTTAAATGTAAAAAAATCAACCGAAATGTGTTTAACTCTAAGAGAAAGATAAAAGATATAGTATTTCTGGTACACGCCAGGTAAGGCTTGGTCAGTCATTAGACTATAGTTCAGCTTCTTTTCACGTTTTTTGGTGCTAATTTCCTCAGTGTTGGCTCCATTCTCAGGCGACGGACTCCTTGTGATTCCAATATGATTTCAACTGCCTCTGATATGATGAGTCAATTTTCCAGATGGAAGTTTCCTTCAAAAGCTTATTTCTCAGAAGTTCTAGCAAACAAACACTCCTGGTGTCCTTTTATTCTGACCAGTTGTATGCCTATTCCTATTGGACCGTGCCCAGGCAAAGGGACACAGTGTGACTAGCTTGTTTTTGGAATTGGGGATGAGTTCTATCTCACTTTAATAACACATGTGTGAAAGGAGAGAGTTTCTTTTACAACGGAAATATAGGGTAAATTTTTAAGTACGTTCAGAAATTGGGAACTAAGTGAAAACAGTAGATGTCAAGTATGACAAGTCGACTATAATACCTTTCTATTGTTTGAAAACATTTATATACTAGGTATTGTTGAGCTCAATAAGGAGCCCAGGTGGTGTTGTGGGCCAGGTATTGGGCCACTAACGAATGGCCAGCATTTCAAACCTACAAGCTCTCCTGCAGGAGAAAGATGCTCCCGTAATGACTTACAGTCCAGAGATCCTACACAGGGATACTGTGAGTCAGACTTCAGCCATCATTCCAGCAGTGAGCTACTCACACTGGGTCCCTTACATGAAGCATGAATCTATAAAAATTCAAAGTGACTAGAAACGAAATGGAATGTATAAAGCTTGATATTCAAGATGTTAGTGAGTTGAAATGGACTGGTATTGGCCCTTCAGAATCAGAAAATCATTTGCTTTACTATGCTGGAATAACACAATCAAGAGGAATGTCTCACATTTATGGTTGAAAGGACATCTCAAGGTTTATTTTGAACTACAATGCTGTCTGTGATAGGATAATGTCTGTCCCCATCAGAGGATCCAATCAATACAACTATTATTTAAATTTATATATAAAACACTAAAGCTAGTGATCAAAAAATCGAAGAAGTTTACCAACACCTTCAGTATGAAATTGATCAAACATGCATTGATAATTATTGGCTATTGGGAAACAAAAGTTGGAAACAAAAAGGAACAATAGTTGGGAAATATGTACTTGGTGATAGAGATGAAGCTGGAGATTAAGTAATAGAGTTTTGCAAGACCAGTGACTTGTTCATAGTAAATACTTTTTTCAACAAAAGGAAACTTGACACACGTACTTCTCCAAATGGAACACACAGAAATAAAATTGACTACATCTTTGGGAAGAGACAATGAAGAAGCTCAATACCATCCACTAAAACAAGACCCGAGGCTGACTGTGCTCATATGCAAGTTCAGGTTGAATTTGAAGAAAATGGAAACAAACCCAGGAGAGCCAGAATATGACCCTGAGTCTGTCCACTTGAATTTTGAGAAGATCTGAAGAACGGATTTGGTACATTAAACACTAATGACAGAAGATCTGATCAGCTGTAGGTTTCTATCAAGAATATCATACATGAAAAAAGTAAAACATCATTAAAAAGCAGGAAAGAAGAGCAAAGTGGTTGTCAGAAGAGATTCTAAATTTTGCTCTTAATCATAGAACAACTAAGTCAAATTGAAGAAATGATGAAAAGATATGAACAGAAGTGAAGCTGGAGAAGACAAAGTAAAATATAATGAAATGTGCAATGATTTAGTGTTGGAAAACCAAAATGGAAGAGCCCGCTCAGCATATTTTAAATTGAAAGAACAGAGGAAAGAAATTCAAGCCTTGAGTTGCAATATTGAATGCTTCTATGGGAAAAATATTGAATGATGCAGGAAATATCAAAAGAAGATTGCAAGAATATAGAGTCACTGCACCAAAAATAGCTAGTTGACAATCACCATTTCAAGAGGTATATGTGAGCAAGAACCAATGACACTGAAAGAAGAAAGCCAAGCTGTACCAGAAGAATTAGCCCCAAACCAAGGCCACAGGAATTGATGGAATCACGATTAAAATGTTTCAACAAGCTGAAGCAGCACTGGAAGCGCTCACTAGTCTATACCAGGAAATTTAGAAGACAGCTATTTGGCCAACTGACTGGAAGAGATTTATATTTGTACCCATCTCAGAGAAAGGTGACCCAATAGAATGCTCAGATTGTAGAGCAATATCATTGGTAATTTGTGCAAGTAAAATTGTGTTGAAGATCATCCAACACTGGTTGTAGCATTACATTGACTGGGAACTACAGAAGTTCAGGTCAATTCAGAAGAAGACAGGAAACAAGGTCTATCATTACTGATGTCAGATGGACCTTGGCAGAAAGCAGAGTATACCAGAATGGTGTTTATTTGTGGTGTCTTGACTATGCCATGGCACTCGGCAGTGTGGATCAGAGCAAACTATAGATAGCTTTGAAAAGAATGGGAATTCCAGAACAGCTAATTGTGCAGAACCTGTATATAAATCAAGAGGCAGTTGTGCAAACAGAACAATAGCACACTGCATAGTTTAAAATCAGGGAAGGTGTGCATCACATTCCCCGCCCCGCGCTCTCACCATGTTTATTCGATTCACATTAGTAGTGATGTATCCTGAAGAGCATTTTACTGGTAGTGGACAGGATACAAGGGCAGAGATGGGTTGGCCAATTGACTGCAAACAGGCTTGAAGAAGAGAGTGGCTGTAGGAATGGAGAAAGACGTGTTATTATAAGGAAGTAAAATAATTTATTGTCCAGCTGTTAACACAAAGCTGTCTCAGTTTGACCTTGGGTGTGAGAGTCACATGAATCTGAATTGAGCACTGTCAGTTACTAGCTTGGCTTTCTTCTGCCAGTGACTTTCTGTAAAATGCTTCGCTTTGGTCATTCTCAGTGTCAGCTTTGACTTTTGGTATGTCTCACTCTACTTTCTTGGGTTTTCACTGTTTGTATGTGTGATAATAATTTGTCTAATGTCCTTTACTTTAGTAGTTCTAACTTTCAGAGATTTCTTCTTGGCCTCACAAATTCCAAATTTCCTCAGTATTTGCATATTCAAGACCATGTTCCTTAATTCTATTTAATGAAACTTTCAAGCAAGGAAGAGCTACTTGAAACCGCACATTTTCAAATACAGTATCAGGTGCCCCTTTTTTGAAAGTCCGCTGTCTTCTAGCCACCTGGACTCTTACTGATTTTTCTTTCTGGACTCCAGGCTTCTGCTCTCTTCCCTCTTTTTACCCAGCCCTATTTTTAAACCCCAAGCCTTGGTGGTGTAGTGCTTACGTGTTGGGCTTCAAGTTACATGGTTGGCAGTTCAAAACCACTAGCATGCCCACTGGAGAAATAGTGGGGTTTCTATTCCTGTAAACCATTACAGTCTCAGAAACCCACAGGGATCGCTGTGATCATCGCTGACTCCATGGCAGTGAGTGAGCGAGTTGGCCTCATGTTGTGGTTAGCTGTTCTTGAGTCACGCTTGACCTGTGGTGACCCCGCGGAAAGCAGAATTGCCCAATTGTGGTCTCTTGTGCTTCCCTTGGCTGGCTTTTTACTATAGAATAAACTTTTTAATAAGTGTATTCTAGTCTGTCTTATTCTGGAAGCTTGGAAGAAACCTATTCAGCATCACAGCACCCTGCAAACCTACACAGGCAAACTAGCAATTGTTATTAAAAAATAAATAAATAGATAATTTTTTTTTAAAGCCACCATCACCAGAACTCATAGTGACCCTGTAGGGCAGAACAGAACTGCCCCTTTGGGTTTCTGAGACAATATTCATGGGAGCTGACACCCTCATCTTTCTCCACTGCAGCTAGCAGCCTAAGGGGCACCCCACGGGTCCACCAGGGCTTCTTGCATCGCTGCATAGGAGGCAGACATTTCATCCCAGAGCAACCACTGCCCTCTACCTGCTTCCAGCGCATCGTCTTGCTGAAATATCTCACATGGATTCTGTTGCTTCTTGCAGCCTTGTTTGTCATGAATGCCTTCAGTGTGTTTTGGACTTCTCTTTTTCAGCACCAGTTGGTTCTTGATCATATGCTTCCTCTTGAAATGGTTGAATGTCGGCTAGTGCTTTTGTGATACAGTGACTCTGCATATTTCGTCCATATATTTCCAATATTCATTTAGTTCATTACAATATCATAAAAGACTTTTATGGTGTTTACAACATAGGCACAAAATAAACATTTTGTAAGTGAAAAATGGATAAGCCATTTTGTATCGGACATAGAAAACACTCTATAATATTAGCGATTATTTTTACCTAGTGTAGGAAGTAAAGGGAAATGAGGAATATGGAATAGCTTCCAAGTTTTCTAGCTGATGGTGTTGGCAATAGTGCATCCCTTTGCATATTTTATATTCTGTATTATGAAGAATAATTGGAAAATGCATGAAAGCACAGAGCATAAAACAAAATCACCTGGAGTTCCTTTGTAATCAACGATGTGTACATACAATTAATTATTTTTCAGTTTTGTGTTTTGTCTAGGCAATAGTCTCTTTTCTATTGTTAAATTTATGTATATGAAAATTTAATAAGCATATAATATATTGTAATATATATGAAGTTTGTATATATATTAAAAATTCTGGCTTATGGTGTTGACAATATATATTTGTATATAGTGATACAGATATATAAAACACACTTACCTCTTGCTATTTAGCCTATTCCAACTCATGGCAAGCCCACGCTGCCAGAGTGAAACTGCACTTCACAAGGTTGACTAATTTTTCGAAAGCAAATCGCCAGATCTTTCTTCTTAGGCACCTCTGCATGGGATTGATTCTCCAAAAATTTAATGATTAGTGCCTGAATATCTTAACAATTAATGTGCTCACTCCTATATTTTTATATAAATATTCTTAAGAGGTACATGCTACAGCTTGACATATATATACCAAAATATAACCAGTTCCTTGTCATTCGAACTCTAGATTGTGTTCAGTGTTAAACTCCCTTACCTGTGGCTGCTCAGTCAGTTTCAACGCATAGCAAGTCCAAATGTGCCAGAAAGAAAGTGTGCTTCATGTGGTTTCCAATACCTGATTTCTCGAAGGTCGATTGTTGGACCTGAGTGTCTTAACCATTTTCACCACCCAGGCGCACACACACACACACACACACACACACACACGCACGCACGCACGCACGCACGCACGCACGCACACACGCGCGCACGCGCACACGTACTTAGCAATTAATGTGCTCACTCCTATAGTGATTGAATTTCTATATAAATGTTCATAAGAGGTACATGCTATCGCTTTACATAGATATATCAAAATATAGTCAATCCCTTATCATTCGAATTGTAGATTGCGTTCAGGGGATCTCCTTTATAAATTTACAGGATAGCGTCCTTGAGTCTAGTTCGTTGATGACAGCACTGCATTTAGGTCTGTGAGCGTGATTGTGTAGCAATCAGGAGAGCACGGGCTCGGGAGGGAGAGCGCCCGCACTGGAGGCTTTCCTTCCTGCATATTAATTTTAGAGGCGGGGTCTGTGATGGAGCTTTTCTGATGCAGTTTCAGTATCTGGAGGATGGGCATAGCAATATGCCTTCTTATAGGGTCTTAAAGAAGATATAATGTTATTCTGAATGCAAATACAACAATGCTTGACTCTGATGCAGTGTGTCGGTCCCACCCCATAGCAGCATGTGCACAACAGAACAAAATCCTGCCTGGCTCTGTGCTGTCTGCAACTGTCCCTACGCCTACCTGTAGAAGGGCTCTAATAACGCTTAGCTGCCTTCATGGTCTCTTTTCAATGCTTAAGAAAATTCTTAATCGTGAAACAGCTAGGCCAAACTTTAAATATTTTTAATGCTTATTACACATATTGCCAAACTGCTGCCCAGAAAGCTTGGACAAATTTGCCTTAGTTAACAATAAATATTTAAAAACATCATTGTTAATAAAAATGTTAAAAAAATGTTTTTCTTTTCTTGAGTACTGTCAGTGAATTTAAAATATATTTTCATTGTCAATTTGTATCACATGAATTATCTTTCCTATTTCTACTGTTCAATGAAAATGTTTTCTTTGTAAGAACTCTTTGCAGGGTAAGTAAAATAATCTTTTTATTGCTATATATAGCACAATTCTTTCTCTTCTATTATCACTTGCTTTTATCTTTCTTACATTTTTACAAAGTTTAAAATTATATTTTCCCTTTATTAAATGTTTAAATGGATGCCTCAATCCTTATTTAGGTAAATATAAACATAGCTTTCCTTCTTAGTTTTATATAATTTTATTTTCCATTAAAAAAGGTCACTATTATAGACTCAATTCTGACTCATAGCAACCATAACACTAAAATCCTTAATTTGATGGAATTTGTTTTAGAGGATGGTCTTAAATAGTACTTACATAAAGCAATTTCCCCCCCAAATAGTCAGTTAAGGCATGATTTATTGACCATCATGTCTCACAGTTTTGCAGTCTATGCTTTAAGTACAACATTTTTTATGCTAAAATGTATTTCTGGGTTTGAATGTCCTTCTGTATTTGTTTATAGATTATGTTTGGTGAAGTAGAGTCAGCAAAAGACAGGGGAACCCTCCATGAGTTGAATTGACCCAACAGTGACAACAATGGACTAAAACTTGAACATGGCACAGCGCTGAGCGGCAGGGTTCCATTCACCTACACATAAGTCTCCATGAGTTGAACCTCGTCTGCAGCGACTAACACAAACAAGACAATTGTCTACCCAGTGGTCCACATTCTTACCCCTCATCTCTCTGAAACATGCAATTTGCTAGTCATCATTATTTTCTTGTTGTTCTCTCTTTTAATAGAATAAATTTATGAGTTGCTATACATTAATACATTGAGTTGCTAACTGCAAGATGTCCAAACCCACCAACCTCTCTGATGAAGCATCATGTGCCTGTAAAGATTTACAATCTCGGAATCTCTTAAAAGTAGCTCTATTCTGTCTATAAGATCACTGTGAGTCCTAATCAACTAGGGAGTGAATTAGTAGGCTATATATTATTTTGTTCTTTAAGTAAACTATGGATTTTCATTTTGTTTGTATCTCTCCTAATGTGAACATTCTATGCTAGTATAACAAACACACCCACACGTAGTGATTCAGTTGCTTTCAGTTGATTTATTGAAGAGATATCAGCAAAGTGAAAACAGACCTATTTAAAAAGTCTGTGTCAGAAAAGACTCAAGCTATATGTCCTTCAGTAGCTAACCAAAATCATAGGAAGAATAGGAGACTCAATGTTTAACACCTGGAAAAAAATGACAATAATTCAGGAATTTAAAAACAAAGTAAAATTGATTCATATGTTTACACATAATAGTTTGACAAATGTACACATTTGTAAAATACTATTTTACCTTATCTTACATCCATCAGAACCAAGAAATTTGTTCATAGCATATCTACCTCACCTGTGGGTACCGAGCAGTTACTGAATAGCCTTAATTATTTTGTGAGTGAGGGTATATATATATATATATATATATAATTAGATTACATATATTTAATAGAAGAAAATCATTAGTTGTATACTAATGAAACAAAATATGTTTGGCATCAGCATATGTATTTTAGAAAAATTTTTAATTTTACAATGATTTTTAAAGATATGTTAATTAAATTTTCTCCATTTCCTTATAGCTCATTGACATACACTATTTAGGATAAACTAGAATGTACATCATTAATTTTACCATGAAGTGAGCTTTTGATATTGTTCTTTGTTCATATCCCTCAAGACTAGGACATTGGACATTTTATATCAAAATAATTAACTCTTGGGTGACACAATGAAACTTTATGGTACGAGGGGAACTCTTGCACTGCTTAGTTTTAAAAGTTTCCATAAATATATCCAGCACTATGATTTATATTTCTAAGTAGTACCATACTTGCCTTACAATGCTCATTTACTCCATTAGTTTTAGAATTTTGCTTGCTGGAAAAACTCCTTAGATGTTAACTCTAGCTGACTGAGCTATTGAAGCGCTATGTGGTATTCGTTTTTGCTGCTTTCAAATCATGAACCCATCTGGATCTTCACCTAGTAGTTTAAAGAGATCCATGTCAGTTGTAAAAGTGTCATCCAAGTGGTCTGAAGTATCTAGGACAGGAATTGGGGCATCTAGGTTGGTAACAGTTCCAGAAGATGGCTCAGTGATCTTCGTTACAGATTCAGTGCTGTCATTCTCAGATAACTCCTTCGTCGTTGGAGTAGGTGAGTCATTCATGGAGTTCATGGATACTGATGTGGGCACAATAAAGTCATATCTGGATTCAACAGCAGTAAGCAAAACAGAATGAGCCTCTTCTTCGTTTGAATTCTCACTCTCCAGCCAAACATTGATGTCATCGACAGACTCCTCATCTGTTAGTGGAATATCTCCTGGGTCATCTCTCTCCCTTTCAGCAGAGTCAGTGAATTCAAACACAGTGATGAAGTTTTCCTCAGCAGAATCAGTTAAATTAGCTACAGCATCAGGGTCCTTCTCTGAAAGAATTAGATCAATCTCAGTTACTTTTTCTTCCGCAAGGCTGGTTATGTCTGGAAGAGTCGTGATGTTCTTTTCAGTAGAGGAAGAGATTTCAACCTCAGGCATAAAGGACTTGGCAGACCGTACAATTTCATCCGCGTTGTGTGTGTCTGAGAAGTGAGAGTCGATAACACCAGGGGCAACCTTGGTGTCAGAAGGTGCCAGAGGGTCAGCAGTGAAGGGGGCGTTTTTCTTCAGTGTGCCCGAGACTTCAGAAATCACGGAGACATTTTTATCTCCTGGGTAAATTGTATCCAGTAGAATATCTTCTTCTTCTAGGTTATTTGAAAAATCTATTAAAGAAATAGTAGCAAATGGTTGTGAAATGTTACCAATTTTGGCCGAGATGAAATTTTCAGTAACAGATTCACAAGTCATGGAGTTGGTCGTGCCAGTGAGGGTGGGCGCATCTTTCTCTGTGTGGGTTGTTGATTCAATTGTATGAATCTCAGGCGGTGCATTCTTGTTGCCTGTAGGGGGTGAGAAATCACCTTCTTGTATGTAGTCATTTACTGAAGAAACATGGTCCCCTTCTGAAGTAATAGTTGTTTCTGGTTTAGGTATAGTATTTTCTACCCCAAAGCAAATTCTGGCTTCAGTTGGTGTTCTGTTCTTTTCTGATGGATGATGGGAATAGATTTTAGGAGAGCCATCTTCAGCCATAGGGTGAATGGACACCCTCCACTCTCACCAGGTCTTTCTCCTGGGCTCAGTGGCATCCCCAGTCAGAAAAGTGGTATCATTGTAGTGATTGAAGCCCTGGTCATCATGGCAATTGTTGCATCAGACACAGGGGCGGTGACACTGGCTTTCCTTGGAGGCTGTGCTTGGGTTCCCATTTGCAGGAGTCCTACTGATAGTAGATGAAAACACAATGGAATTCCCTGTGATTATGTAACCAACTCTCATAGTAATTGTGTGGAAGCTGGGATTTACCACGTTTCAGTTTATAGGGGGCATGCTGTCCCATATGGAGGTAGTGTCATATGAAATAGACCTAGGAGAGAGAGCCCCCCCCACCCCCAGGTACATTGTGGCTTTAGTGTCAGTAAAGAAAACTCTAGCAGGCACAAGCTTGTAAGCATTAGCTTCAGATCTCCTCTCTTCCACGTAAGTCATACTACCCTTTATACGTAAGGCATCTTTCCTTGAGATTCATATGATTTGACCACTCTTTAAATAGTCCTGGCTTCCCTGGCAGTGAAAGCAGCTGTAGAAGATGACTGGGTAGCAGGGACTGCGTTTTGTTTTCTTCTTCATTGAGGGAATGCTCACTTTTTCTGTAAAGCTATTGTAAAGCGCTCACTGGCTTCTGATGGCGCACTCAGCACTCTTTATGGTGACCACGGTTACATTTCCTCCAGTTAACTTGAGTAACAGGAAGGGTAGGTTCAACTTCCTTTGAAGTACTTTTGTGTGTGCATGGAGAGTGGATTTCAGCCCCCAAAGTAGTGTTTGGCAAGATGTTGATGTCATATATCTTTTTGTCTGGAGTATCCTTTACGTTACTCCATGGGAAATCTTTTCAGAAAAAAGATCACAATATACACCAGTATAAGAATTGAGTTTTCTCAATAGTAATATTGGTTTGATCAAACATCATCACTCTCACATCAATCTTTAGGCTTACTTATGGTGAAGAGAGATTATATCAAGTGTTAATCCTTTAAAATTGGTATTTTAAAAAAATCAAACAATGCCATTAAAGGGACTATAATTTTCAGACACAATTAAAACTATCTGAAAGAAGGGCAGCAGCATTCACCAAAGTTGCTGTTATTGTGTTCACCATCAAAACAGTTCCTAGTCAGAGCGCCCCTGTGCACAGTAGAATGGCATATTGCCCCGCGCTGCACCACAATCACAATTGTTGTTCAGTTTGAGTCAGAATAGAGATGCCAGTTTAAGTTCTACTGCCCACGTGTAGTCCAACCTCAACGTTTCCAGCTTTGTTCTGTTAGCTATTGGTCTCTGATATAGAGATACCACAATTCGCTGCAGGAAAATGAGACTAGCTTTGAAGATGAACACTTCAAAATGTTAGTTAACAAAGTAACTTCTTTTAAGCTGTTTTTACTTGTAAGGGCACCCACAGTCTTTAGTTGATTCAAAAGCATACGCAGCATTAGGGTCTCAGTAAAAGAGGTGCCAAGAGTGAGAAAAAAAGCAGAGAATTTTTTTGATAAACAGAAATACTTTCATCTCCTGGGGCAGTAAAACAAGTCAAAGGTAAAATCATTCACTAAATTGGGTAACTTAGTGAGATGACTTTTTTGTTGTTATTGTTGTTTTTTTAATCATTTTATTAGGGGCTCATACAACTCTTATCACTATCCATACATACATCAATTGTGTAAAGCACATTTGTACATTCATTGCCCTCATCATTCTCAAAATATTTGCTCACCATCAGTCCTCATTTTCTCCCTCCCTCCCTGCTTCCTCCTCCCTCATGAACCCTTGATAATTTACAAATTATTATTTTGTCATATCTTGCCCTGTCTGACCTCTCCCTTCACCCACTTTTCTGTTGTCCGTCCTCCAGGGAGGAGGTCACATGTAGATCCAATTTCTTTTTTCTATCACTGATGTTTGTGAAGTTTAGTTCAAAAACATGATATAAATGAAGACTTTATGTCCTTTTGGGGAAAGTTTATTCATATACAAGATAGGAAAAAAGAGAGGTGGGTGACTTATGTGTACATCTTGGAAGACTTGGTGTCTCTTGTGGTGAACAAAATTGGAATAAGAGCAATATTCAGCAGGGAATCCATGACTGATGATCCCTTCAGGACCAGTGATGAGAGTGGAGGGTGGAGGGAAGGTGGGGTAGAAAGGGGGAACTGATTACAAGGATCTACATTTAACCTCCTCCCTGGGGGATGGACAACAGAAAAGTGGGGGGAGGGAGACGTCGGACATTGTAAGATATGACAAAAGAATAATATATAAATTATCAAGGGTTCTTGATGGAGGGAGGAATGGGGAGGGAGGGGAAAAATGAGGAGCTGATACCAAGGACTGAAGTAGAAAGCAAATGTTTTGAGAATGATGATGGCCACAAGTGTACAGACGTGCTTGACACAATGAATGTGTGTATGGATTGTGATAAGAGTTGTATATGAGCCCCTAATAAAATGGTTTTAAAACAAAAACAACAACAAAAAAACCTCAAGACAACCTTAAGAAAATACAGTAAACAAGGCCATTAAGCTAGACAGCTCAGCATGTAGCCTCTCTCTGCTCAGGTGAGCGGTGGAGCCTGTGGACCCACAGGATGGTGTTCTGGTAAATATTGAATGCCTAATACACATAGTCCTTGGGAAACATGTAAAAAAAAAGAACAATAGTCATTTTAGGAGCATTTAATCCATTTCAGAAATTCCAGATGAAATTATTATAATATCTTCATCAACTTCAATAATAGTTCATCTTCAAAACTTCACCAAAGTTTGTCAGAGTTTTTAATGTCAGAAGGTACTTTCTTGGTATACCCCTATGCTTTTACCTGTACAGCAGTGGAATCACATTTATTGCAGCATACTAGGATTCTTTTTGAGGGTATTTGTTATCAATATTATCAGTGTTTCTATTTCATTGATAGCAAAAAGGAAGTCTCAGATTGAGAGCATATGCCATCCACTGTAGACCAGTAAAGGTGTGATTTCTGAGCTATGAATTCCACCTTACGGATGAAGTTGGTGACATCTGGTCCAGGTAATATAGTCCTTTTTGACCAATAAATTGTCATCAAATGCATTATCTGATTTAAGGTCAGAAGATCAGATTCTATAGATAAATTTGATTTTATCTGAATTTCATCTTATTCTATTGTTGAAAGTCTTTCCCATAAATAGGAATATTTTGTTTTTTCCCAGGAAATTGGAAATTGTCAAATATATAAAGATATATGCATCTTTCTGAGAATATATATATTTTCTTCTGGCGGCCATAGTAGGAGCCCATTTGGCTAACAGGTATTTTTTTATTTATTTTTAAATTTGAAGTTTTGGGTTCAGTAATTATATCTTCTTTTAAGTAGCAACTCTATCAGGTTCATGATGTAAGGCTTACTTTAACTGAAAAGGTAGAAATTGCAAAATTGAAGGAGAGATTTCATAATAAGCTTCTAGGAAGGTAATTTCACACATTTATGATTTTCAGATATCTGACAAGAAAGAGAGTCTTGAGAAATAGAACTTTCAAACCTTTGTGCCATAATGCTGTCAGCTATCAAGACATCCTGGGTGTGCAGGAAACCTTAGGTTTCATGAGAATAAAATCTTGTGAAATCTTAGAAGAATCAACTGTTAGGTGAGCAATGTGTCCATTTGACACTAAAATTCCTGTCTTAGAAAGTCTATTTACCTTCAGATTTTATCAATTTATTGGAGAATATAGAATTATTATCCCTTATTGAGACACCTTCTTGGCACTGTGGGTTAGCCACTGGGCTGCTAAGCATAAAGTGGGCTGTTCAAATCCACCAGACATTCAGTGGGAGAATGATGAGGCCATTTGTTCTCATAAGGATACAATCTTGGAAACGCTTGGGTTACTATGAATCGGTCAACCTGATGGCAGTGGGTTTGTTTGTTTTAATTTGTTTTTGGTTATCTCTAGTTGAGGTGATTGTAATCACTACGGAGACACAGTCACTGAGGGAGTTTTGGCTTCAATATCTTCATTCAGAGAACACATTTCACCTTCAGAAACGCTAAAGGAAGCCAGATGAGCGATTGCATTTTGAGATTTTGGTAAGTTAATTTTCGCAGTTTTGTTCCCTTCTCATTGAGCGATTGAAACGTTGGGTGCATGGTTAAATACCTTGTAATTGAAGGTTGTAATGGGGCATAGGAACATTATTTCTTTGTCTCCAAAGGATATAACATTTGCAGTAATCCAATTATAACCTTCATCTATGCTTTGGTCTTTGTAGACTTTTCAGGTCATTACTTGAAGTAGTGGCTTCTATGACTAAGAATATCAGTTCCAAAGAAAGTGTTTTCTTCAACATTCTTGTATTTTTTAGTACAGTAAAAGTGACTTGAAACTTAGGTAAAATTTTTTCCTATGTCAACAATGGATTCAGGAGTAACCTTTGTTCTTTCCAAAGTTTGAAATTTAGTATTTTCTGCTCTAGGATTGGCTACATTATATTCAAGCTCAGAATTTCTTTCCACCAGAGAAATAATACCCAAAATAAAATGAAGATTTCTAATCAGTAGGAGTGATGGAAATTACTTCCATGAACAAGTTTGAATCGGCAGGCATGGAGTTAATTTCTTGAATAACAGATCCATCTGGGAGGCCATCATTGTGTATAGGAAGGGTTTGGGAAGTCACTATATCGACCCTATTATATTCTTTATTTATTGATTTGTTGTCAGCAAGCAATGACCTTTTTATTCACAAGAAAGGACTTTATCTCGGCCTCTTTAAGAGTGTTTGGTTCCATCTGAATAACTGGTTGCTTTTCTGTTATTATATTCACATCTGTAAGATAGTTCACTCCAAATTCAGCAGCTGTGTCTTTCACTGAAGAATCTTTAGTTTTTCATTGTGTAATGTACATTTGGTTGACTCCCTTCATTAGGTAAAAATAAAACTTGGTGTTTGTCCTCTTGGGGGATGAATTTAGACCCTCTAGGGAATGATGCCCTCTCTGACAATAGCAGGCATGTCAGATTCAAGATTTTTAATATTGCCTGAAGAACGAGTAGAATCAACTTGGAGACGAGTATATGCCAAGGGGAATTACTCTAGAATAATTAGAGTTTTTGTCATTTTTTCCTGGAGGGACAACAGCTACAGTGAAGTAAGAATTATCTGTGGACATAGGATCTGTTGCTGCTGTTAATATCAGTGAATTATATAGGCTTGATCGCCTTACACTTCTGAAAGTTGCATTTTTTTTAAAGTAGGAATACTAGCAGTTAGAACAAGAGTTTCTGGTAATCCTATAGCGGTTCATCTTGGAGACATGGTATTCTTTAATGAAGAAAAGCTGGCACGATCAATGTTATTTTTGTCCTTCATGAAGATGTCAGCATTTGGCAAAATGACATGCATCTTTTTCGAAGAGAAAAATGATTCTGAGCTGTATTGATTAAAGCTTCTATACTTTTCTCTCTATAGGAATTATCATTAGAAAATAGATTCACAGGCACAATGCTAAACTTTGACTCAGACACAGCAACTATTCCAGCTTCATCAGCAGCAGATTTGAGGTAGAGGATGTGGCAGTGTCTGCTTCGCTGGCTGTGGAAGTCTCAGGAGTAGTAGGGGACATGTCTTTCCTGTAGTAATTGTCTCTATTCTTGGCATGATTTCCCCTGTCAGTTGTAAACAGTCTGCTTTCAACTATCGGTTCGCTGGCTGGAATAACAAAATGCTCAGGTTTTTTACTTCCTAGGGAAGAAATATCAGAAAAAAGAATGGTGTCATAATCACCATTTGCAGTACTTTCTCCCGTGGACATTTTGGCAGGATAAGTAGGAGGAAAATGATCACTTGTAGGTATTAGGAAGTCATTTGTGGGTTTATGAGCTTTGATATTAAAACTGCCAATGGGATCTCCGAGAGCAATGACCTCAGTGCCAATTTTTGTGTGTTTCAGCCTAGAAATTTGGTCATTTATTGTTGATTTAAACCCTGACGGTATTGCGTTTTCTGGACTGTCTGAAGTAGCAACTACAATGAATGGTGCATCAGAACTTTGTGTCTTGGGGGCATGTGTGAGCGTATTTCTGCTTACAACGGGCTCATTTGATTTTTCATCTGATTCAAAGGCATATTCATTTGAAACATATTCAGAATTACTATGATCAGCTATAGTAGTTGCATAGTCTGTATATTTTGGTGTGATTTTGTTCTCATCCATCCATTCTGAAATGTCTTCTGTAAAGTTCATTGTGTCATACTCGGCAGCTGTTTCACTTTTTCTAAACCTTGTCTGACCAAGTACATTTTCTTTCAGGGTGCTTGCCCTGTCTTTTTCAGAGCTGAACGCCATAGGCAAAATGATAAATTCGTCAGCTGGCATAACTGTTCCTTTAGGTAGAATGCGATCATCAACCTTCTTTGTGCTATGTCTCCCCATATTCATAATAGGAACAAGTTCCGTATATTTTGGGGCACCCATTGAGGTTGTAAAACGAAAAGGAAGCGCTGACTTCCACAGTGCACCATATGAGCCAGTTGGAGTGTTGGTGCTGGATACTCCTTTGTTGGCAACTTTGTTTTGAAAGGCAGGGTTTTGCTCATTGGGCCTAGAAGCTTCTACAAGAGTAAATGTGGAATAATCTGGATAAATTCCTTTGGAATTGGGAGTTGCTCCCATTTTTGCAGATGTGGTATCCGGTTTAACAAAGAAAGAACTATCTTTCCATGTACTTGTGTATCCTGCTTCAGAAACAAGGATTTCCTCTTCCCCAGTGCCGTCACTCTTTGAAAGTATTTTGGACTCAGCTGCTGATGGAAAGATTTTCTCCAAAGCTGGAATCACAACCTCCACATTTGTAAGTTGATTTAATTCAAATTTAGCAGCTGGATCTTTTTGAGAAGAAAAATGGCCTCTGTTCCTGTTCTTATAGAGAGTATTTTGAGAGTCTATTCCAGGGAGAAAGGCTTTTTCCATTGGACTTTGAGGTTTGGAATACATTTTAGCATTATTAATTTTATAATAGGCAGGACTATCTCTAAACATAGCGGAAAATGAGTCGACGTCCTCATTTGGGGGGCTCTCTGATAAAGGTGTGGATCCACGTTGCGGGACAGTCATAGCCAAGGGAGCGGCTTGGATACCAGTTTGTTTTGCTTTGGTCTCCCTCTCTGGAATACTACCTGCTCTGAGGCCATCAACATCATTCGTTACTCCCTTCAACTCTTCCAGACCAATGATGGAATATTCAGACAAGGGATTATCTCTCAGTAGAATAGAAGTTTCAAGATTTTCAATGAAGACATCAGGAATATAACTGGAGGAAGTTTGTAGAAGTGGGACTCCTTTAGCGTTAATATTCCCTTTTCCAGGCCAGATAGAATAACCTCCTTTAGACCCACCTCCAGTGGAAAGATCAGTGGACTCAGCCACAGTGCTGGTTACCTTATTTTCGGAGGGCCAAAATATTGAATCCATATTGTGTGCTTCCTCAATATCTTTACTGGTGAGAGGAAAGTCACTATCAGGAATGACATTGACTTCAGGCAAAGAAATAATCCTGTTCTGTGAAGGAAGCCTCTCCATCAAGTTTATTTTCTGTTTATTATCTGTCCCTAATTTAGGTGACGTAACTCTTATTCTACCTGGGGAAGCATTGCTATAAAAAGCCGATGGGGTTTCTTTCCTGTTGTATTGGCCCTTATTATCTGTAAGAGTGGTGATCACGTTGGGATCAATGGGCTCATCTTTAATGATCTCAATCACTTCCATTGTGGACATCGGAGTGATGACACTGTTGCCGCCAGGGAGAGGATGTACTTTCAGAGTTAGTTCCTCTCTAAACTCAGGGGGAAAATCCCAACTCTTATCAGTTTGGGGATTCATTGGAAATCTGGGAGGCTTGATATCAAAAGTGGCAGTGGGACTTTGGAGAGCAGTGGCATCAGGATCAGAATTAGGATTTTCTGCTTGATGTTTCAAACCTTGGTGATTTTTGCTAGTCTTCATATCAGTGCTCCCTCGGAAGAGATGTTCAGTGACTTCAGCACTGGAATAGGGCACGCGAGACCTAAATACGCTGGAGTCACTAATGAATGGGGTCTTTCCTATGAGAGGTCTTGTTCCCTTTGCAAGTCCTCCAGCATTGTGATTTGCAACATAATCAAGGGCATCATCAACAAGCGTACCGGTTATTACATTTTCATTACCGAAAACTCTTCTGTTTGAGAAAATGGGATCATGTGCTTCTTCTGAAATGTTTTCTGTAAAAGAAATGACTTCATATTCAGTGGATATATCATTATCTGTAAAAGTATTGTACCCAAATCTGTTATAGTCAATGAACTTTTTCATGCTGCTTGTTGAAGTAGTTGTAGTAGGTGAACCAGTGATTTTGCTAAATGGATTGTTTCTTTCCCTACGTGAGATATTATTCCCAATCCTTGTTGGGGTGTCTTTCTTCATTTTGGTGACTGGATTGCGTTTCAAATAATTAGATGAACTTGTGACCGCTGTGAAATCAGGAAGATTTGCCT
Organism: Echinops telfairi; assembly: GCF_000313985.2. Taxonomy (NCBI): domain Eukaryota; kingdom Metazoa; phylum Chordata; class Mammalia; order Afrosoricida; family Tenrecidae; genus Echinops; species Echinops telfairi. Next base: position 50,210,230 of record NW_022111369.1, read on the forward strand.
TCCCTGGTAGGACATCGACTCCAGTAGGGACATTTATGGTAGTTCTTTCTCTAGTGACTTCAGGAGAAGCGGATCTTTGATCAGGAGGTCTAGATGCATCTGGAAAAATTAATGTAGGGTCAACAAAAGGGATTTCTTTTAAATTGGGATGTGTTTCTGGTTTAGCAGTGTTGACGTCAAAGTTAACAAAAAAAGAATTATCTTTAAGTGCACTACTATCTTTGGGGGGGAAATTGTCCACTTCTGAAATATAGACTCCCTCTTCTACATTGTTGTGTCTCATGGAGAGAATATTTGAAGGAAGCATTTTATCTGTAGCTGGACTGAGAACTGCTTCATTTTTAAAGCGATTCAATTCAAACTTGACAGCTGGATCTTCTTGATCAGAAAGAGAAACCGTGTCCCTTTCTTCATAGATACTACTTGGAGAGAGTTTTCTGTTAAGAAGGGTTTTCTGGATTAGCTGAGGTTTGGAATGTGCTTCCTTTTGCAGCAGTTCTGTAGGTGTGGTTTTGGTTGGAGTGTCTCCAGATGGATCTTTTGAGGGATCAGCCCTGGAGTAGAGCTGGTGAGACTCACTCACAGTGAGATCAACGATTTCACTTGGGAATCCCCTATTTTCTTCCATGGTTGCCACTGGTTGTAAATTGTGAGCAAAGATGTGCTCGATCTCTTTGCCTTCAGGAGAAATTAAAATGTGATTTTTACTCAGGCTGCCACTTTTCAGAGCTGACTCCCTTGGCAATCCAGGAGAAACTTTATGGCTATTATCTTTGATGAAATGAGTCACAGTTTTGGGGGCCTCAGTATGGAATTTGGCAGTAAAATATTTGAGCAACAAGTTGTCCTTGTCAGAATTAGGCTTGCTTTCTCTGGAGGTCAGTATTCTGTATTTTTCAGTGTTCAGCTCAACTGGATTTTCATTCAACAGATTCCCTGCGATCCGGGCAGTAGAGAAGGGAGCATGAGATCCAAATTGGTGCAAGTTTTGAGTGAGCTTTAGTGCTTTGGTTGGACTCTCTGCTTCTTCACCATAAAGGGCATTTATTTCCGATGCATGTTTAAGCATACTGTCATCAACCCCAAATGTCATTTTATTCATATTATTTGGAATGTTTTCCTCTGCCAGAAAAAAATCCGAGTCTAATGCAAAGTCCTCTATGAAAGGAAGTGCTTCATCTTTAGTTACATCATCTTCTACATAAGCTCCATGTCTTTTTTTATTTATTATGTTCCTTGTGTCTTCCATAAAGATATTGTCTTTTGCTATTTTTGATAAGATGATGTCTGCCATCCCTGGGCCAGTTGTCTTGTAAGTATTCAGTGAGATGTCTTTTATACCAAAATGACCTTGACTTTTTACTGGGGTAGAGCTCACAGCATGATCAGTACTTTCAGCTCTGAATATTCTGTTCTCAGGTATGGTAACAATTGTTTCTGTATCTGTTGCTAACGGATACTCGATATTTTCATTTCTGAAATCAGAATCTTCAGAAAGGAAAATGACATCATAGGTACTTAGTGGATCCTTTCTTACAGACAATTTTCCTGGAAATTCAAGAGGGAAAGTTTCCCCTGTACCAATTAGAGAGGATGCCATGTTTCTCAGATGTTGGGTGATGGGGTTTTGGGTGTAATTTTCAAATGCAGTAGCAACAGTGTCAGAGTCAGGATTTTCTTTCTGAAGAAAGATAGTTTGGTATTTTACTTTAGTTTCAAATTCAGGATGAGTTATTCTGTATGGAAGACGTTTTGAGACCTCAGTGTCAGAAGAGGGCGAATGAAATATAAGTTCATTGGGTTCATATGCAGATTGAGTAGATTTTTTAATAAGGATATTTTCTTCTTCTAATTCAGAGTCATACTTATTTGAAATATATTCAGAGCCACTTTTATCAGGTTCAGTGATGATTAAATTCATACCACTTAGTTTATTTTCATCTGCCTGAGAAGCCCCAAGCCTAGATCTAAAAGAATTGTCTCTCAATGTATTGACATATCTTCGTGTTGGAGGAATTCTTACTTTGGACACATGAGGAGGCTTTTTCACCTTTACGTCTTCAGAAGAGATAGTAGTAAAAGAAGTAACAGCGTTAAGACTATTGCCTGCCTGATAGTTTTCTGTGCTATCTGTCATAATCTGGTCTGTTTTTGCTTCTGGATAATTTTGCTTATCGTTCTGAGACACATACGTTTGCTTCAAGGTTCCTTTCTCTAATATCACAGTGTCTTCCAGAGAAGGATTGATGTTGTCTTTCATCGGCATCCTGAAATGCGGTGTTGTATGAGCATATTCTCTTTTAGGAGTAAATACATATCGACTTGGAACATTTTGGTTCGCATTTGGATAAAAGATATCATCACCAATTACTGTAGAACGATCACCACCACTGTTACGGTTTCCTAAAACCCTCTTTCCTTGAAATTTAGAAGCAGAGTTTTCAAGTAGAGATTTGGAGACTTGAGACCTCTGGGAAGGTGTGGGATTCCCAGCTTTGGTTTGATCAGCATTAATATAGTATTGTTCGTCAGCCACATTGTTGCCTTTGGGAATATTGTCACCTGCAGCAGCTGTAACATAAATACCATCCTGGACATAGTATTCTTGAATTCTATCTTTTCCCTCTGCCATAATGCCTACTGCTTGTGGAACTTCTGCTTCATAGTTCAACCCTATATCTTCCTTTAAATGGTTTTCAGAGTCATAGCCTGGCCTATGAAGCATAGTGTAATGATCTCCTTGAGAGGCAGTGGCGGTGGGGACTGTCAGAGTTGCTGTGGGATTCTTATTATAAAAGGATTTGGGTATTATAATATCTTCCAAAGATATTTTTTTCACTGACTTTGTTCTTAGGGGATGATTGAAAGAGGCACCAGATTCTGTAAAGGTTGGGAAATCAGCTATTAATATGCTTCCATCATCTCTAGACACATTGGGATCTTCTCTGGAACTGGCAAGGATATATCCAGGTGTATTAAGCTCATTGCTAACAGTAGAACCTTTAGACATGATCACAATTTCATTTTGAATTGGTGTTGTGGCAGTTATTGACACCAAGTCTTTTATGACTTCCATATCTTCATTCACATTGGAAATATGATCAGCTGCAGTAGTAACGCCAAGAAGGATATTTGTGATTTCGGTCTCAGGAATTTTGAATTTATTGGCCAGTCTCTTAGCGGGGCTGGGCATGATGGAAACAAGGTTATGCATTCCTCCAGTTTGGGGAATTGACCGGCTGGATGAAAGAAACGCTGTGCCACCTCCTGCGCCCACGCTCTCTTTCCCAGCTGCACTTCCACCAAAACCATTCATTAGTGTTTTGCTGGCTGTGGACTTAAAATGTTTGTTGTAATTTGCAGGATAAATGACATCATAGAGTGCATCAGTGTTTTCTTCTCCAGGATTGATAAGGTCTCTGCCACTTTTGGTCTCTTCCACAAGAGGTAAACGTTTGGATAGTTGGGAAGGAGACTCACTGGTATCAGTAATCACAAATCCACTTTCAAAGACACTATCTCCCGATTGAAAGGACTGGAGTTTACTTGCAGGGGGAAGATTTTCTTCTAGATGGAAATCTGCATTTTCTTCCACTATAGATGCTGTTTCTCTATCGGGAGCTGATTGTTCTTCATTAGCGTTTTTAATGTCAGTTCTAAATGCTGTGTTTGGTGTAAGGATACCAGCTGTCCTTTTAGGCACAGCAGAAATAGCTACAGTGGGTCCTCCTTCTACTCTGGTGTCTCTATTAATCCCCAGGTCAGAGATATGATTCATAATCGTGGTCCTGTTACCCACACTGGCCGTGACATTGTGGTTATCATTGGGGGAGATGAAATCGACTTTGAGAAAGGTTGATGCCAACGGGATGTTCCAATGGTCTGCTAAAACCTCACCAGTTTCCCATTTTTCTGTATCATCATCAGTGAGATAAGAATTTTCAGCAAAATGATTTGGTATTTTCATTAAAGCACGAACCAAAGAGTCATCATTCATTAGCAGAAACGTTTGAGCTTCGTTGTTTTGATCACTGGAGGTTAGAGTAGATGACTTGGCTACTGAATGCAGAGTGTATCCTTTGTGGATAGCAAAGTCTGTTTCTGGGTCAGAACCTGCAACATCTTGAACACTGCTGTCACTAGTGGAGAGAATAATGACTTCATAAACGCTGCCCGTGGATTGCCCTAAGGGGTCAAGACTGACTTCCGAATCTGAGGCCAGGGAAGCTTCACTGTTCTCACTAAAATACGAAGACCTAACAGTTTCAGGGAGAATGATTGATATTATAGGAGTTGCACCATTCCAGAAATTGGCCATGGTTTTTTCAATACCGGTTTTGAATTTGGTATCATGAGCAGTACTTGTGGTGGGGATGCTGTGGGCATCAGAATTGCCCTGCATGGTGGCAGAGAAGGCTGTGGCATTACTCTTGGGAGCCTCTGATTGAGTAGCATTGTCTATTGTACTCAAGAGGTAAGCAAGGCTAGCTGAAGTTTGCCTAGTGGAAATGTTACTTGGTGCATAATTCCCAAGTTGGGGAAGGTTAGATATATGAGTTTGAAGAGTTGCTGAGTCTCTGAGAAATTCAGAGAGCCCTGTTTTTCTCACAGTAGGCTCAGAGTAGCTATTTGTATCTTCTGTAAATGTAGCATTTTCTTTTGTCTTTATGAGGAATGAGATTTGTCTTGCTGTGTGGTTTTCTGATGAGGACACAGGCAGACTGGCAGGCAAATATTGATTAGCCTGATTGTGTATTTGCTGATCCCCATTACACTAAAGGGAAAGAAGTATAACAGTATTTTGAAGTTACCCTTATAGATTATATTTTACTACCCACTTACAATCAATAGTTACAGTGCTAAGCAAATGCAAATCCATTCACAATGAAGTCTCCTCCTTTCTTCTCTACTATTGGTTGTTTCATTAATTCAAGTGAGAAGTACCTCTGTGTAAATTTATATTCAGGTGTTCCTGGCAAATTTTCAGAAGAGCATATATAAAAAGATTTTTCAACTAACAAACAGATACAACCTAGAGAAACCCATTTAAATCCTATGCTACCATGCATTGTAACACGTTATCTTTATCTCAGTATATATACATATGTACTTAGTTTTAAAATTAGAAAATATTTATAAATGAAAAATAGATGACCAAAATATAGTGATTTTTGTTTGTTTGTTTAGCAAAATTCTCTTTCTTTAAACCTAAACTGGTCAACTTATTCCCACATTTTACCCCAATCTAATTTTAATTTTATAAGGACTCTATTTTCCAGAATACTAAAACTTACCGGGAAATATATCACAAAATTCAAGATGCGCACAATCAAGACTAGGATTTTCATCATATCTTCCTATTCTCTGCAAGTAAAGTACAAGATTGTCTTCTGTCATATTAATATATTTTGCTACCTTAAATGACAATTACAGTATATATATATATATAATTTCAGAAGTAATTCCGGTGATGTTCCTGGCATGAATTAAAATGCTGGCTTAAATAGTAAGATAAAGCTGATATCCCAGTATCGGTACTTGCTGCGAGAAACAATAATAAGTGGAACACTTTATTTTCTAAGGTCAATTAGTGAGGTAGGGAGAATTTAGGCCTCTGTCGATAGCTTATAAAGAATCAAAGAGCAAACAGTATTACTAGCATATATTTTGGACAGAATATTTCAGGAAAGGTTTCATCATATAAATTCATTCTTATTCTCATGTTAAGAACTATTATCTATTTGCTGCATTTAAAAAAAATGGACTATTTAGAGAAAAGTGAAGTTATTGAACCTGTATTAGTCAGGTTTTAAAGCCTATCCAAGTAGATCTCATATGTAAAAGGGTTCTATGAAAGGCATTTGGAAAAATGGCTCCAATTTTTCTGATTTAGTTGATCGTTTACCTTCAAAGGCGTCTTTGTGTTCATCCACCTTCCAGCTTTTACTCTTAACCAAGCCAGCCTGGCTCAGCCGCGCAGGAAAATGACTTCCAGGTTGAAGAAGCTGGAATCTAATAAAGAGGCACAAGCTCCTCCTTCTCTCTCCTGAATTTCAGTGTAGAAATAGGGGCTGCTTCTGGGATAATCCCCAAACAATGGAAATGAGAGGAAGCTTCTGCTGGCTTTCACACTTGCTTCTCTCAGGAGTCTGTAAACGTATTGCCTTATCTTCCAATTGAAATAAGCAGGGCTAATGTTTTAAATATTATAAAACTTTCCAAAAATCAACCCCCTAGCCCTTCATGACATTTCCAACTATTTCGTTGTGGTTTTTAATGAAATCACCCCTTCTTTAGTATCACAGCAAAATTTTGATTCACTATAATAACATTTAATATGCATTACCATTTGTCAGTTTACATTGGGATTTCCTCTATTAGTCTGTGGGTTTTTTTCAGGATAAAATTGTGGTTGCTTGAATGTCTAAATATATCTTTATAATACATGAAAAATAATTTTAAAACAATAATAACAATTGTACTTCTTTTCTTCATGATTGGTATAGTTACCATGCTGAGCCCACAGCCAACCACTTTCTTTAATAAAATCAACACTGACTGTGTTCTGAAGTACTTGCTACTATTTGTCTATTAAAGTAGATATTTTAGATATAATCAACCAAATCACATTACCTCCAATTGTGGCATTTACTGAAATGGCTCATTTGGTATATATGCTATAAAATTTGATTTTAAATTGCATTGACATTCAACTTCTGCGTTCAGACGTGATAGAGGCTTAGTCTGAATTTTATTTATTTTTAATTACATTTTAAGACCTTGTACCATGTTTCATGTAATGTGGCTCTAAAATTCAGTGGTGATGTTGACAGGTGGATCTTAGGAGGTAGAAGGACACATGAATTCAAACTTTGAGTCGTTCATTTTCTTCGTGTTCGCTCATCACCCTTCATGTGACATTCTTTTATTCCCAATTGGGGCAGCACCAAATCCCCTAAGTAATGACCTATCCCGTCATGGACTCAGGCAAATTATTAATGCACAAAGCATCTATGAACATTATAATTACCTTAAGATCAAAAGCTATGTGTCAAGACTTAAACAATTATAGTGCTATCATTTTAGTAGCTTGGAAATGCCATTCTCATGACATTAAATATTGCTCTTTAAGGCAATAATTGTTAGAAAGCCAAGAGACTAATGCATGCTTAAGAACGGAATCCTCATTCGATTAGAGACGATATGTGCCGGTCTTTTTGTTTCAAGTAAGCCGCCAGACTCAGACTCAGAACGCCTTGTTGGCGCACATTCACCTTCACAAGATTTAAGCCAGCTAGGAATTTCTGCCTCATATTTTCCAAATGGGGGACAATAAAATCGAGGCTTTGTTTATTGGGAAACTTTAGCTATGATTTTTTTCCCAGTCCAGGAAGCCCTGATCCATTTTCACCTTTACTGAGGTGAATAGTTCATTTACTTTACAGTGTGCTTTCTAGTTTATGAACTTCTTACTATGTCTAAAAACGGTTTTCTCTATTGAAAATATAGACGCACACCAGTGAATTTTCATGTATTAAAATAATCATAGTGAAGGAGGAGTTACAGGACAGAAATCAGGTGATTGGTGTTCACATCTAGTTTTATATGACAAAGGGAAGCACACTGTGCTGCCCCAACTGATTTCCACAGACATTTTGTTTTCTTTATTGAATTTCCATGTACCGAATGTTTAGCAGAAAAGAATGTGTATCAATTCAGCAACTATAGTTGTGGAAGATGTCTCTTCCCCTCAAAGAATTTGCAACCGATTCTAAGTGGAAAGTAATGCCCACAATAGCTGTATTCTTTGTCCTTTATCCATTCAGTCAAATATTGAGCTTCTACTAACTTTTAGGTAGGTGCTGAGTGACAATAGGAGAGAACCAGATAGACAAACTACTCCCTCAAAACCAAGAAAACAAAACACCCAAACCATAGAACAAATTCACTGCTGTAGAGTTGATGCTGACTCAGAGTGACCCTTTAGGACAGCGGAGAGCCGCGCCTGTGGGTTTCGGAAACTGCAACTCTTTATGGGAGCAGAAAGCCTCCTCTTTCACTCAGGGAGCAGCTGGTGGTTTCAGTCTGCTGACTTACTGTAAGAAGGCCAAACCCACCGCCTTCTAGTGGGAATGAGAGATTCAAGTCGAATGGCATCTCATTCATTGTCAAAAAGGACATTTCAAAATCTATCTTGAAGTACAAGGCTGTCTGTGATAGGAAGCTGACATGAAGAACATCATATATGAAGAAAGCAAAAGGTCATTAAAAAGACAAGAAATAAAGAAAAGATCAAAGTGGATATCAAAAGAGATTCTGGAAGACCTTGCTGCTAATCAGAGTATAGCTAAGGCATTGAAAGAAATGTTGAAACAAAAGAGCAGAGCAGAGAATTTTGAAGGGCTTCTGGAGAATACAAAGCCAAATATCATAATTAAATGTGCAAATACCTAGGTTTAGAAACCCCCAAATGAAGAACTTACTCAGCATATCTTAAACTAAAAGAACTAAAGGAAAATTCAAGCCATGCAAACAGAACAAGGGAATATTACATGCTTTAAAACAGGAAGGGTGAGCCAGTCAGGGTGCGATGTAACAATGATGAGAAATACAACTTTCCTCTAGTTCCTAAATGTTTCCTCCCCGCTCCCACTA
>NW_022111369.1:50219359-50227666 GCF_000313985.2 Echinops telfairi
AAAAAAAAAAAAAAGCAAAAAAACAAACAAAAAAAACCCAGGAAGGATGTGCATCAGGATAGTATTCTTTCACCATAGTTATTCAATTTATATGCTGAGCCTATAATCAAAGAAGCTGCATTATATGAAGAAGAATGTGATACCTGGTTTGGAAGAAAGTCTTATTAACAACGTTCAATATGCAGATGACACAACCTTGCTTGCTGAAAATGAGGAGAATCTGAAACACTTGCTGATGAAGGTCAATGATTGCGTCCTTCAGTATGGATTACAACTTAATATAAAGAAGACCCCAATCCTCACAACTGAACCAATATGTTGCCTCATGATAAATGGACAAAAGATTGAATTTATCAAGGATTTCATCTTGCTTGGATCCACAATCACTGTTCATGGAAGCAGCAGTCATGAGGTCAAATGGCGCAGGGCAATGGGTAAATATACTCTTTAAAGTGTGCAAATCAATGAGATAATTTCGTGGAGTAGGGTGTCCCTGACCCACTCCAGGGGTCAAGGGTCTCTTTTACCCGTGAAAGTTGAACATAAATAAGGAAGACTGAAGAAGGACGGATGGATTTGAATTGTTTTGCTGGTGAAGAATACGGAAAGGACCATGGCTTGCCAAAGAACGAAAAAAATCTCCCTGCGAAGAAGCACAGCCAGAATGCTCCTGAGAGGCATGGATGGTGAGATTTCGTCTCATGCACTTTGAGCATGTTGTCAGAAGAGCCAGTCCCTGGAGCAGTACGTCGTGCTTAGTGAAGTAAATGGGCAGCGACAAAGGGAATTAGATATCTGTGATCTGATGGATCCACCGTTGGCTGCTACAAAGGGCTCAAATATTTGAATAATTAGGATGGTGCAGGACCAGGCAGTGTTTTGTTCTGTTGTACTTAGGGTTTCAATTAATCCGAACAAACCCAACAGCACCAAACACAACATCCACCATGGCCTATCAATGTTAATCCTAAATAGAATCCCAGAGACTTGGAAATAGGAAAGTCAATGCCATTGCAACACTTGTCACAGTAGCCAAAAAATGTAGCTACCTTTAACCACCATCAACAGATAGAATGATATTGAACATGTCATGGAATTTATATAGCCATAGAAGGGAATGATATTCTGCTACAACGTGGAAGAATTTTGAAGACACGCTGATTAACATAAATCAGTTTCAAAGTAATGGATATCACATGATCTCAATTATGATGGACTCTGCTGGTATAGTGGGCTATGTGCTGGCCTGCTAACCACAAAATCAGCACTTCAAAACCACAGCCACTCCAAGGGAGAAAGATGAGGCTTTCTGCTCCTGTAAAGATGTACGGTTTCAGAAACCTGTATGGGCAATTGTGCAATGCCCTAAAAGGTTGCTCTGAGTTGGAAAAGTAGATGGCAGTGAGTTTGGAAGGTTCTTTGGTTACTTATGTTGTGGGGGGAGGTAGATGCTAGCAGGCATCTCCCCTGAGGACGATCAGTTGCCAAACTGCAGTGGGCCCTGCTCCCTGCTGCTGGGGACCATGGACAGGATCCTGTAGGTGGAGTTCTCATCCTACTGATAATGGTCTCTATCATTTGGGCCAGGAACAAGCCAAACTGGCTCTGTGATATTCAAAGGTGGGCTGCCATCCTGTATCTAAGACCCACTCATCTTGCTGTGTGTATACCCCCAATCCCTTCTCTTCCTATTGCCTGGATACCCCTAGATCACCCCCTCCCATCACTGTAATACCTATAGCACAACCCTTTCCTGTGACATATGTCTTCACCTGTAACTAGGGGGCTTGCATGTCCCCAGAGAGGATAAATGCCTGGGAAGCATTAAAGTTGCTCTCTCCCTGGTTGCTCCCCTTTCTTCCCTCTCTCCCTTGTTCCCTTTCCCATCCTCCTTCCCCTCTCTCTCCCTCCACGTGGACCATCAAGCAGGGCTGAGGTGAGCAATGCTACCATAAAATGTGTCTGACTCCATTTATTTCTATATATCTCTTTTATCTTTCATGCTCTCTATAACGTTACTATAATAATTACTGATTATCACTGTACAATTGCGCCTACCGAACCCGTAATGATTGTGCTAGGAGTTGGTTTCTCCTGGCATTATGTGATATAAATAGAAAATGACAAGTGTGCAGCATTCAAAGTTTATTATCGGCTACCAGAGTTGATGGGAAAGGAAAATGGAAAAAAATTGAATTTAAGGAGTACTAAGTTCCCGCAAGGAGCCCTAGTTGGCTTGTGGGTTATGTATTAGGATGTTAGCTTGCAAAGTCAGCAGTTCAGAACCATTTGGTACTCCACAGGAGAAAGATATAACTTTCTACACCAGTAAAGAGTCACAGTGCAGTTATATCCTGTTCTATAAGATCTCTATGAGTCAAATTTGACTCAAAAGCTGTGAGGTAGTTAGTTTATTGTGCGAACCTGGCTGATAAACACATGTAGGATTAATTGAAGGGCAGAGGGATACATGCCTTGGTGAGTCTCACCTTTCTAATTTTCAGGTCTCTTGCTTTCTGATGGTCGGACCAGGGTGCAGCTGCCTTAGCCAGTTCCCTGCTTCAGCTTGCAAGGCTCACTTCCTGCAAGACCTCCCCAAGGAGAAGCCACATGGACCTGCCCTGATGCAGCCCTGGGTGCTGGAGCAGCCGTGTGGAGACCCTGCCAGCGCTGAGATTCTTACATGTTCACTGAGTCGGCTTTCCTCCTGTAGTCGGCATTATTGCGTGTGTTTTGTGAGATGGAGGAGGACTTTGTGGATGGGTGTCAGACTTATGGGCTAATGTTGGATTTGTGGGCGTGGGCAGCACTGGGTTTGGATGTTTTCTTGATGTGCACTTAACCTTTATATATAACTCTCTCTTATACATTAGTTTCTGTGGATTTGTTTCTCTAAAGTACCCAGACTAACACAAGCTGTGAGTGTATTTTTTTGTGATTTGCACATTTCTGTAAAAAGTGATGAAAAAAAAGAGAAACAAATAGTGGTTATAGTTGCATAATATGGTGAAATAAGAAAGAAAATAATGTTGTGTGTGAACTATGCATGTAAAAGTGGTTGAAATGGAAATGTATTACTACATACATATTTCACCACAAAACAGTAAAGAGGTGAATTACTTTTATAAGATATTTCTTTTAGTGTGTTTTTAAAATAGAAATTAGAAATAATTCCTGTGTATAAAAGCTTAAAAATTCCTATCTTCTCATATTTAATTGTTCTGAATCAGGTGATCTCTCCCCTGTCCCTGAAGTCTTGACATTGACACCTTCTGATACAGTCACCTAAATTTGTCAGATCTTCAGAAAGGGAAAATTATAAGTAAGCTTTTTCTCCTTCTGATTTAAAACAAAACCAGGAATGTTTAGGTATTTTTGACCTTTGATGGGTGATCATAGCTAATATACAGTATAATCTTGATATCCTGCCATAAATTATGTATTAAAAATAATTTTGATTCTATGCTCATTACTTTCAAGGAGTTTTCAATTACTTCATATCTTCTGAACCTGCCTTTCTATGCCTGCATTACGATCTGCAGTTAAATTAGATGTGTCAACTTTTTGTGGTCTCTAGGGTGTAATTTTAAAATGCTAGATCTACTTCTTTCAAAACCTCTCCACACCCTTGTTTTCTCATCTTTAAAAAGGGCCTATTTATGGACTCATCTATTAGTAACCGTATAGGAAGTATTGTCATCCAAGACTATAACTCTTTATGGGGGATAGAAAGCCTCATCTTCTCAGATTGGAAGTGACTCAGTGGCAGTGAGTCTGAGTTTTGAATAATAGAATCAGTCTCAAAGGGTTGCTACTAGAATCTAAGGGAATTTGGTGACTAAGTAAGATAATTAGTAAATATTACGTATTCAATATTAGTTGCTATTCATGCTACTGTTTTGAAGTAGACAATATGTATGTACTTTAGATATATGATCAAGCTGTGTTCTACTTAAGCCCAAAGGATAGCCCCATCATACCATTTCTATCTGTGAAGAGGGAGCCCCTTAGTCAAGCCCAGTCTGATGGAATAACCATTATTAATCAGGTTCTGAGGAGTTGGTTCAAACTCATAGCAACCCAATGTTAACAGAAACACTGCCGGGTGCTTTGCCACTCTGTGCCAAAGTTTCGTTACGATTGGACCCATTGTTGTAGCCACTGTGCTATTCCACCTCACTAAGGTTCCTCTCTTTGCTCCCCTTTTACTTTAGTGAGCAGGATGTCCTGCAGAGGCTTGTCCCTCCTCCCAACATCTAAGTGTGGTAGAGGCTAGTTAATACCCTGGTCCTACTCAGAAAGAAGGTACATGCAGGTTCTTTGCTTCTTGACATGCTTGTTGTCCCAGTAAAACTGGATTTTTTGTGACTGATTCTCCCTCCTTAAATCTTTAAATATTGCCTATTTCTTTGCCTCTACTGTTTCTTTCAGAGCATATTTGGCATTTTAAATTTATGAGCCTTACTTTTGAAATTCTGTTCTCTCTCAGAGCTCAAACTATTTATTCTTATTTCCTGGTATCTCCGATCAAGACATTTTAATCCACTTAAAATATCTAACCAGGACTCTGGTGGTACAGTGCGTTTTATGTTGGGGTGCTAGCTGCAAGGTCAGCAGTTCAAAACCACCAGCTACTCTGTGGGACAACGATGAGGTTTTCTACTCCCATAAAGAGTTACAGTATCCAGAACCCCCAGGGGGGCAGTTCTACCCTGTCCTATAGGGTCACTATGAGTCAGAATTGAGTTGGCAGTGAGTTTGGTTTGGGGACGAAAGGTATGTAAGGGCCCTGGTGGCATGGTCAGGTTTAGTCTTGGGCCGCAGACTGAAAGTTGTGTGATTTGAACTCATTAGTCACTCGTGGAGAAAGAAGAGGCCGTCTGACAGTCTTGGACACTCCACAGTGCTGTTCAGTTCTGCCGCATATGGTCACTCAGAGTGGGAATTGATTCCATGGCAGTGAGTTTTGAATTTTTAAAGGATATCCCTTTGTGAGAGTACCAGGCTTATGTGTAGTTTCGGTTATTCTCTCTCTTAGGAGTGGGCCTGTTGTCCTATCATTTTATGTTTACATCTTGGGCTGCAAGGTAAGCAGTTCGAAACCACTAGTCACTCTGAATTAGAAAGATTAGGCGTTTTACTCGCACAGAGAGTTACAGTCTTGGAAGTCTACAGGGGCAATTCTACTCCTTCCTGTAGGGCCATGTGAGTCAGAATCAACATGATAGCAATGAGTTTATGTCCTAAGAAATAGGAGCTCCTGGGTAACCGAAGGCAAGCCTTTCCTCTGGGCCAGCGCCAGAAGCCAGGCACACTCTTCAGGTGTCATTTGCTGTGTGTTGCTTAACTGTGAACATTTCCCTTAGTATTGCTGATCTTTTCATTTATTCCTAAGCATGTGAGTATTAAAAATTCATACAGGGAACAAATAAATGCATGTCACAATGATTTATTGAACAGAAGACGAGGAAATAAAAGCAAACACACTTAAAATATGAGAAAGAAGCAGAGTTTAGAGAAGTAATTTTTGAGGAGTAATAATAGCCAGTACTTGAGGCAATATTGACAGAAGTTAGGGTGAGAAATTCAATATTCAGGTATATTAGGACCTAGAAAAAATGTTGAGAAACATAAAATTAATTTATAGTCTCTTATACATTACTTGGTTGTTTTTAAACTACTATTTTCTATTTATTAAATGAGTTTAATCCCAGTCTTTATAGGATTGTGCCCCACCCCAGTATCCTTCTTTGGTTTTCCTGTTATTCTGTAACTATTTTAGAGAAAGGTATATCATTTTGTTATTTGAAAACAACTATACTAAATATATTTAAGGTAATCAATTACTACATAGTATGCCACCATCTATCTTATTTTTAAAAGCAATTTACTAAATTTGATATGTTTCCATAACCCTTACTTTGAAATGGTCTAAGAGGTTCTTATTTGTTGTATTTTGGAGTGTTAAAATGTGGCTTCATGAAGGAAAAGGAAATAGAGGAAAGGACTAGGAGGCAAAAGGCAATTATAGAGGTATAAATATAGGCATGTATATATGTAAATATATTAATATATAATGATAGGGATATAGTCTATGCACATACATTTAAGTGTTAAGTATTAAGGTAGCAGACAGACATTGGGTCTTTACTCAAGGATTTTCTCAATGCAAGAACACTTTGTTCTAATAACGTGGCATTCTGTGATGCTCACCTTCCCAACAAGATCGCAGAAGTCAAAATGGGTGCATAAGCAAACGTGGTGAAGAAAACTGATGGTGCCCAGGTATTAAAGGGTATAGCATCTGGGGTCTTAAAGGCTTGAAGTTAAGTAAGCAGCCAACTAGCAGGGAAGCAAATAAGCCCACATGAAAGAAACACACCAACGTATGAGATCATGACATGTCAATGGGATCAGATATCAGGCATCAGAAGACCCAAAACAAACAATCATATCGATGTGAATGAAGCGGTGTGAGTGGTGACCCAAAGCCCATCTGTAGACATTTGGGCATCCCTTTACAGAAGGGTCACAAGAAAGGAACGAGTCAGCTAGGATGCAGTGTAGCACTGATGAAACACAACATTCCTCTAGTTCTTTAATGCATTTTCCCCCCACACTATCATGACCCCATTTCCACCTCACAAATTCAGCTAGACTGGAGCACATAGACTGGTACAATAAGAGCTCTTGACACATGGAATGCAGGACAGATAAACCCCTCAGGAACAGTAATGGGAGTAGCGATGCCATGAGGGTAAGGGGAAGGTAAGGGGAGAAGGGGGAGAAAAGGGAAACCAATCTCAATGATCAACATATAAACTGCCCCCCCCCAAGGGACCCAAACAACAGAAACGTGGGAGAAGGGAGACAGAGAATATGGTGTGAAATATGAAAATAATGATAATTGATCAAGGGTTGGCAAGGGTGGGAAGCTGGGGGAAGGAAAAAAGAACAGCTGATACCAAGGGCTCAAGTAGAAAGAAAATGTTTTGGAAATGATGAGGGCGACATAAGTACAAGTGTGCTCGATACAATTGACATATGGATTGTTATAAGAGCTCCCAATAAAATGATTTATTAAAAAAGAATGTGGCTTCATTAACTAGATTAGCTCGTGATCTGATTGTGTCTTGATGATGGGAACATTTTCTAAATTATAGTTTCTTTGTTAGTTTTCTTTATTAGGAGGAATAGTGTGCCCTCATTTTCATCTGAACTTGACAGAAGTTTCATGTTTGCCTTACTTCTGTCAAGTTCTATTTATTACAATTTCTATTACTCATTCTTGCATTTAAGAATTTACAGATGCTGATGATCCCCTTCTGAAATATAATCTGGGTGAATATTTTCAAACTTTAACCTCAATAGACTTCGCTGAGCACAGCTTCCAAAAGATCATGTTAAAAACTCAGCATACAGTATAGAATACACAGTCACTTGATTTTGAAGAAGCTAAGTGATTGTGATTCCCAACAGTTTAACAAATTATTTTCTGGGATTACTATGTAAGGATTGTAAGCTTTCTAACCATCATATTAATTTTTAAGATACTTAGAAGCTAGTCCTAGCTTTACCATTACCTGTTCAGGAGATGGTGAAATGCTGTACCTCTAATCTTTAGTTAACTTATACATAAGATGAGGGGGTAGCTACTCTTTCCTAAACTGGAAAAATTAAAATTGGAGCTAATGAGCAATTAGCTATTAAAGTAAGGGGTTTTGTATAGAAAACTACTGGGTTTCCTCAACTTTGCATGCATTAACTTACCTGTATACTGAGATACTTGAGATGCACCATAGCATGGCTTTCACTGTGTCGGGACACTGATAGTGCCAGTTGTTGGGACCATAGAGGTGCCTTTAGGAGGTGGAGTTGTGGAAGCAGCAGGTGTGGTTGTGGCAGTGGCAAGTGAGGTTGTGGCACTGGCAGGTGTCGATGTAGCACTGGCAGGCATGGTTGTAGCACTGGCAGGTGTCGTTGTGGAAGCAGCAGATGAGGTTGTGGCAGCAGCAGATGTGGTTGTGGCACTGGCAGGTGTGGTTGTGGCAGCAGCAGATGTGGTTGTGGCACTGGCAGGTGTGGTTGTGGCCATAGCAGGTGTGGTTGTGGCAGCAGCAGGTGTGGTTGTGGCAGCAGCAGATGTGGTTGTGGCACTGGCAGGTGTGGTTGTGGCCATAGCAGGTGTGGTTGTGGCACTGGCAGGCGTGGCTGTAGCAGCTGCAGATGTGGTTGTGCCAGCATTAGGTGTGGTTGTAGCACCAGCAGGTGCGGTTGTGGTAGCTGCAGTTGTAGCATCTTCCTCTG
>NW_022111369.1:50229577-50231796 GCF_000313985.2 Echinops telfairi
GCTGGTGTTGTGGTATCAGCAGGTGCAGTTGTGGCACTGGCAGGTATAGTAGTGGAACGGGCAGATGTGGTGGTGGCACTGGCAGGTGTGGTTGTAGGACCAGAAGTTGTGGTTGTGGCAGCAGCAGATGTGGTTGTGCCACTGGCAGGTGAGGTTGTGGCAGTTGCAGATGTGGTTGTGCCAGCATTAGGTGTGGTTGTAGCACCAGCAGGCGCGGTTGTGGTAGCTGCAGTTGTAGCATCTTCCTCTGGGGTTGTAGCATCTTCATCTGGCGATGTGGCCTCTTTAACTGGTGTTGTGGTATCAGCAGGTGAAGTTGTGGAACTAGAAGGTGTGGTTTTAGAACTGCCAGATGTGGTTTTGACACTGGCACGTGCACTTGTGGCACCGGCAGGTGTGGTTGTGGCAGCTGTAGATGTGGTTACGGCCTTGGCCGGTGTATTTGTGGCAGTGATAGGTGTGGTTGTGGCAGCTGCTGATGCAGTTGTGGCAGTGGCAGATGGATTTGTGGAGGAGTCTTCTGGAGATGTGGCATCTTTAGCTGGAGTTGTGGTATCTTCAGTTGGAGTCATGGCATCAGCTCCTACAGTTGTAGCACCAGCAGAAGTAGATGCAGCAGTGGTAGCTGGGCTTGTAGCACTGATAGGTGAAGTTGTGGCCCCAGCAGGCCCAGTTGTAGCACTTGCTTGTGCGGGTGTGGCAGATGCATTTGTAGCAGTGGCACGTACAGTTGTGGCAGCAGCGTATGGCGTTGTGGCAGAGTCAACAGTTGGCCGCTGGGCTGTGGATGCCACTGAAGGTGCTTCTGAGACACCCACAGATGTTGGGGCAGTTGTCGTAGAGGCAGTCTTTGTGGGTGTGGTTTCCATCTCCGTGGTTGATGTCACTTGTGTTTTGGGGGGTGTAGTTGAAGACAGACTTTCAGGGTTTTTGACTGGTGTAGTTGATTGCTGAGTTGCAGTCACAGCTGTACTAGTTGGGATAACTGACACCGACGTTTTGCTGCTGGATACAGTACTGGTGATTGTGGCCAACTTAGAAATCGCTCCAAGAGCAGTAGTGATCGCACTGGTTGGGGCACCAGTTAAGCGAGTTGGCTTAGTTGTAATGTCTGCTGGATTTGTCTGAGGTTTACGGCAGGGTGGTTTATGAGGCAAACGGTGATGATGGTGGTGATGGTGATGGGCATGGTGGTGGTGTGTTTGAGGATGTGGGGAGTGGGAAGAACACTGGTGTCGTTTTGGTGGCGGCCGATGTGTTTTCAGTGGACACTTACTTGGTTGGCGTGGCCGTGGGCGGCTTGGTCTTGGGCGGCTTGGCGGTGGACCTTTTGGTGGTTGGCGAGGTTTAGTTTGAGGAGATTGAGAATTGGGTTTCTGGGAAGGTTTAACTTTTCCTTGTTTCACCGGGGAATAAGGACATTTTTTCTTTGTAGCTTGCCCAGATTTGGGTCCTTTTGATTTAGGTGATTTTAGTCCTTTTTTGGCAAGTGTAGATTTCTTTGCTTTGGATGGTTTTACAATTTTACCTGAAGGAGGTGGCCTTTTCACTCCAGGAAGGGATTTAAGTCGATTTGCACCTTTCTTAGGTTTAGGCAGTCGTTTTTTGGATTTAATTGGCTTTTTATTTGCTGTTAGAGTTTTAGGGTGGTTTATAGGTTTACTTTTAGCAGGAGATGTTTTTGTCGTCTTTTTACTTGCTCTGGGTCGTTTTTGCGGTTTCTTGGCAGGTGTAGATTTCTTTTGGGTTTTCTTTGAAGTAATAGATTTTGGGGTTGCTTTTTTAGGTTTCTTTAGACTTTTCTTTATTGCTTTCTTTGTTTTTGGAGTTGCGCTTGCTGCTGTGCCTACCTGATTCAGCTTTTTCTTATCACTTGTAAACCTTGAGTTTTTAGATTTAAGTGAACTTTTCGTTTTGGGTTTGGTAGCTGTTCTTGGTGGTGTCGCCTTGGATTTCTTCTTGACTGAAGTTATCCGCTTATTTTTTGGTTGCTTTAGGATTTTCTTTTTGGCTAGTGTTTTCTTGGGAATGGTTTTAGTTGCTTGGGCCGGCTTCTTTGTTTTCTTGGTGGATGAGGACTGTTGTTTCTTGGGTTTAGCCGGACTTTTCTTTTTGGGTTTGGTCGCTGTTCTTGGTACTGCTGCCTTGGATTTCTTCTTCTTACCTGAAGTTATCTGCTTATTTTTTGGCTTCTTTTTGGCTAGGGTTTTCTTGGGAAC
>NW_022111369.1:50232419-50260205 GCF_000313985.2 Echinops telfairi
GACTTTTCTTTTTGGGTTTGGTCGCTGTTCTTGGTACTACTGCCTGGGTTTTCTTCTTCTTACCTGAAGTTATCTGCTTATTTTTTGGCTTCTTTTTGGCTAGGGTTTTCTTGGGAGTAGACTGAGTTGCTGGCGCCTGCTTCTGTTTTTTCTTGGCAGATGTAGATATTATTTTTTTAGGTTTAATTGGTCTTTTCTTTGAGTTTGAAGTTTTGGGTGAATCTTTGATTACTGTGGACCTAGATGCCTGTCTTTTAGATGGTGCAGACAAGGCTTTCTTAGATTTTTTTTTAGGTAGAGAAGGCTTTGGGGCTGCCTTATTGGTGGATTTATTTAATTGTTTCTTTGCAGATATAGATTGGGGTGTCTTAGATTTTTTTGTACTTCTCTTTGTGGTTGAAGCTTTTTTTGATGTTGCTTTAGTCACGCTTGGCCTGTTTGCCTGCCCTTTCCTAGATGCTAATAGGGTTTTTTTAGATCCATTTTTATTGTTCTTTGAGGATGATTTTGGTGCGACAGCAGTTTGTCTTGACTTCTTGGCAGTCGCTGATTGGCTCTTTTTAGGCTGTTTCAAAGTGGTGCGTGCCTTTGGTGAGGTATTATGTCTTGCTACTCCAGATAAATGGGGAGTCAACCCTTTCTTGGCAGAGCTCTTAGGCTTGACTTGTAAATTTTGTCTTTGTGATATCTGGACAGATTTTTTCTTTTTACTTGCAGTCCTAGAATTTGAGCCGAATTGGCTGGCTGCTTTATTCGTCCTCACAGAAGAAGATGCAGCCTTGGCAGCTAGGGACTTGGATTTTTGAGAACTGACAGGTAAAGAGGGTGCCCTTTGTAAGGATCTTCGGACAGGTTTGGCAGAGGCATGAGCATGTGCTTGAGCCCTCCTCGTGAGCTGGGTGGGGACAGACTTGCTTCGTGATATCCTGGTAGGGGAGCTTTGGATTGATTGACTGTTGACTGTCCTTGTTGACTGGCGCCTTGATTGCTGGCTTTCACTGAACTGCAGGGAAGGAGAATAGATGCTATTAGCAAGTGAGATATTCAACCAGTTAGTTTGTACTTTCATTTATAGTTATCGAAAGCGGTCTCTCTGTTCCTTAGGTTAGGAGTACTTTTGCTTTGAGTGTCCCTTAAATTTATAAGAGATTGATATACATTTAAAACAACTGGGAAAACGCATGGAAACCAAAGACCAGACCCATTGTTGTTCTCAAAAACCAAACCATCTGGCCTTCAGTGAATGGTGACTCTTAGCAATCCCCATGCAACTACAGAGAATGACCCCCTAGGGTTTTCTAGGCTGTAACTTCATGGGAGTAGATTGTCAGGCCTTTCCTCCACTGACCGAGTGGTGGATTTCCATTGCCAGCCTTTTGGGTAGCAGCCAGGTACTTAGGATTTGGGCATTGCTTTTGAGCACTTCTTGGTATTTATTAAGTAAATCCATTGAATTACAGAAATGTAACTTTTGGAAATTAATGAAGTTGGTAAAATATGATCATCAAATCTATTACCTCTTGGTTTTAGCTTAAGAACTGCAAAGTAAAATTAACTTCCTATCGTTTATGAATTAAAAAAAGAATCACATAATAAGCCAATCAGCCCAGCATAATCGTTGAAGGCAAAATGGGTGCATAAATAAATGTGGTGAAGAAAGCGGATGATGCCCTGCTATTAAAAGATATAGTGTCTGTGGTCTTAAAGGCATGAAATTAAACAAGAAACCATCTAGCAAAGAAGCAACAAGCCCCCATTGAAGAAACACACCAGCCTGTGCTATCATGATGTCCTCAGGACCTGGTAACAGGCAACAGAAAATCCATAACAAACAAACAAACAAACAAAAACATATTGTTGAGAATGAGGGGGGTCAGAGACCCAAAGCATATTTGTAGACAATGGAACATCCACTCACACAGGGGTTGCAGGGAAGGGATGAATCAACCAGGGTGCAGTAAAGCACCGATGGAACACGGTATTCCTCTGGTTCCTTGAGACTTCCTCCCTCCTCTACTATCATGACCGAAGTACAGTTTTTTACTCTGGACTAGACAGGAGCATGTACACAGGTATAGATATGAGATAAAAGTTCACATCACATGGAATCCAGGAACAGGAAAAGGAATAGCGATACCAGAAGGGTTGGGGAAGGGAGAACTGATCGCAATGATTGGCAGATAACCTCACACCCCCCCTGTAGGAGAAAGAACAACAGAAACCATGGGGGAAGGGAGACAGCAGTTGTTATGAGATATGAAAATAATAATAATAACATAATGTATTAAGGGGTAACAAGGGTGGGGGAGGAGAGGGAGGAAAAAAAGAGGTGCTGATACCAAGGGCTCAATAGAAAGTAAATGTCTAGAAAAGAACGATGGCAGCATATATATAAATATGTCTGATCCAATTGATGTATGGATTGTAATAAGAGTTGTAAGAGCCCCCAATAAAATGATCTTTTAATTACAAATAAAAAAATAAGACAGGTAACCAAAATCTTAATGACAACATTACAGTTATAGTCCATTTTAGAAATTGCAGGACAAAGAAATATTTTGTGTTGAATTCAGCAAGTTGTATATAATAATAATAATGCAACAACAACAAAATTCAATTTTTTTTTTGCCCTTGAAAGCTTTGTCTGAGATGCTCAAAGCTGTGAGAAAAAATCTGTAGGCAAATGATACTGACGACAGAAGGGCAGGGTCCTTGGGATGAACTGGACACTTGAAAATCACCGCACATTCTCGAATCAGTGGAATCTATGCTAATACCATTTGTCTAATCAAGAGAAATTAGACAGAGCAAACTGATAGCACATAATCCAATCAGAAGAGCAGAAGAAAGTAGGTTTATTTGTTTTAAACTCTGCAAAAGACACTAGAGAATGCAAAGAAAGCATAATTAAGAGACATAGGTTCAGAGGAAAGGAAAAAAAAAAGCAATGGATTTATAACCTATATAGTCTGGTAAACCCACCGGGCAGTTCTACTCCATTCTGTAGGTTTGATATGAGTTGGAATTGACTGGATGACAGTTCGCGTTGAGGCTCAGAAAAGAACATAAAAGTCTAGTTGCACAAGGCATATTCAGACAAGTCAGGATATGAAAGTGAATCATTTTAGCTAGGAACACAATTGACCATCTCCTTTGTCACTGTTATTTTTTAAATGGAAGAAGCTATTAATCTCTTGATCACGAGAATGTAATAAAAAACCCAGAAGCTGATTGAAAACAAACTTGAGAAGGGCAATCTCAGTCCCACTTGCATGCACCTCCAGAGAGTACCTCCTTAAAACAGCAGTTTGGGGCATGTGAAAAAAACCTTAGTGGTACTGTGGAACAGTGGTCAGACTGCTAGCAATAAGTGTGAGCGTTGGAGTCCACCATCCAGTGTGCACGAGGAAGATGAAGCAATCTGTTTGCACAAAGATACAGCTTCAGGAATCTAATATACAGTCACAATGAATTGCCATCAAATTGATCGTATTGGGTTTATTTTGTGGGGGACATATGTGAACTCTGAAGGGAAGTGGGTATCGTGGTATTTTCTTCACAAGTTCAGTTTTATTCCTCCAAATATATTTGAACATTTTATCATAGCCCCCCTCCTCAACAGATACTCATTTCTTCCTGTATTTACTCTTTCCCTTTAATACCTATATCTCCCCGTTTTCTTTTTCTTATGCATATTCCTTTGTTTTTGTCCTTACCAAATTTCTGGTGACTTAAAAAATATCTTTTTCTATGGGTTTTGAAAGCAGAAGGCAATTGTCCCTGTTTCTTTCTAGCTCATGTGAATCTGTCCTAATTTTATTATTAATGTAATGCCATAATCTCACTCTGAACCCCCTTTAAGTATTATCTAGCTCTAAATTTTCTGCAATATTTTTCATTTACAACATAATTTCATAAAATCTTACCTGGAAGCAAATGGCAAAGGCTAGGATGAGCCCAGTCAGAACAAAAACCTTCATCCTGTCCTTCAACCCCTGCAAAAAAAGAAATGAGAGATAACTTGTATTACGTACTTGTCAATGGAAAAATGACACTGATAAAGCTGTCCAGTGATAAAAATTAAAATTTTAGTAGCAATTTTAATAATAAAGAAAAACATTTCCCTAAAATAAAGTTACAATATGAATGTAGAATTAAAAGATAATGATGTAGGTTTTGAATATACCATTTTTCTCAGCTATGAAAAAATTAAATTTTTCTACTTGGTTTACTAGTGAGACTAATACTTTTCTTTTTTTCATATAAAAGGAGAATTTAATCTTCTATAAGGAATTATACAGAATGAAGAAAAAACCCATCATATACCCATCTATCCACTTTTTGAACACACACACACACACACACACATACTCCACATGTTTCTCCCCTCTCTTCATTAAGGTAAACTACAGCAATTATTGTAACAAAGGGTTTCTAGGGAAGTACAGGCATAATGTTAAGTTCAGAATTAATGGAATTCAGCTTCTAAATATGATTTTCAATGTGCCGTATTCTATCACATGGTGTTTCAAGACCAAGTTCCATGAACTACTGGTACCTAGGCTGTTATTTATGAGCCATAGTGGGTTACCCACTGAACTGCTAAATGCACACTCATAGGGTTAAGCACATCAGTTGCTCCTTAGAGGAAAGATGAGGTTATTTTCTCTTCTAAAGTTTTGAATTATCAGAAACTCAAAGGAATAGTGCTACTCTGTCCTGGAAGACTGCTTTGTGTCAGAATCAACTCGATGACAGTGGGCTGAGTTTTTTGTTTTGTTTTGATTTGATGATGATATTATTTAAGCAACAGTCAAGAAATCCAACAATGTATTTAATTAGGCAAACTTTATGATGCACATAACGTTAAAGTGTTCAAGAGAAAAGATGCTATGTTAAGGATTAAGGGGTACTTGGCCCAAGCCACTCGGCATTTTTTAATGCTTTCTATACATGGGAAGGCTGAACAATGAATAAAGAAGGCATCCGGATTTACACATTTGAACAAGGCATCCTCAAACTATGGCCCACGGGCCACATGCGGCCTTCCAAGGACATTTATCCAGCCTGCCGGGTGTTTTTGCCCCATTTATTTTTTTACTTCAAAATAAGATGTGTGCAGTTTGCATAAGAATTTGTTCATACTTTTTTTTTAAGCTATAGTCCGGCCCTCCAACGGGTCTCAGGGACAGTGAACCGGCCCCGTTTAAAAAGTCTGAGGACCCATGAATGGTGCTGGTAAAGAATATTGAAAGTAGACCAGAGGGTGTACACTGGTACAGATAGGAACTGGAAACACAGGGAATCCAGGGTGGATGATCCCTTCAGGACCAGTGGTGTGAGTGGCGGTACTGGAAGCGCAGAGGAAGAGTGGGTTGGAAAGGGGGAACCGATTACAAGAATCTACATGTGATCTCCTCTCTGGGTGATGGACAGCAGAAAAGTGGGTGAATGGAGGCGTTGGACAGGGCAAGATATGACAAAATTATAATTTATAAATTATCAAGGGCTCATGAGGGAGGGGGGAGTCGAGAGGGAGGGGAAAATGAGGAGCTGATGCCAGGGGCTTAAGTGGAGAGCAAGTGTTTTGAGAATGATGAGGGCAATGAATGTACAAATGCGCTTTACACAATTGATGTGTGGATTGTGATAAGAGTTGTATGAACCCCTACTAAAATGATTAAAACAAAAAAAAAATAAAGATTTACAACCTCTGGCACCCTACATAGGTTGCTATGAGTTGGAATCCAAGAAAAAAAATACTGAAAGTAGCAGGGATTGCCAGAAGGACAGAGAAATCAATCTTGGAGAAATTACAGCCAGCATGCTCCTTAGACGTGAGAACGGTGAGTCTTCATCTCAGGAACCTTGGACCTGTTCATGGAGGGACAGTTCATGGGAAAGGACATCCTGTGCCGGTCCAGGAGAGAGCCAGTGCCAAAGAGCCAGCTCCTCAGTTAGCTTCTTCCCATCACCATCATTCAAGTTAGCATCCCCTTTCCCTAGGCGGCTGAGCCCTTCCCACGCGCAGTGGCCCCATGTGCGGAGAGTCACACTGCTCCATGGAATTTTTGAGGTGGTCTTCTTGGAAGCAGATCTCCAGGCCTATTTCCAGAGGTGCGGTGAGTCCAACTGCCAACCTTTCAGCTCAGAGTTGAGCATTTAATTCTTTGCACAACCCAGGCATCCTAGCAAAGACTATTTATGGTTAGGTCCTGTTCTATAGAGACTTGGAGGTGTAGATAGGGATATAGGACAAAATAATACACAATTGTTCTGTTATTAGTTTTCATTTTTGTGATTGACATTATTTTACCTTAGATCTACTTTCAACGATCACTACAGTCATCATGACTTTTTATGAAATACAAATAGGATTACCTTAAATTTTCTGGCTAAAACCATTCACTGGGTTCTTATTACTCTTTATCTAAAGTGAAATCAACCAAACCAACCTCACTGCCATTGAGTGGAATCTGACTTTCAGCGTGTCTATAGGACAGTGTAAAACTGCCCTGGGGGTTTCTGAGACCACAGCTCTTCACAGGAGTTGAAAGCCTCGTTTTTCTTCCTCGGGGGTGGCTGGTATTTCAAACTGTAGACCTTTGGGGTCAAAGCCCACTCCTAACCACTATGCCACTAGGCTAGGGCTCTCTGTCTAAAGCCTAACATTCTTTAACTGACCTTCAGAACTCTTTGCCACTCAGTCTTTTACTCTCCCTCAAATTGTGTGTGGGTGTTTCATTGTGAAGTTCTTGTCTTCCACAGCTCCTTCACAGATCCTAGTTCACACACCCCATTCATTCCACCTACTGACTGCAACAACTCCATTCATTGTAACCAATCAAGTCTGATTCTGATCCCACAGGAAGGCGTTCTAGCAAGTGATTAACCAGGATCGCCTTCTTTTGGCCTCTGTGAGATCACTCTATCCTGACTTTCTTCTTCCTTCTTTAAAGTCCATTCCTTGTGTTCTTCAGTGATTGTTGTCCTCCCTACTTGCTGTAGTGTTCTAGCACCACACCTTCCCATGGCAACAAGCTCTCTGGGTGAGCTCCTGCATCTAGGAAAGTACATTTATATGCTGACTTCTGAGTTCCATCTTTTTCAGAAATACTTCCATTTGACTTTTACCTTAGCACTTGTTTATACAAAATTACACTCATTAAAATTAACAAACCAAAATCACTGCGTCCAGTCAATTTTGATTTATGGCTACCCTATAGGAGCCCTGGTGCCTGAGTGCATAATGCGTTAGGCTATTGACCAGGAGGTTGGCAGCATTTGAAAGTCCCAGCTGCCAGGCGGGCGGGGGCTAGATGGGACCTTCTGCTTCTTTTTATTTTTTTAGACAGTTTTATGGACATTTCATCCACATATACAATTCAATAGTTCAATTATATCAAGAAGAGTTGTAAAATCATTACCTCATTCAATGTTAGAACATTTTCTTCGTCTTTGTACTCATTGATAGTTATGTAATTATTATTAGTTGGGATTTAATACATATATCATTCCAAATTCCAGTCATGTCAAGTAGATGTCCAATTGCTACCACAACCAGTTTCCAAACATTCTTTTTCTACGTGAACTCCTTGACATTGTCTCCCTTTTACCCCACCTCCACCACTATACCCCCATGGCCCCAAAGTCCTTATTCTACTTGCTGTCCCTCTAGGTTCATAGGTCCTAGGTTTCAAATACCGAAAAATTGAAAAGCGTATAACATATCTTCAAGAGGGTGACCTCCATTATATAATACCTCTGAGATTTGCTCTAATACGAACAGACAAAACTCAAAAAACATTACAAACACAAAACACAAAAAATTTTGGAAACCAGATCATGTCTAGCCCGCATCATAGGGCGAACTACTGACAACGTTTTAACTATTCAGTTCAGATTTATGCCTTTGGCCTTCTATGTTTCTCTCTCCCAAGCACTCTGTTTAGTGACCACCTCCCTCCGTCCCTCAATTTTAGGAAGGGGGAGTTCACCAGGGGCTTATGTCCTGAGTAGTTCCACAAATGAATCTTGGGTGCCCACTGTCATCCATCTATTTCTGTGACAGTCTCAGAAATCCACAGGGACCATTCTACTATTTCCTGTAGGGTTGCCACGAGACACTCACTAATGGGCCTTAAACTATTTTTGATTAAGAATCAAAGCCATAACAGGAAAAAGTAAGATTTCAAAGCCACAAAATTATCTGCAAATTACCTTGGAAGGGGTGTCTCCTTAGAATCTTGGTCAGGACTTATTTCTTCTTGATTCAACTCTCACCTGCAAGACTCCTGATGGGAAGAGAGAACTAATTGAACGCTTCTTCTGCCTAATAAGAGAATCCTGCCTTCTCTACATCCCTCCTACTTTTCATCTATTGGTTGAAGTAAGGGAGTTTGGACTAGGAAAAAACAATGCGTGTATG
Organism: Echinops telfairi; assembly: GCF_000313985.2. Taxonomy (NCBI): domain Eukaryota; kingdom Metazoa; phylum Chordata; class Mammalia; order Afrosoricida; family Tenrecidae; genus Echinops; species Echinops telfairi. The sequence goes on from NW_022111369.1 coordinate 50,240,848, forward strand.
GGATTATTACAGTTTAATCCTGAAAGATTTGCCCTTTGAATTTTCCCTCCAGGAACATTAAGAACTCTATCTTATCTTTTACTTAGAAGGAGTAAGGCTAGAATGTTAATAAATTTCATAAATTGATACTATAGCTTGTGTGTTTATCATTCACTTTAAGAAAATAATATACAAAATCTTATTTGGAGTTACAGAACTATCTACATTTGCCAAAAATGCCTAGATTTTTGGAACTTTACCATATTTGTACTGTTTGCTTCAGTATTCCAAAAACTGAGTAGAACTGAATTGATCAGTGTTTGGAAAAGTATTTAACATGAGATGTAAACAATAATTTCTCCATTGGGTTAAAACACATTGAAGCATGAAAACTCAAAGTTTTCCTTTTAAAGCAAAATTTGAAAGTTCTATTCCACAGCTCCTTTGCCCCAACCTATCACAGCCATTTTGACTTAGAATCACCCCACTTTTGAGAAGCACATATTTAATTATCTACTAGTAGTTACTTCCTGAATATGATTTTAATTTTAATGGCTGTTCATATGAAAATGAAGATTATTTTCATTCATCATATTTAATCTTACATGAATTTATTTACCATTTTCCCTTAGTAGTCTAAGATAAAACATATTCCGGGAGAAATATTGAGTGTTCTGACCATAAATAAATATAGCTTGTTTTTTAATCACTCACCAGTGTTTTTAAGGGAAAAATAAAGAATTCACTCTCACTGAGTTGATTCTGATTTATAGGGACCTTATAGTATTGTCCCTGTGAGTGTCTGAGGCTGTAAATATTCATGGAAGCAGATAGCCTCATCTTTCTCCCAAGGAGACCCTGATGGGTTCAAACTGCTGACCTTGTAGTTAGCAGCCCAGTGCATGATTCACTATGCATCAGGGTCCATTAAGGTAATTGTAGGGTGCTAAATTTTTTTTTTAAAGGCATGAAGTTGGAATTAGAAACCCAGGCTTAACTCTCAACTTTGTCATTTTATTATTATGTGATCTTAAAAAACTCATCTATAAATGAGAATCATACATGCTCTATCTGGAGGTGATGCTAGAATTAAATTAATATATTAATGGGTACATTTTATAAACTTAATAGCACTAAGTAAAAATATTGTTTGAAAATTTAGCTTTTAGGTACTGAATTTTCTGAACATCTGTTGGCCTTCAAAAAGTAAGTGTGAAAATGCGTTATCTTTCCATTTCATTTTCCAGAATTTTTTGAATCCCCGTATTAGACATTTACTATAACATTTACTCTTAGTATTAATCAAGTTGGAGTGACAACTTTTATTTATTCTGCAATGAGTATTTATTACGCATACACTCTGTGCTACATTTTGTGGATTCAACAGGGAGCAAGACACAATTCCTGACCCAAAGGCCAATGATCTAATGGAATGAGATATACCACAAAAAGAAAAAGAATGGCTTTGTTGATTTCTGGTTAAGAGAACAAGTGCACTTTCACTTAACCATTGCTCTTTTCCATTCACCAAATGGTGTGAAATTCATGATTACAGTTTGGCTGTACTTAACTCACTGGGTGCATGCATGGTAATCCATATCACAGCAAAGGCTCCATGAAATAACAATATACACCATTCTCTTTTCTGAGAACTAAGATAATCACTTTAAAATTAGAGCTAGTGATGACTGTTACAACGACTTAATTCATAGGAAGGTTTTTTTATCCTTTCTCTTAATGTTTGTCCTGATTTCAGAGTACTAATAATCACATACTGTCTTATGACGTTGATATTAGTTTAGGCATTCCAATGTCTAGTTTTTATTTTAATTGAACAGAAAATGTCCATTTAGGATTATGGTACACATAATCCAATTGGAGTTTACATTTAACGCTTTTGTAACGGAAGTCCTTATGTAAACATTTTGTCATAAGATAACATTTTAAGCTATTTGTTTATATAAAGATTACTCATGCTTTTTCCAATGTGAACACAAGGATATTCATAAAGTTTTAAGAAAATAATCCAAGTTTTTTCTGATCATCAATCAAATGCCATCAATCAGTAACTAAATATTACTGTTGACAAGGAAAATTACTGATTGCATATAACCACAAATAAAAATTTAAAAAACATTACTTAAAATCTATATATCAAACTTTGAAGATTATGATGTCTTAACTGCAGTTTACCAGGGTGTTTGAATGAAATAGGAGAAGGTTGCTTGCTGCTGTGTAATTGTACACAGCAATCATGTGTACATTATGAGACGTTCTGTAACATCCCCACAAATATTCTATGTTGGAGCCCATGTTGAACTTAGTGTGTTCATCTATATTGTTGTGGGTCTTCCTTTTTGCTGACTCTTTACTATACCTAATATGGTGTCCTTCTCCAAGGACCGCGTTCTCGTGATAATACGTCTAAAGTACATAAGAAGTCCCATCCTCATGTTTGAGGAATATTCTGGCTGTGTTTATTCCAATACAAATTTGTTCATTCTTCTGGAGATCCAGGGAATATAAAACTCTTTGTCTACAACTCTAAATCAAGGGTATTATTCTTTGGTCTTCATTATCTATCTATCTATCTATCTATCTATCTATCTATCTATCTATCTATCTATCTATTATCTATCTAAATCAAACACATTTAAAACACTCTGTATGAAATGTACCTGGGCCTATTTTAGAGAACATTGAACTCAAACCCAACCCACTGATATTGAATCGATTCTGACTCATAGTTACCTACACAGGGTTTCTGAGGCAGTCAATCTTTTAATATGTAGATAGTCTCAACTTTCTCCCACAGAGCAGCTACTGTGTTTAAACCACCAATCTTACAGTTAGCAGTCCAACCCTAGTAGAGCACTAGGATTCATTGGGGAACATTAAGATATTCCTTAAATTTATAGTAATAGCAAAGGATAAGATGCGTATCTGATATTATTATTGCAATGTCTTACACCGTCCATTGTATTTGTTCCCCTACAATTCTGTTAGTCATTCCCCTTGAGTGGGGTTATATAGTCATCTTTGCTATTGGTTCCCACCATCCCTTCCCATAACCCCAGGGAATCATTGCTCCAGTTACTATATTGAATTTCATGCATCGAACATTCTTCATTATACAAATAAATATTTGCAGGTCTATCAAGCTTAATGAGGTAGAACTGGGACCATAATAGTAAGGGGAGGAAATGTTAAAGAACTAGAAGTTAGACATGTGTTTCAGTAGGGCTATGCTGCACCTTGGATATATCTTCCCTCCAGTATGGCCCTTCTGGGAGGCACTGTCCATTTATCTTACAGGTAGGTTTGTTGGTGCTTCTTCACGTCAATTTGATTGCTTGTCTTTGGACTTCTGATGGCTATTCCCGTCATGATCACACAGGCTGGTGTGCATCTTCCATGTGGGTTTTGTTGCTTCCCTTCTAGATGGACGCTTGCTTACCTGCAAGCCTTTAAGACCCCAGACGCTACATCTTTTGATAGCCAGACATAATCATCGTCTTGCTTCACCATATTTGCTTATGTCCTCACTTTGCCTTCAGCTATCTTGTCAGGAATAATAATAATTATTATTTATAATATAAGAATAAGGGTTCCCGGGGGTGAGGATGGGCTTGGGAGGCAATAAAGGGGAACTGAAATTAAAGAGTTCAAAAAGAAAATGTTTTGACAACGATGGTGGCAGTAAGTGTACAATTGTGCTTGATCTAATTGAATTATGGATTATTAAAATATCTGTAAGAACTCCCAATAAAATGATTTAAAACAAGATGAAGCTTATCTGAGATAATTGGTGAGTTTCCTTCTTCACCTCAGGCTTGTGCTCATGACTAAATCTGACAGGAAGTCCATATCATGAGCCTTTTGGGTCAGGGAGTAGCGTGAAGAAGATGGAGGATGGACCGAGAGTAGCCATGAGAATGGGTACAGCAGAATACAAGCCCTTCTGATGTGCCCATGAATTTAATGGCAGACAGATAATAGGTTTCTAACTTTTGATTTAATAAATGTATTTACCAAGAACCAAAACATCTGTCACCCTTCTTGGCTGAGTAGAATTAGTGTCCTTTTCAAAATTTATGTGGGGAACCCAAACAAAAAAATACTGTTCAGAAATCAGCCAGTTCACAGAAGATGCAATCAAAAGAACATGAGAGATTGTAAAGTAGAGTGAGACTGGAGTCTATATAAATTTGAATCATAACACAAAATAACACCAGCAAGGTTATCTAGAGGCTTTACTAGGGTTGGCCTGCTACCTGTAATGGTGGTGGTTTAAATACACCAGCTGCTCTGAGGGAGAAGGTTGAAACTATTGACTCCCATAAAGATTTGCTGCCAAAGGAATTCTGTATAGGTAACTATGAGTCAGAATTGATTTAATATCTTTGGGTTTGGTTTGAGTTCAATGTTATTTAAAATAGGCCTAGGTATATTTCATAAAGAAAGTATACTTTATAGGAATCATTGTTTTCTACTTTAAAAACTGTATACACTGATATGTAATTTGACTTAAAGGAGATTGTTTACTTTTAAAAGTTAATAGATTGAATTATGAATGGGGAAGTTAATAGATTGAATTATGAGTGGGGAAAGGTGATTGAAGATACTCAGTATCAGATTTGCTTCTTTTTGTCAGCTTATAAGTCTTTTTCTAAGAGTAAAAATATACATGGAGGTGACTTTATAGAAAATTTTTACTCTCCACAAGATATACCGCTCCTCTCAATAGGTGTTGGGAAATAATGTTTCCACAGCCTCCAGGGACTATTATGAGAAACACTTGGTTCGAGAAGGCTTCGAGGAACTTTGCTTATGTGGAGAAAAGCAGATCACTGAACTTTTCTTACCAGGGAGTCCTTTGAAAGCTTGAACACTCAGATCTTTCATTGAAAAGCCAAGAGTTGAGCCATTTGCACCATGGAGACTCCCTACTTCGTCTGCTTTGTTCTTGTTGTTAGGCGTCACCCAGTGGTTCTGCCTCACATCGGTCTCCTTGTGCATCCGAATGAAATAATGCTTGCTCCTGTGCATCCGCATGATAGTTATGATTGCACTGTTGCAATCACTGTGTGAATCCATCTCATTAAGGGCTTTACTCTTTCGTTGCCCTTCATTTCACCAAGTATGGTGTCCTTTTCGCCTGTCAATGACTTCCAATTACTTGAGAGGAACTCTTGCCATCTTTGTTTCTAAGGAGCATTCTGGCTTTAATTCTTCTTTTTTCATGATTTTTTTTTACTGTTTTTATATTTAACCATTTTGACACATAATTCATGTACATACAATTCAATTGTTTACGTCTATTTAAAAGAGTTCAATTGCCATGTAGTTTTAAATCATTTTCTTCATCCCCCCCTCTGTATATTTTATTTTAATTTTATATTTTTCCTTACTTTTATTGGGGACTCTTACATCTCATCACAATCCATACATTCATCCAGTGTGTCAAGCACATTTGCACATATGCTGCCATCATCATTTTCAAAGCATTCTCTCCCCACTTGAGCCCCTGATATCAACTCCCCATTTTTCCCGCTCCCTCCCCTCCCGCCCTCCCTCATGAAGCCTTGATGAATTATGGATTATTGTTTTCATATCTTACATCATCCTCCATCGCCATTCACTCACTGTGCCTTTTTTGTCCCCCTGGGAGGGGGTTCAAGGATGATCCTTATGATCGAATCCCCCTTTTTCCCCCCACCCTTTCTCAGTCCTCCTGGTATCTCTACTCTCATTGTTGGCCCTGAGGGGTTTAGCTATCCTGGATTCCCTGTGTTACAAGCTCTTATCTGTAGCAGTGTGCATATTCTGGTCTAATCTGATTTGTAAGGCAGAATTGAGGTCATGACAGTAGGGAGAAAGAAGCACCAAAGAACTAGAGGAAAGTTGTGTGTTTCATCGGTGCTATACTGCTCCCTGACTGGCTCATCTCTTCCCTGTGATCCTTCTGTGAGGGGATATCCAATTGTCTACAGATGGGCATTGGGTTTCTACTCCATGCTCCCCCCACAGCCCCATTCACATTAGGTATGATTTTGTTCTGGGTCTTAGATACCCGATACCTGATCCCATTGACACCGCATGATCACACAGGCTGGTGTGCTTCTTCCATGTAGGCTTTGTTACTTCTGAGCTAGATGGCCGCTTATTTATCTTCAAGTCTTCAAGACCCCAGATGCTATATCTTTTGATAGTTGGGCACCATCAGCTTTCTTCAGCACATTTGCTTATGCACCCATTTTGTCTTCAGCGATTGTGTCACAGAATACCTGTGAACAAAGTGTTCTTGTGTTAAGGGAGTACTTGAGTTGAAGCCCAATGTCAATCTGCAACCTTAATTCTTAACATATAGATATGAGTACATAGTTCTATTCCCCTCTAGTTATATATATGTTTATATATGTACATGCCTGTATTTAGACCTCTATAAATGTCCTTTGCCTCCTGGTTCTTTTTCCTCTATTTCCTTTTACTTTCCTCTTGTCCTACCATCATGTTTGGCCTTCCTTTGGGTTTAGTAATTCTTCACTGCCACATTGGGCATCTTCTAAGACAGACCTTTTGGTGTTTTTTTTGGCAACCCATGGTATTTCCAATATTTACCAGCACCATAATTCAAATGCATCAATTCTTCTGTGGTATTCATTATTCAATTCCAAAATTTCACATGCATACGAGGTAATTGAAAATTGCATGGTTTGGGTAAGGCCCACCTTAGTTCTCAAAGTAATATTCTTGCTTTTCAACCCTTAAGATCTTGTGCAGCAGGTTTACCTATTGCAAAGTGTCATTTGGTCTCTTGACTGCTGCTTCCATAACCTTTGCTGGTGGCTCCAAGCAAGATGAAATCCTTGACAATTCAAAACTTTCTACATTTATCATGATGTTATCAACTAGTTTTGTTTTGAAGAATTTTATTTTCTTTACATTGAGTTGTAATCCACACTGAAAGATGCAAGTGTTTCAAGTCCTCCTCACTTTCAGCAAGCAAGGTGGTATCATCTACATATGGCAGGTTATTAACAAGACTTCCTCCAATCCTGATGCCTAAAGATGTTATTCTTCATCTTGTCCATCTTCTTAGCCTGTTTTCTCAGTATACAGCTTTCATACATATAGTGAGAGAATACATCCCTGATACACACATTTCCTGATTTTGAGCCATGCAACATTCCCTTATTCTGTTCAGAACCACTGTCTCTTGTTCTATGTAAAGGTCCCAGATGAGCACAATTAAGTCTTCTGGAATTCCTGTTCATCTCAATGATATTCATAGTTTGTTATGCCTTTGTATGGGCAATAAAATACAAATGAACATTTTCTGGAAATCTGTGCTTTAAACCAAGATCAATCTGGTTTCACCAATGATATCCCTTGTTCCCCATTCTTTTCTGAGTCCAGCTGGAATTCATGGAAGCTCCCTGTGGATGTACTGCTGCAACCAATAATCCTCAGAAACGTTGTACTTGCATGTGATATATTCATACTGTTCAATAATCTGCATATTCTTTTGAAAGGCTATAATTTTCTCTAGAAAGGGTATAAATGTGGATCTCTTCTTGTCAGTTGGCCAAGCAGCTGTCTTCCGAAGTTCTTAGCAGAGGTGAGTGATTCCAGTGCTTCATCACCTTTATGAGATGTTTCAGTTGGTATTCCATCAGTTTCCGGAGCTTTGTTTGGACTGATGCTTTCAGTGCAGCTTGGATTCTTCTTTCAGGACCATTGGGTCTTGAGTATATGCTTCTCTTGAAATGATTGAATGTCAACAATTCTTATTGGCACAGTGATTGTGTATATTCCTTCTATCTTTTTTTGATGCTTTCTGCATCACTCAAAATTTGTCCATGGATCTCTTAATATTGAAATTCCAAGGTTGAATTTTTCTTCAGTTCTTTCCATTTAAGATATGGTGAGTGTGTTCTTCTTTTTCAGTCTTCTAACTCCAAGTCTTTGAACATTTAATCATAATAGTTTGCTTTGTTTCCTTGAGCTGCCCTTTGAAATCTTCTGTTAAGCTCTGTTGCTGCTTTATCATTTTCTTTTTCTGCCATTGGTGTTCAAGGAGTCAAATAAATATATTTTGCCCATGTTGTTGTTGTTATTAGGTACCATTGAGTCGGTTCTAACCCATAATGACCCTATGCACAACAAAATAAACTGCCTAGTGCTGAGCCATCCCCACAATCAATCCTATGCTTGATCTCAGTGTTGCAACTGCTATGTCAATCCATCTCCTTGAGGGCCTTCCTTATTTTTAGCTGCCCTTCCACTTTAATCAAACATGATGTTCTTCTCCAGGGACTTGTCTTTCCTGACAACATATCCAAGGTATGTAAGATGAAGTCTTACCATCCTTGCTTCTAAGAAGCACTCTGGCCATACTTCTCCCAAGACAGATCAGTTTGTCCTTTAGGCAATCTATGGTTCTTTCAGTATTCTTCTCCAGCACCACAGTTCAAATACATGTATTCTTCTTTAGTCTTCCTTATTCAATGTCCAACTTTTACACACACACACATATATAAGGCAATTGAAAATACCATATCTTGGATCAAGCACACCTTAGTCCTCAACGGTAACATCCTTGCTTTTCGATACACTAAAGAGGTCTGTGCAGCTGATTTACTCAGTGCAACGCCCGTACACTCTTTCAATATCTTGCCCATAGAATCTTTCAGTATTGCAACTCCAGGTTTGAATTTTTTCCTGAGTCCTTTCAGTTTAAGATATTCTGAGTGTTTCTTTTTTTAAAATTTTCTAACCCTAGGTGTTTGCAAATTTCATTATATTTTACTTTATCTTCTTGAGCTGCCCTTTGAAAATTTCTGTTCATCTCTTTTACTTCATTTCCTCCATTTTCTTTAGTCACTTTGTGATTTTGAGCAAGTTTCAGAGTCTCTTCTGACATCCACTTTAATTTTTCTTTCTTTTCTGTTTATTTAATGACCTTTTGCTTTCTTCATGTATGATGTTCATAATGTCACCCCACAGCTCTTCAGGACTTCTGTCATTAGTGTTCACTGCATCAAATTTATTTCTGAGATGTTTTCAAAATTCAGGTGCAACATACTCATGGTTGTATTTTGGCTCTCATAGACTTGCTTTTAAATTTTTTCATCTTCAACCTGAACTTAGAGATGAGCAATTGATGATCTCTTCCACAGTTGGCCTCCTGGCCTGGTTTTAGCTGCTGATATTGAGCTTTTCTATTTTCACTTCCTACACATGTAGTCAATATGATTTCTGTGTATTTCATTGAAGAGTATACATGTAACATTGATTTTGTGTTGGAAAAAGGTATTTATTATGATGAAGTAATTAGTCTTGCAAAATTCTATCATGGAATCTTCAGGTTCCTTTCTGTCACCAAGATTATATTTTCTAACTACTACTCAACGTTAATCTTGTTTCCAGCTTGTACGTTCCAAGGCACACCAATGATTATCAATGTATCTTGATAGAATTTTAAAAATCAATTTCAGACTAAAGACCTTAGTAGAACTCTTCAATTTTTGCATCACTAGCTTTAGTGGTTGCTGCATAAATTTGAATAATAATTTTATTGACTGTATAGTTCCTTATATGTGGATAGATTTTGTCCTATCACAGACAGAATTATACTTCAAGGTACATCTTGAAATGACCTTTTTGACAATGAATGTGATGCTATTTTTCTTGAATCTGTCATTCCCAGGATAGTAAACCATATGGTTTTCTGATAAAAAAAAAAATCCCAATACTAGCCCATTTTAGCTCACTAATGCCTAGAATGTCAATATTTATTAATTCAATTTCAATTTATATAGTGTCTAATCCTATATTTTTGCTTTGTCATTTCAAATTCAAATTATTAATAGATATTTGCAGTTGTTTCTTCTCATTTTGTGTCATGCCTCAGCAGGACATCAAGGTCTCAAAGAATTTCCTCCTGCTGGCTTTATTCCATGGGGTCTTTATGATCAACTCTAAGCTGAGATGGATGCTCTTCCTCAGTCATATTTTGAGTGCCTTCCAACCTGATTGGCTCATTTTCTGGCCCTATCTTTGACAATCTTCTGCTTCAATTCATGGGTTTTCAGTACATGAAGATGTTTCACTGCTGTCCATACAGTTTTCAGTGGTTAATTCTTGAGCAATGGACAGCCTATTCCTTCTCCCAGACTATTCTCAGTCTGGAAATTCTGCTACAATCTGTTCACTTTGGGTGTCTTTTCTGATATTTGAAATACCAGAGACATAGCTTCCAGCATCACAGCCACACAAAAAATACTGCAGTATGACCAACTGACAGACAAGTGGTGGCAACAAACTGATAGATTATACCATAACAGTATTATTGCCCATTGGGAATATCTTAAAGAAAAGTTTTTACCAATATGAACTAGAATTATCCTAATTTACCCAAGAACATTCTGTTAACTTCAGGAGTCAAATGGTATGAGGCACATCTCTGTGTTGACTATACTGTACTGAACATCATGTTGAAGGGTTTCTTGTGTCAACTGATTTTATTCTTAAGATGACAAATAGGCATTGTCTGCATTTGTTTGTTTCTTTTGTGAAACAGCGCCATGTTGTTAGGAGAGACATGTAACAGGGCACTGAAAAAGAGTAAGACCTCAACAAGAATGATTGACACAGTGGCTACGTCAATGGGCTCAAACATAAGAATAATTTTAAAGATGGCACAGGACCTGGCAATGTTTTGTTCTGTTGTACATCGGGTTGCTATGAGCTGAACCAATTTAACAGTGCCTAACCAGAATAAAATTGTCGGGGGGAAATTACACACACACACACACACACACACACACACACACAATATGAAATGCTAAAGTTATGGTATCAAAGTTTATGCTAGAGAAGCAGGATTTGATGATAAAAAAATTAAAGCAATTCACTGCCATTGAGTGGATTCCAATTCATAGTAACCCTAGATGACAAGATAGAATTGTTTCTATGGATTCCAAGACAGTACATTTTTATGAGGGTGGAAAGCCTCATCTTTTTTCCTATGGAGTGACTCAGCTTTCAAACTGTTGACCTAGAAGTTAGCAGTTAAGGTGAAGAAATAGGGTTAAAAGGCATTTTCTGACAATCATATCATCAACAAGGAGAAAACCAAACCAAAACTCTGTCTACAGGAAAGTGTGTAGGTCTAGAGAAGTAAAAAAAAAATATCTAACTAGACTGCAGTTGGGAAAACAGTTCTATACAGGAAGGGAGGCTAAGTGATTCTTTGGTAAATGTATTTATCCAAGATGCATTTTCATTGGCCTGAGAGAAAGGAATCACCATCTATGGGGGTAGATATGTACAACCACACAAGAAAACACTCTTGGTAAAAGTGGGCCTTATTCCAAATGAATGAGTGGAATCAATAGTATTCTCCTGTCTTATACTAATGGGTTGAAATTTCCAAGTCCACTTATTTCAGCAGTGGTGTATAACTTGGGGTTCTTGAGTACAAGTAGAAATTGACTCTGGCCAACTTAAGCAAAAAGCAACCTAGGCTTACAACACTGGGGGAGGCTAAGAGAAGTTTTGGAATTATCAGGAGCAGCTGCCTGGATGGCAAACCATTCATATTATGCCCTAGTCTGAGATTAACACAGTTCCCTGTGTGTGTGTTTAGGGAAGGCTGGATGTGGAGAGAGGCGCCTGGGTTTGGAGAGGTGGAAGAGAGGAGGAGGAGGTAAGTATCAAGAATCCCAAGTGATACAGAGCTACTTTTGTATTTTCAGGACAAGTGACCCTGAAAATATTCTCCTTTTATGATTCTACATGAGTTTGTTCACACAAACCAAGGCCAAGGTCATTCACAAACAGGAAATTTGGAGGTGGGCAGTGAAAAATGTCCCTTTGATGGTGAATGTGATGCCATTTCTCTTGAATCTGTCATACCCGGTGTATTAGTTTAGGTACTTTGGAGAAACAAATCCACAGCAACTCACGTATAAGAGAGAGTTTCATGTAAAGAAAAGGTGCATCACAAAAACATCCCAACCCAATGCTGCCCAAGCCCACAAGTCCAACATTAACCCATTAACCCAACACCAGTCCACAAAGTCCTTCACCTCACAAAACAGAGGCAATGATGCTGACTGCAGGAGGAAAGCTGAGTCAGTGAATGAACAAGCATCTCAGCACTAGCAGGGGTCTCCACACGGCTGCTCCAGTACCCAGGGCTGCATCGGGATAGGTCCATGTAGCTTCTCCTTGGGGATGTCTTGTAGGAAGTCAATCTTGCAAGCTGAAGCAGGGAACTGCTAAGGCAGCTGCACCCGGTGCAACCATCACAAAACAAGAGACCCGAGAACTAGAAAGGCAAGGCTTCACCACCCATTTATCCCTCCGCCTTTCAACCAGCCCCACATGTGATTATCGGCCAGGCTGGCACAATTAACTAACTCACCCGGCTTAGTGAACCATATGATTTTTCTGACTCAAAATGGCCAATATTAGTCCATTTCACCTCACTAATGCCTACGATATACTTGTTCTTTATGCTTTCACATTTTGACACCTTCTATTTTTCCTCGATTCATAACTCATGCATTCCAGGCTTCAGTTAGTAACTGATATTAGCAGTTGTTTCTTCTCCTTTTGAGTCATATCCTATCAGCAAATGAAGGTCCCGAAGGCTTTCTTTCCTCTTGCATGCGGTACTCCATCCACATTATTATTCTCACCTCTACTTTGTGAAGTCGGGTCTTGCTCGGCCGTATTTTGAATGCCTTTTGACAAGAGGGGCCCATCTTCTGGCACTATTTCTGGCAATGTTCTGATTCTATTTATGAGGTTTTCAGTATCTGACCTTGGTTCAATGCTGTCCATAAAGGTTTTCAGTGGTTAATTCCTCCAAAGTGGAAGGCCTATGTCTTCTTCATAGTCTGTTCTTGTTCCAGAAGCTCTGCTGAAAACTGTCTACCTTGGGTGATCCTGCTGGTATTTGAAATATCAGAGACATAGCATCCAGTATCACAACAACACACAAGCAATCATCATACAACAAACGGAAAGATACAACGGACATTTCAAGATCTTGAAGTACAATGCTATCTGTGATAGGATGTCACATATATATCCACATCCAAAAAATTCCAGTCAATAAAAATATTCAAATTTATGCACTAACCGCTAAAGCTACTGATGCAGAAATTGAAGAATTCTACCAATGTCTTCAGTCAGAAATTGATAAAACATGCAATCAAGATGCATTGGTAATCATTGGTGATTGGAATGCAAACAGTTGGAAACAAAGTGTAAGGAACAGTAGTTGGAAAATATGGTCTTTGTTTTAGAAACAAAGCTGAAGATCACAAGATAGACTTTTGCAAGACCAATGACTTCATAGAAAATACCTTTTTCCACAACACAAAAGATGACTATACATGTGGAGTTCTCCAGATGGAATAACCAGAAGTTGTATTGAGTACATCTGTGATAACAGACAATGGAGAAGCTCAATATCAACAGCTAAAACCAGGCCTGCAGCCGACTGTGGAGCAGACCATAAATTGCTCATATGTAAGTTCAGGTTAAAGCTGAAGAAAATTAAAACAATCCACCTGAGCCACAATACAGCCTTGGATATATCCCACCGGGATTTTGAGACATCCCAAGAACAGATTTTATGTCCTGAATACTAATGAGAGAAGACCTGATACACTCGGGAAGGACATTAAGAACATCATACTTGAAGAACACAAAAGGTTATTTAAAAGACATTGAAAGAAAGATTATGAAACTTGCTCTTAATTGTGCAGCAGCTAAGAAAATGGAGAATTGACTTGCTGCCTGTGAGTTTGGAGTTTTTTTTATTATATGTGGTCTCTTCAGGAGAATGTACTGTAAAAAATATGTATTGTGCTGCTGTTGGATGGAGTATTATATATATATGTCAAGCATGTCAAGTTGCTTAATTTTTTTTCTGACAAACATTTCAGTGGTTTTAGATTAAAATAAAAATGTTAATCACTATCTAGTGCATTGCAACTTAGCTGTATATCTGATTAAAAATTAAAACCTAACTCATTTATATTTGGAATTGAATTGACAATTGTTTATCTAATTTACTATTGTGTTAAATACATTTATTTGTAACTTTAAACTTTATTTTAAAATAATGCTAGAATAAATTTTATTTATTCAAAATATTAAACAACTCTAGTTTGTTAGGGTCTTTAGTCCGTTTTGAGTATGTATATGAGTTTAATAATGACAGAGATATGCTAACTGGAGACTCTTGACCCTCTTCTTCCGTAGACTTCTTTTAGTGGAACAAAGATCTTTCAAGTGGGTAATTCTGCTACTCCTCCATATTTCTTCTAGTCTGCCTTTTCTTCAAAGAACATTTTCAATTGTGTATCTGCTGTATCAGCAACAATATAGAGAATGGGCCAGTAACAGAACAATACATAATGCCGTCTTTTCATTAGACTTGAGGTCACCAATTTCAAGCCAGGAACGCTCTCCACTTAAGATTGTTACACTGATTTGAGTCATAATAAGATTTACTTCCTTTATCGTACAAGTTTTCCATTTACTGCCTAACGCTAATCACCATATGTCTCTTCATGTGGTTCAAATTTAAAAAAAATATTAAGCCAGATATTGGGATAGAGCAAAAGGGATTTTTGAGTGAAGAGATTCTTGTTTTCAGATATGGGAAGCAATAAGATTTCTTCACTATTTTCATCTTTTGTTCTTGATATTTGCATTTTTCTCTTTTGAAATCCTTTCATAAGTTTGCCAGTGGTTTTTCATTTTTGCTAATCCTTTCCTGGATCCAACTCTTGTCTTGTTGATTTTTTTCCATTTTTTGATTCATTTCTTTCTGTCCTACTCTGTATGCTTGCTTTTCTTCTGCTGATTGATGCTGCAACAATGAAGGCAAAGAGAACAAAGCTGTGAGAACAGCACAAGACCACTGTTCCATTTTGCTGTGCAATGAGTCGGTTCAGACTCATAGCGCCTCAACACTATTACACTTTCTCTTATCTCCGGACCATCAACTGTTTTCTGGATTACTTCAGTGAACATTTAATTCACTTACCTGCTGCCATAGTGGGTACTAGTTGGGCTGCTAACGATGTGGCTGGAAACCATCAGCTGTTCCCACAGAGAAGGATGGGGTTTCTCTTCCTATAAAGAGTTATAGTGTTGGAAATCTGCAAGGAAGGAAGAGAAAAAGGAAGGTGATAAAAAGTGAATAATTTTTTAAAAATGTGTGTCTTCTGGTCTCAAAGTAACTATTCCTTAAAAACACATTAGGAAATTCAACATGAAAGGAAAGAAAAAAAAAACCTTTAAATCATCCATGTCACTTAATTACATTTGAAGATTTAGTTAGCCAACTGCTAATGTTTTTAACTTTAAACATTTCTGATTATGTAAAAATTCTGCTCACCTTAAGGTCGATGGTTCACTCACCAACTGAACCCTGGTAGAAAGATTTAGTCTCAGAAGCCTATGGAGCATATCTATTTACTATTCAGTAGGGTTCTATATCTCTAAATCAACTTGATGGCTGTTGGTCTTTTGTTGCCTCCAAAAAACCCAAAACTTTGGAGATAATCCAAAATCTTAAAATAAAGCAGGTAGCATTTTATTTGCTTTATGTTTAGAATTGCCTAAAGAGGGAGCTCTTAGTCTTAGATTTTCTTCTGACTTTTGTGCAAGTCAAAGTGAATTATTTATCTTTTAGAAATGAGGACCTTGAGAATATGCATTTTTCTTTTATCACATTAAGAATATATCATTTCTGGTAAGACAGAGAAGAGCCCTTGTGCTTTAATAGGCATGATGTCTTTTTTCAGGCACTGATCTCTCCTGACAACATGTCCTATGTATGCAAGACAAAATGTTTCCATTCTGCCTCTAGAGAGCACACTGGCATTCCTTCTTCCAAGACAGATGGATTTTTTCTTTAGCAGTTGAACACATGCATATGATGTAATTAAAAATGCCATGTCTTGGGTCAGGTGAACGTTAGTCCTCAAAGTAACATCCTTGCTTTTGTTTCTTCCATGAGCATTGATTATAGATCCAAGGAAAATGAAAACTTTGACAATTCCAATCTTTTCTCTATTTATCATGGTATTACCTACAGGTCAAATTGTGAGGGTACTGATTATCTTTACATTGAGTTGAAATCCATACAAAAGACTGCAATCCTTAATCTTCATCAGCAAGTACTTCAAGTCCTCCTCACTTTTATCAAACATCTGCATATTACAGGTTGTTAATAAGCCTTCCTCAATCTTGATTCCAAATGCATCACATCATTGAGCTTCTCTGATTATTTGTTCAGGATAAAGAATGCTTAAGTATAGTGATACGCTGCAACCCCGATACACACCTTTCCTGATTTTAAACAATGCAGCATGACCTTGTTTTGTTCACAAACTACCTCTTGATCCATGGACATTTTCTCTATGAGCACAATTAATGTGTCCTGGGATTCAAATTATTTTCACAGCTATCCATAGTTTGTTATAGCTTACACAGTCAAATGCCATTGAATAGTCAATAAAACACTAGTAGCTATCTTTCTGATATTTTCTGCTTTCGACCAAGAGAGACGAGTCCCTGGAGAAAAACATCATGCACAGCAAAGTCGTTGTTTGCCATACAGTTTGTTCTGACTCATAGCAACCCTACCTATGTGTAGCAGAGGCAACCAATGCCTAGGCCTTTTTATGTTTGAGCCCAAAGATGTAACCACTATATCAATACTGCTTGTAGAAGGTCTTCCTCTTTTTTGTTGCCCGGCTACTTTACCAAATACAATGCCCTTCCCCAGGGACTGGTGCATCCTGATAACAAGTCCAAACATATAAGATAAAGTCTCACTTGAAGAGCATTCTGACCATACTTCTTCCAACACAAATTTGTTGGGTATTTTGACAACCCATGGTATTTTCAATATTCTTCTCCAGCACAAATCAGATGCACCGATTCTTCAATCATCCTTATTCAATGTACTCGACACAAGTCCTATCGTCTTTGCTTCTGAGTAGCATTCTGGCAGTGCTTCTTTCAAGACAGACTTATTCTTTTGTCAGTCATGAATTTCAATATTCTTCACCAGCACCCCAACTCAAACACATCAGTTCTTTTGTCTTTCTAATTCCATGTTCAATTTTCACACCCACATGAGGTGATTGAAAAGTCTATGGGTTACAACTCAATATAAAGAAAACCAAAATCTCCAAAATTATAGACAGAGCAAAGATTGAAGTTGTCAAGGATTTCATATTGCTTGGATTCACAATCAATGCTTAAAGAAGCAGCAGGTAAGAGATCTTGAGATTCATTGCACAAGGCAGTGGTTCTCAACCTTCCTAATGCCGTGACCCTTTAATACAGCTCCTCATGTCCCCAACCATAAAATTATTTTCATTGCTACTTCATAACTATAATCTTTCTACTGTTATGAGTCATAATATAAATATCTGATATGCAGGATGTATTTTCATTGTTACAAATGAAATATAATTAAAGCTCTTATATGTTTTTCAATGGTCCTAGGTGACTCCTGTGAAAGGGTCGTTTGACCCACAGGTTGAGAACCACTGCACTAGGGAAATCTCCTGCGCAAGACATCTTCAGAGTGTTGAAAACTAAGGAGGTTACTCTCAGAAGTAAGATGATATCATTCCACAGTTCATCAGGTCTTCTTTTTAAATCTCTTTAGATAAATCATTTTATAGGGGCCTCTTACATATATCATAACAGATCATGTATCTGTTATCTCAAGTGAAGTGGACGTGTACAATTATTGACACCAACAATTTCTAAACACTATCTCTATTCTTGAAATAAGCAACCTCATCGAGGTGATGGAGAGGGGTCAAGGTAGAGACCCAGAACCCATCTGTGGATAATTGGATATCTCCATGCAGAGGTGCATCATGGAGGAAAAAAATGCATCCAAGGAGCGGTGTAGCACTGATGAAATACACAACACTCCTCTAGTTCTTTAATCCTTCCTCGCCCCTACTATTTTTTCTTATATATTTATTTTAAAAAATAATTTTATTGGGGGCTCCTACAACTCTTATCACATATATCGATTGAATTGGGCATGTTTGTACATATGTTGCCTTCATTCTTTTCTAGACATTTTCTTTCTATTGAGCACCTAGTATCAGCTCCTCTTCCCCCCTCTCCCTACCACTACTACTATTATCTCAGTCCAATCTCACAATTTCAGCTAGAACAGTGTACAGACAGTGGCACAGATGAGAGCTTTCAATACATGGAATTCAGGAAATACAAATCCCCTCAGAAACAGTAATGGTAGCAATGATTCCAGGAGGATAGGGGAAGGGAAGGGAGTATAAGGGGAGGGAAGGGAGGATAGGGGAAGGGAGGGGAGGGGTACTGGTTAGCAATAATGGCAGAATAACCCCTTCAGGGGATGAATACAAGGATAATAGGTAAAGAGATATAATGGGTGGTGTAAGATATGTATAAGTAATAACAACAACACATAATATATTAGAGGTCTATGGGGATGGCAGGGTCGGGGAAGGAGGGAAAAAGAGGAGCCGATGTTATTAGTTTTTAATGTGTCAAATCTGTTAAAAATTCAGGTGGGATATATTCAAGATCATATTTTGACTCTTGTGGACTTGTTTTAATTTTCTCCAACTTCAACCTGAACTTACACACATATGACCAATTGAAGGTCTCTTCCACAGTCAGCCTAAGGTCTGGTGTTAGGCTGCTGATATTGAGCTTATTCGCCATTTTTCTCACACATGCAGTCAATTTGATTTCTGTGTATTCCACCTGAAGATGTCCAAGTGTACAGCAGCCCTTTGTTTTGAAGAAAGGTATTTGTGATGAAGAAATCTTTGGGGTTGCAAAATTCTATCACACAATCTCTAAATTTGTTTCTATCAACAAAATCCTATTTTCCAACAACTGGTCCTTCAAAATTATTTGCACTCTAATTGCTAATAAATAATTATCAACATAGTGTATTTGAAGGCACATTTGTTGAATTTCAGACCCAAGAAATGGTAGAATTACTCAATGTCTTCATCACAAACTTTAGTGATTAGTATATAAAATTAAATAATAGCTCATTGAATAAGGTACTGAAAAATTAGTGTCCCCCTAGCACTTCAGAATGTGACCTTATTTGGAAAGGAAATCATTGCAGACAGGTTTGCATCTTGTGATAAACTCATTGCCTTGGACTAAGAGGGCTGTCATGTTACTGAGTGGTGACTTTATAAAATACTCCTGAGACAGGACATTGGGCCTCCACTCAAGTACTCCCTCAACACAAGAATACTTTCTTCTAGTAAATTGGCATTCTATGATGCTCACCTTCCCGACACAAC
>NW_022111369.1:50261200-50269543 GCF_000313985.2 Echinops telfairi
ATGCGCTTTACACAATTGATGTGTGTATGGATTGGGATAACCGTTGTATGAGCCCCTAATAAAATGTTAAAAAAAAAATACTCCTGAGAGAGAATGAGTGAGAGAGAGAGTAGATTGGACACAGTGATACAGATGTGCAAAGGACAGAGACACAAAGACTGAGGCCATGTGGAGGTCGAGGCAGAGATCTGTGTTAGCATGCCACAACCCAAGGAATGCTGGGTGCCTCCGGTAGCTGAGTGAGGCAAGAAATCATGTCGCCTAGAGCCTTCAGTAAGTGGCTCCTCTGGCCTTGTTTTTGAACTTCAGCCTCCAAACTGCAAAAGGATACATTTCTGTTGTGTTCTGCCATCCTATGTTACTTCACCAGAGGACTCTACAACAGCCATGGTGTTTATTCTGTAACAATCGTGTGTATACATGCATACACACACACACACACAAAAGAAAACCACTGCCATCAAGTCAATTCAGAGTCATATCACTATGGATAGAGCAGAATTCTCTAATTTAGTGAGACTGTACATCTTTATAGGAGTAGAAATCTTTATTTTTCAACCATGGAATACCTGGTGGTTTTGAACTTTTGACTTTGTGATTAGCAGGCCAACACTTAACCCACGATGCCACCAGCACTGTATTTGTATTTCTGTGTGTGTATAAAACAAGTAATGTTAGTTTTATGATTTGTGTATTATTGTGACATTATACATTCTCAGCAGGTGTGTTTTTGTAGCCATAATTGTTTTCAAAGTACATTGCTTTTCTAAACAATGCCTACTAACCAGTAATGAGGCTTTTATTCCTTTATTTAAGTATAACTGCTTTCATAAGCGTTTTACCTTATCAATTTAATATTACCTAAGGAGTAATAGTATATCATTTCAGAGATAAACTAGAATGGCGCATAAATTATTTTCTCTGGATTAATCATAATTTGCCTGTTAAAATCAAGAAAGAGCATCTACTGGACTCCAGTGTATAATTGGCTCCAACTCTTAGTTACTGTATCAGTAGAACTGTTCCGTGGGGTTTAGAAACCTCTGAATCAGTGGTTCTCAACCTTCCGAATGCTGCAACCCTTTAATACAATTCCTCATGTTGTGGTAACTCCCAACCATAAAATTATTTTCATTGCTACCTCATAACTGTAATTTTGCTACTGTTATGAATCAGGCTACCCCTGTGAAAGAGTCATTCAATCCCCCAAGGGGTCACTACCCACAGGTTGAAAACCATTGCTCTAAATCAAACTTAATTATAGGAATTTTTCTTTCCCTTAGATTCTTAATGAAAAATATCTGTTGTTATCAAGTTAAAATCCTAGTCTTTTTATATTTACCCTATCCTACTTGGAAAAGCTATTTTAAATTGTAGTATGCACAAGCTATGCATAAAATAACTTTCTGATAAATCTCCTCTAGTGTTCAGATAACACTAAAAGTTGATATTACTTCATTATAACTTTTATTAAATCCCAATGAACTTGAATACATATATTTAGTCCTATTTTTGTTTTTATTTTTAATGAATTCTTAGTTCCTTTAGAAGAGCCATAGGATGTTTTGGGGGTAGGATTCTATAATTGACATTTAGTTTTATTACATTATACTTAGAGAGATATTCAGTTACATGTTTTTTGAACATTTGGTACATTATTTGTGGCCTAATCCATGATTCACTTTTATAAATGTGCAGTGGATACTTGAAATGTTGAC
Source organism: Echinops telfairi (assembly GCF_000313985.2). Lineage (NCBI taxonomy): Eukaryota > Metazoa > Chordata > Mammalia > Afrosoricida > Tenrecidae > Echinops > Echinops telfairi. The sequence continues at coordinate 50,262,919 of NW_022111369.1, forward strand.
AATGCTGTTTGTTTTAAGGATAGATAAATTGAAAAAGTAAATTAATCCTCTTTCCCATATATTGCTGAATCTATGTTTGTGACCTTCCAATCAGTCATCCAGACCAGAAAACAGGAATATAGTTCTTTTCCACTACACTATATAATATGTAAATCATCCAATCCTACTAGTATTCCTTAATATCTTTGCGAATTATTTCCTTAACTCAATCCTCATGGCTTCATTAATTTTCACCTGAATCAGACTATCGTATTTCACACCTTCCTGCCTCTTGCTCATGTCATTCATCTTTCTCTCTCATAATCAGACCAACTCTTTATCTTTCCAACATTTCCTTGAAGTTATTTCCATCTGGTAACAAGCTGCTCAGACTCCCGGGTCTCATTGGTCCATCTCTGGGTTCCTCGGGCAATTGATGAACCCTTCTATTACTTCCATGGCATTATATTGGAGTTAGCTTTTAAATTCATTTCCCTTCTCCTGTTGCTTGATTTAGATAACTATTGAAAATTTTCAATGCGCATCATATGCTCTTAATTTTTGTGCCTAGGTCAGTGCTGCGTATTGGGCGTCTTCACTACAGGCGATTTAACTGGGCAGAGATTTTATAATACAATATTGCAATAAAAGATTAAAGGGTTTGTGATGTCACTATTCAAATATTATGGTATTTCATTAGAAAGTGTCAGTGAAAATGAAGAAGGAGCAGGAAGTTTTCTCAAGTTTACAGTGTATTCCAACTCTTAGTTACCCTTCAGTAGAACTGTGCCCCAGGGTGTCCGAGGCTACAGATCCTTAAGGAAGCAGATTACAGCATCTTCCTCTGTGGAGCTGCTGGTGGGTCCATACTACTGAGTTTTTGTTAGCACGAGTCCACCAGGGATCCCTTACACATCTACACAATATAAAAGTTTATAGGGCAACCTACTTATCTGAGGCTATAGAATTTATAAGGGAGTGTGCTGGTCATGGTGAGAAGGAACAGGAGAGAATTTCTTAGGGCAATTCCCATGTGTCCTAGTTTTTGGAATCCCCAAACATTCAGTGACATTGTTCATATTAGAAGGTTCTCTGTCCATTTGGTTTGGTTTGGTTTTTATGGACAAGTGCTTATTTTGATCATAGTTCAGGCATAATTTAAACAAATAGCCTTTTCCAGATGAAAATATATTTACAGATCTCTTGGACTGTCTTATTATTATTACTTTTAAATAATTTTATTGGCGTCTCGTACCACTCTTATCACAATTTATACAAAAATTGAATCAGGCATGTTTGAACATATGTTGCCCTCATTATTTTCTAGGCATCTACTTTCTATTGAGACTTGGACTCTCCTGTTATTTACTTGGACCAAAATTTCATTTAAATAAAAAAGACATGCTCAATTTTCCTTGAAAATATTTCTGCCTCCAAACTTACAAAAACTGAAGTTTCATTTATTTCAGTGTCATTTTCTTATTACTTTATAGGTAATACTTTATATGCATTTTATAAAGTATTTATATCACAAGAATGTAATTTATCAAATTAAAAAATCAGAAATGAATAATATTTTTGCTTGGTAATTTAGGTCAGGGTCAGCGAATGCAAGCTTGTGGTGTTTTAAGAGAATGGAATCATGAGGATTTAGGGGGTGTCAAGCTCCAAAACCTGTAAAATTTTGCAGCCATCATACAAAATACAGTCACTCCTCAACTACTCAGTATTGTTTGTTAGAGATAACCAAAGGAGAAAGACTTAAAAATGAAATTACAGTACACATACAGAATTGCTATATTTTTATTGACATTTTTCTTATTCCATACCATTCTTTTGATTATTGGCTGGTGTAGATAATCACTATTTGAGGACTGTGTGCAGTGTTTATTGTTTCTGGTTTTGAGTTATATTATTAACTGTAGAATCAGAGACCTTCTGTGTAGTGGGCCTTGGAGTTGAAGAAATAGAAGGTTCAGTGGCATTAAGTTCTGGAATATTGCTGGAATCTTCATTCGGCTCTTCGTCATATTCGTACTCATAGTCTGAATAATCATCAGTATTCTGTTCAGGATCAGTGTCACCATTTGTGTTTGGAGTGGTGGCATTTTCCACAATAGTGGTGGAAATAGGAGCTGAAGAGGTATTCTCAGTCACCAGTAGTGTGGTCGCAGGTACTGAAGTTGCTGTCACTGCAGGAGCAGCTGTTGTGGTATTGAAAACCTCTGTAGTAGTTGCACGGTCAGTTGCACTATTAAGCACGGGAGATGTGGTTCCCCTTATTGCAGAAGTAGTGTCAGTTACAGAAGTAGTGGTGGCATCTTGTTTGGTTGTAGTGGTACCAACAGACTGGCTGGTAACTACAGTGGTGGTGGGGCTGGTCCCAGAAGTAGTTTCTTTGTTCTCTACAGCAGTCGTGCCAGCTGTAGCAGTGTGAGTTTTTGATATAGAAGACGTGCTTTCAGCTATTGCAGCAGCAGTGTGGGCTACAGTAGTGGTTTCACTTATAAGAGTGGTGGAATCTTGTTTGCTTGTAGTGGTAGTGGTGGATTGGGTAATGGTTTGAGATGCAGAGGTGGTGTTAGTAGGTGAGAGGGTAGTAGAAGAAGACTGTGTAGGGGAAATCTGAGCTATGCTAATAGTGACATGGTTAGAACCTACAGTGGTCTTCATGGGGTTATTTGCAAAGATAGTTGATGCTGTTTGTGATACCGAAGTTGCTTCTACAGAATTCTCAGATGGATGCTTTTTTGGCTGATGTGGGCAAGATGTGGGCTTAATAAGTTTAGATTTATGATTGTGTAATTGACATGAATGAGATTTTAATGGACACGGTGGTCGTGGATGCGGTTTACGAGGATGGTGCTTGGAAACATGGGATGGTTTCGTCTTCCTTGGGTTCTTTTTGGAAGCTTGATGGTGCCTTCTAGCAGTATTGCATCGTTGAGACTTTTTACCTACAGACTTTGCAACTAGAACTCTTTTTGAAGTCGTCTTGGAGCCCTGAAGATCAGAAGATGTTCTTGTTTTTCTCTTGGGCACTTTAGACTTTCGCTGTTTCGATTTTGGAGTAGGGAGGCTTTTTGCTGCACCCTTGGAAGTTGATGTCTGCCTCGGCAGAGATTTGGCTGCTGGGGGCTTTCTTATCCGTGACTTCACGGCAGACAGTGCTGGTTTTGATGCCGATTTGGTAATTTTGAATGGTTTCTGTTTAGGTCCAGCAGTTTTCCCTCTCTTCGTAGCACTTTTCGATGGTCTGGCCAGTTTGTCTGAAGATTTATGACTTACGCTCTGTTTCTTTGAAATTTTTTTTGGTTTGGATTGTTTTTGTGAAATCTTCCTAGCTTGAAATTGATTGTTGGTCAATGTAGGTGCCTTTGGTGCCTTTTGGGAAGATGAGGAACGCTTGGGTGTAGACTTGGATGCTGAAGATTTTCTCAATTTAGATGATAGAGATGGATTAGCCAAGACTGGTAAAGATGGTTTGGGTTGAAGTGCAGTGGGGCCTGAGGAGTGCTTTGACTTTTGGTCATGAGCTTGCTTTATTGCATCCCACGTATTTGAGGGCTTTGCGTTTTCGGTTTTAGAACGCGAATTTAGACGCAATGACCCTTGTCTTAACTCAGCATGAGTTTCAAGAATCTCATTTGCCTGGAAATAAAAATATACAAGCAATAATTACATATGAGTGGATATAGGTTACACTGAATATATTTTAAAATCATTATGAAAAATAGGAAGAAGCAGTAATTTCTGATCACTATGTGTCTGCCATATCACGTTGTATCAAATCAAGAAAAATATTATGATAATCAAAGTTCATGGTCAATTGTTTCCAAGTCATAAACATACATTAGTGATATAACATACATTATCCAAGATACAAATGCAGTTATTTACCATAAGATGTTTTGAGCATATGATTGATGTGAAAACCATTATATTTTATTCTATGTGTGAAGGGAATTATCTGTTATAGAGTATTGAAACTTACTAAGAAGAATGTAGTAAGGTTCAAGAGGGTCACAACCAAGATGCGAACCTTCATCATTCCTTCATGTACCTAAGCCAAAAAAAAAAGAAGAAGGAAAGAAAGACAAGGAAGAGAAAGAATTTAATCTACACTAAGAGTAGATAGTGATTAACATATTATTCAAATCCACATTTCTTTTAGCACATTATCATATTAAGTATTCCCAAGAAGCAACACTATCACTAAATAATTTCTTGGTTCCTGACAAGATCTGTGCAGCTTTTGAAAATCTGATAATGTAAGCATGGCTTAGAGTATTTGGAGTTTCAGCTTATTGATATTTTAAATAAAATAATTTTTTTATTTAAGGAAATAATCACTTTTTAAACATTTTTCATTTAAAACAAAGTAATTCATTAAATTGAGATATCAAAACAAATGCTTGGGTAGAGGCCTGGGAAGACTGAAGGAGGTATGTAAGTTGGTCTCCACCACCCACTGTCTTGGTGATATCAAGGGAATTCTTGGAGGACAGCATTCTAGTTATAGACATTTTTTATTTTAATTTATTTTTTTAATCATTTTATTGGGGACTTGTACAACTCTCATAGCAATTCATACATACATCCATTGTGAGGCATTTTTTAACCAACAAAGACAACATTGATTCAAAATGTACAATTTAAGTCCTGTTTTGTTAATGGTTTGTATCCAATTATAGATCTTGAGTGATTAAAATATGTGAACATTGATTAATCTACAGAGATAATAAAACTGAGTAGAAATCTATCTAGCTTAAGAATGAGTTAAGATGTATTCTATGAAATGAGTATCATATTGTTAGAAATGAGTTTACTATATCTAAACCAAAGCATCATTTCAATTATTCATTCATTTAGTTCTTAAATTTATTTCCAAATTTTGTAAAGCCCGGATCCTAAGAAAAAGGAAAAAGAAACATCGTAAATACTTACCCGTGTAGACACTGTAAAAGAGGGGTTTTCTCTGTTTTCTGGTCAGCTTTTATCTTCTTTTAACCCAACTACCTTTTCACTGGGGACTGTTGTTCTCCAAATGAAATCTGGTGAGCACCTTTGCATAAATAAACTCATCATTCCTGATGTCCCTCCTACTTATTTCCTATTGGGGAGAGACTGAGAAATCTAACACAATTACTTTGGCAAGAGTTAAGAATTATTAAAAGATAGTAAAATCTTTTGTCAAGAAATGGTTTCTTGTGTGGATTCATCTTATGGAAATATTATGTTCCACATAACATTTTATTTAAGAAAAAAAAGAAATTTCTTTCTTTCAAATTTTTTGTTATTCTGTGTTTTAAATGTTTAGTTTAAAAAAATCTACTGATTCTATGGTATGAAATATGCTAAGTTTGAAACCTTATTCATAGCAAGTCCAACCATGGTCATAGGTATTTTGTGAGGAATGAGTCTTCATAATGGTATTTTAGTACGGAAAATTACAATACAGTACCAAATATGTTTTATGGTAATCTTTAAGAATGTACACAGTATATAGAACTTCTCTCTGTATTTGAATAACATGCAAATATGAAATATAAATTTTATTTGTTATATATTTGCCACCACAATAAAAGCTTTAAAATATATAATTCATTTCATTTTTCACACATGCTTTGTTTGTGAGCCTTCATTATTATCTTTATAGACTGTATTCCAAAGTGGGCATCTTGCCACTACTACAGTGTATCACATTAAGAAGATTAGGAAGAGGATATGCCATTATCTTTTTCTTTAAAGAGTGTGTCAGATTTAAGCTAATACATAATATTGGCATAGCAATTTGGTTATCTTTTTTTGACATTCAATTTTCTTTCCTTGAAAACCAAGGTTAACAAATTATAAAAACATTATCATTTTACACTTTAATATTGCTGTGATTAATAATATGATTTGTAATGCTTTTCTGAGCTTAAATTTGGCTTAAAAAACAAAATATTTGTGAACAATTATTTTTTAATAGAAGGATAGTAAAAGAGGTACACAGAACTGGATAATATAATGGGAAAGAGTTTTAAAATGTTAATGAAAAGATATTGAATAGTACTTGACCAAAAAAACAATGAACCTGTTATTTAAAATATTTAATGTGTATATATATATATATATATATATATTTAAAATAAATATATATGCACTACTAACTTTCATAGCTTGGATTCATCATTATGAATAAACTATTAAAGTTAACTTACAGAACATTTTTTAATTTGATCTTGGGAAAATTACTTAATTGTTCTGAGTCTCATTTTCCTCATCTCTATATAAGGTATGAACATAATTACTCTCCTAAAAATGTGCTATATGGGAATAAAGTATGTTAACACCCATAAAACACGTATCACAGACCTTGGTGCATATAAATGACTAATAAATGTTTAATTACATTTGTTGTCCAAAGTAATACAAATAATTTTTTTATTGAATCCTTTATTTTGTTTTTCCCCCCAACAGTTTTATTGCCAACTAATTTACATATCATATAATTCAATAGTTCAATCATCCAGTCATACCAAGGAGAATTGTACAGTCCCTGCACATCAACTTTAGAGCATCCCCACCTTCCATGGTTAAACCACCTCTAAGATGAGCACCTTCCATGGTTAAACCACCTCTAAGATGAGCACCTTCCATG
>NW_022111369.1:50269743-50279798 GCF_000313985.2 Echinops telfairi
TTAAACCACCTCTAAGATGAGCACCTTCCATGGTTAAACCACCTCTAAGATGAGCTATGCAATTGCAATCCATTCCAGCGCTCCCTCCCCACTCCTGTCTTCACTATTCATTCATGAACCTCTCCCTGCCCCACTCCTACATTCTCTGTATCCCTTTGTATCAGTTATTATCTTTATGCATCCACTCCTCCTGTGCTACTCAGAGAACCAACAGAAAACAATAAAAAACAAAATCACACTAAGGTGTTAAGGATAAAACCATAATATACAGACAAAAAATACAAATAATGCATAAAAAGTAAAAGACCCCTAACAACATTCAAAAATCCAAGGAAGAAATTTCTGTCATGGAATCAGTAAGACATACTTGCACCCAGAACAAATGCAGGTCGTGTCGATAGAGTGGTCAACTGGCCAAGTGTTGAGTTCGATCCAGCACAATCAAGAGTCCAATGGCCTGTGCCTGATAGTTAGACTATTCAATACTCTTGCCTGTGGCTGGAGCAGGTCTGCCAGTGGCTCAGCCTGACTAGATGCCCCACCGATGGCGTTTGGGCTCCCACCATCCTTCATAGCCTGCTACAAATTGGATGTTCATAATTTTTGCTTTGATGTTTTTCTCCTTACCATATTCGAAGTTTGTAATTGTCATTTTTGGATCACCCTACTGGCATGCTTCTTCCATGTGGACTTAGTTGACTCCTTGCTTGGATGGCTGTTTCTTTGAATAGAAGCTTTAAGACCCCAGACACTATTCTGATTGATAGCCAGGCACCATCAGCTTTCTTCACCACACTTTGCTGTAGCACCCTTATCTAAAGTAATACAGATAATTTATGTTAAGCTAAAACTTTAATTCAGTTCTAAGTCTTAAGCCCACAGGTTGAGAACCACTGATTTATAACTTTAGATCAAACATGCTAGTGTACTTTTTCCACGTGGAGTTAGTTGATGTCTCATTTAGATGGCGGCTCGTTTTAAGACAACTTTTTAAAGACCCTGGCCGCTATTCTTTCTGATAGCCAGGTACCATCTGCTTTCCTCACCACACTTTGCTAGAGCATATATATTTTCAGAGATCTCTGCATGAGGGTGAGTATCAAGTAAGGCCATATCATAAGAACTAATTTTTTCTCAAATAAGGCCTATGATTAAGTGTGAGCCCTAAGTCCATTCATATCTCTATGGTTTATATAGGTCCCTGGCTCATTTTACAGACATCAATATCATTTTACAGGAGAACATTATAAATCATCTCCCTGGGGCATCAGATATTTTTATTGATAGTATCACTAGTTTAACCAATGGTATAAAATTTAAAACACTATTGAGAATAGGAAAGTATTTATGTAGAGGTCAGCCTTCAGGATAAAATACATGAATTACTGACTTATGTAGATTAATAGCTTAAGGGTGTGGACACTATTTACAAAACCAGTGAGGGTTGGGGATAGGACAAACTTATTTATTTAAAAATTAATTAATTCATTTTTAATAATTTTATTGGGGACTCTTACAGCCGTTATCACAATCCATCCATCCATCCATCCATCCATTGTGTGAAGCACATTTGTACATATGTTACCATCATCATTTTCAAAACATTTTCTTTCTACTTGAGTCCTTGGTATCAGCTCATTTCTGCCCCGTCCCCAACCTCCTTCCCTCATGAACCATTGATAATTTTATAATTTTTTTTCATGTCTTATACCTACTGCTGTCGTCCTTCACCCACTTTTCTGTTGTTCATCCCCCTGGGAAGGGGTTATCTGAAGATCATTGTGATCGGTTCCCCCTTTCTCTCCTCACCTTCCTCTTACCCTCATGGTATTGTAGCTCTCATTATCTGTCCTGGATTTTATGTGTTGCGAGCTCTTATCTGTACCAGTGTAAGGTAGAATTGGGGTCATGATAGTGGGGGAGAGGAAACATTAAAGAACTAGAGGAAAGTTGTATGTTTCTTCAGTGCTATACTTCACCCTGACTGGCTCATGACCCTTCTGTAAGGGGATGTCCAGTTATCCACAGATGGGCTTTGTTTCTCCACTCTCTCATCCACATCAAAATGATTTTTTGTTCTGGGTCTTTGATGCCTGATACCTGATCGCATCGACACATCATGATCACACGGGCTGGTGTGCTTTTTTCATGTAGGCTTTGTTGCGTCTCAGCTAGATGGCCACTTGTTTGTTTTTAAGCCTTTAACATCCCAGATGCTATATCTTTAGAGAGTCTGGCACCATCAGCTTTCTTCATCACATTTATTTATGCAGCCATTTTGTCTGCAGGGATCATGTCTGGAAGGTGAGCCTCATAGAATGCCGGGCTATTAGAAGAAAGTGTTCTTGCATTGTGGAAGCGCTTGAGTAGAGGCCAAATGTCTGTCTGCTACCTTAACACTTAACATATAAATACACATAAATAGATCTATTTCCCTATCATTATATATAAATATATTTACATATGTACATGCCTGTTAGACCTCTCTAAATGTCTTTTGCCTCCTAAGTTCTTTCCTCTATTTTAGCAGTTCTCAACCTGTGGGTCACAACCCCTCTGGAGGTCAAACAACCCTTTCACAGGGGCAACCCTTTAATTTCTTCTTGTCCCACTCTCATGTTTGGCCTTCATTCAGGTTTTGGTAATTTCTCTTGGTTACATTGCCCTCGATATAACCCCATCTGACATCCTAATCCTCCTTGCTATTGATTTTAGATCACTTGCTGTTCCCTTGTCCCTGGGTTTGTTGACACCCTCTTTCCTTTCTACTGCTGCTCCCTCTCCCATGTCCCCCAGGACCCTTGATCCCGTTGTTTTCTCCTGTGGATTGTTTATCGCATCTATCTTATCTAGATAGACATGCAGAGACTATAATAAGCACAAAAATGTGCTCTCTTCATCAGCACATATGCTAAAATTGGAAAGATACAGAGAAGATTAGCATGGCCCCTGCTCAAGGATGACATGCAAATTCATGAAGCATTCCATATTTCCTTACAAATCTGGCTAGACCAGAGGATGTACACTGGCACAGGTAGGAATTGGAATCTAGGACAGATGATCCCTTCAGAACCAGGGCTGAGAGTGGTGATACTGGGAGGGTGGAGGGAGGGTGGGATAGAAAGGGGGAACCGATTACAAGGAAGTATATATAACCTCCTCTCTGGGGGATGGACAACAGAAAAGTGGGTGAAGAGAGACATTGGACAATGTAAGACATGACAAAATAATTTATAAATTATCAAGGGTTCATGAGGTGCAGGGGGTAGCGGGTAGGGAGGGGGAAAATGAGCTGATACCAAGGGCTCAAGTAGAAAGCAAATGTTTTGAGAATGATCATGGCAACAAATGTACAAATGTGCTTGACACAATGGATGTATGTATGGATTGTGATAAGAGTTGTACGAGCCCCCAATAAAATTATTAAAAATAATAATAAGCACAAAAACAAGACAAAGCAAAAAAATAAAACCAAACCAATAACAACAACAAAAGAAAACAAAAGACAAAACAACAACAATAATCAACCAATGACAAAATAAGAAAGGCCAATATATAGTTCCAGGTGTGTTTGTTGACCTTTAGGAGTGTGTTGCGGTTGAGTCTGCTGGGGTGCCAAGCCCTGACCCCAAAGTCTATTTTTGGTATTCCCCAGGACTTCATTGCTTTGCTCCTTTGGTGCTCTGTTGCATGCCCTTAGCGTTTCCCACCAGTGTGTTGGGGTCAGATGGAGCAAAATTCCCATACTGTGTCTCCAGTGTTGTCCCCACAGCACTATGCGTCAATGGAAACCGTTGTGTCTCATGGTGGGGTTGGTCCTCCGGTCCTCTCTGTGCATTGGCTACTCTGAGCAGGGAAATCATCCTCTGGGTTTGGTGCACCAGGATGTGTTCCACTCTCTTTCCTTCCCTCTTCATTTGATCCTGTGTGCTCTGTTCAGATGCACCCATCTCCATGAACTGCAGCTTCTCTGTTGTCCTCTGAAGTGCATTTTTCTGGGGGGGCTTGTCCACTTGGTTGGGATTGGGGCTGGCCCCACAGACCTATTTATTGGGTCACTGCTTCATGCTAGTACATTGCATTCACATCTTGGCACACTGGGTTGAAGTCTGGTCTCTCTCTCCTGTTCTGTGTAGATATAACAATACCCTCTCCTTGGGTGGGTTAGTACCCTGTTCCCCTGCTACCCATGTCTTCTTTTCCACCTGTGCTTTTTAGTTGGCTGCCATATGTATCCCAGGAGTCTGGTCCCTGCCATAGTACCTGGACCTCACCCATGAATATATGTATACAGTAGCTTTTCCCCTAGGCCCTTTTTGCATTTTTAAGCTTCCTCAGCAGACTCATGTTGTACTTGTCCGTTTGTGCTTGGCTTACTTTGCTTAGCATAATTACCTCCAGTTCTTTCCATGTGGCAATGTGCTTCAAGCATTCATCATTGCTTTTTAGGGATGCATAGCACTCCATTGTGTGTATGTACCACAGTTTTTTAATCCATTTGTCCGTTGATGGAAATGTGGGTCATTTCCATCTCCTTGCAACACTGAACTGTGCCATGGTGAACATTGGAGCACAGATGTCTGGCTGTGGTTTGTTTTTTGCCTCTGCTGGATATAGGCCCAGTAGGGGGATTGCTGTGTCATATGGTAGCTTGATTTCCCTCTGTTTTAGATTTTGCCCAATCATTTTCCATAATGGCTATACATACCTACAGGTTCACCAGTGTGGACGAGAGTTCCTATCTCACCACAGCCCCTCCAACACTTGTTACTTTCTGAATTTTTTAATTGGGCTATCTTTGAAGGTATTAGGTGGTAATTCACAGTTGTTTTAATTTGCATTTATCTTATGGTTAATGATCAGGAACATTTTCTCCTATGTTTATTGGCCATTCAGATTTTTGCCCTTGTGAAACTTCTCTTCAGGTCCTTTGCCCACCCCCTCAGTGGGCAATTAGTTTTTTTCTTTTTGGAAGCTAGCAGAGTATTGTTGATTTCAGTAATAGGGCCTTTGTCTGATGTGTCATTGCTAAAGATGTTTTCCCAGTCTGTGGGCTCTCTTATTACTCTCTTGGTGAATTCTTTTGATGTATACAGGTGTCTTATCTTCAGTATATCCCACTTGTCAATTTGTACACCCTCTGTGTTTGTGTCCTTCATTATTTCTGATAAGCCTATGTTTTCTCTGCACCAAAGTTCTCAGGTTTGTCCCAAATCCCTCATTGATGACCCTAATAGTTTAGGGTTTTGCCTCAAGGTCTGAGATTCACCTTGAGTTAATTATTGTGCATGGAGTGAAGTAAATGTCTTGCTTCATTTTTCTGCAGGTAGATGTCCATTTTTTTCCAGCACCACTTGTTGAAGAGGGCATCCACTTCCCATTGATAATTTTGGGGCCCTCATCAAAGATCAGTTGTCTGTATGCTGATGATTTTATTTCTGGATTTTCAGTTCTTTTTAATTGGTCTGAGTATCTATCATTGTACCAATACCACACTATTTTGACCACTGTGGCTGTATAATAGGTGCTAGAGTCAGATAAAGCAATCTCTCCAACTTTGTCCTTCTTCTTGAGGAATTCTCTGCTAATTCTGGGCTTCTCTCTCTATGAAGTTGGTAATCAGTTTTTCAAATTCTTTGAAGAAAGATGATGGTATTTGTAGCAGGATAACATTAAACTTATATAGGGCCTTGGGCTGAGCTGGCATCTCTTCTATATTTAGTCTTCTGATCCATGAAATGGAGTATTCTTCCATTTGTTGAGGTCACTCTTGGTTTCTTATAATAGTGTTCTGTAATTTTCCTCATACAAATCTTATTTTTTGTCAGGTAGATCCCTAGATATTTCCATTTGTTCTTGGCTATTGTGAAGAGTGCTACCTTTTGATCCCCTCTTCCATGGTCTAGGACAAAACTTTTAATCACTCATCCCCAAAGGCAGAACCAAGCCTGCTACATTGACACATGCCATAAAAAAAAAATCAAGGAGAGCATGAAAATTGTAAATTTATAGTAGTCCCAGACCACCATCAATGGGCATCCTCCAAGGAAGGGATCCAAACCAAAGTCCAATGACCACCAATTCCATAACCTTGGGATAGTGGTCGGCTGCTACTTTTCATACTATGGCATTTCAGCCTTAAATCTGCTATGGGTGATCCTTAGGCAAAGTCCTATTCATTTAGATGGGTTTCTAAATGAGAATTTTCTGGTGTGACCAGTGAAAGGTACTGTGTACCTTGGAATGACAAAGTCTAATGGCCCAGGAGGCTATTGCACTCTGTCTGGGTCACCAAGGTCTGGATAGAAGCTAGGTTGAAAGTATCCAATTTAGGAACATGAAACTGGTGTATTCTCCCCTTGAGGTCTGTCTGTATAAATGATGTTAAGCTCCCCGCCTCCGCCTCCGCCCAGTGGCAGGTTGCCCGACTCAGTTCACTCAACAAAAGAAGTACAATCGCCTTCTCTGAGACAAACATGCCTCACCCTTGACTTGAATTTCTGGTGAGGTTCACGAATCATTCTTATAAGAGCGTCTGTTGATTTGGTGTGAAATTACACCAATGTTTTGTGGCAAGGACTTTTCCCTCTTCCACCTTCCAGAGAAAGAGCCCAGCTGAGGTTAGCAATAGACAATATAAGAAAACCATTACCAAATTTGCTGTTGTTATTCAGTGCCTTCAAGTCAATTTTGACTCTTAGCAACCTCATGTGATAGAACACAACTGTCCAGTGCGGAGCAGATTTCTTGGTCTTTCTCTTTCAAAGTGATCAGGGGGGTTAGAATCAACAGCCTTTGCATTAATAGCTGTGTTCTTAACCATGTGCATTACAAGAACTCCTATGGACAGATTTATTATTGTATAAATCACACACGAGGAATTTACTACACAGTGTTTGATAGACTAAGCCAACTGGTTAATCCAATTGCTATAAAAATTGTCTAAGAATTCTTATGTAAGAATCAGAAACAAATGTGATATGAGTGTAAAATGGAAGGAAAGAAGAGAAATTAGCTGAAACTGAGAATTTCACATTCTTTCTTGACTGAAGACAGATGGTGACTGAAGGAGAGTTTGAAGCAGATATTGGTTACAGCAAGACTTATTAAGAAGATAGTTTAAGAATTTAATTCATAGTGTGTTAATAATCTTCATCATATGTAGGTTTTTATTTGGCTTCCATGATTAGGCTCTTACACATTGATATTCAATTTGTTTAAATATTTAAACCCGTCAAATGGTAAACTAAATTCTAATAGAGAAGTAAATGTTTTCCATAAAATCAGCCTACATTATTAATGTTACTCAATTAGACATATTATCATTTTAATACAATCTAATATTATTATTTGAGAGTATTTTTATTATTTTGCTTCATATTTTATTTCTTATACAAGATTATCAATGTTATTATGGTACTTTTGATGATTAGGATTATGAGCTCTGAAACAAGAATCTCCCCAAACCTATTGACGTTGATTTGCATCTGACTCATGGAAGCCATGTGGGATGAAATGAAACTGCCCATAGGGTTCCCAAGACTAGGACCTTTACGGGAGCACACTATCTCATGGCCAGCCTCTGGGTTGGCAGTCAAGAGCTTTCACTGCTGTAAAACCAGGGCATTTGAAACACAACTATCTGGGTTCAAATGCCAGCTTTATCTGTGAAAATTTCTTAATTGCTTTCATCACCAACATCATCATGATCATATTCATTATCAGCATATAGTGTATATGAAAACCATCCCAACCAAGTGACCAAACAAGGAAACAAACAAAGCTCACTGTCATCCAATCAATGCCAAGTCATAACAACCTTGTAGGACAAGGTAGAACTGTACTTGTGAGTTTCCAAGACTAAATTTTTACAGGAATAGAAAGCCCAGTTTTTCTCCTGCAAAGGGGCTGGTGGTTTTGAACTGCTGACCTTAAGGTTAGTAGCCCAACTCATAGAAGCTAAGCTACCAGGGCTCTTGATATAGTACACAAAAACAAGTTTGAGTGACCTATAGTATGTGGTGTAATTGCTCATTGTCATAAAGTGTTATTTTCTTGAATTGCATGAGTGTGTGAGTGTATGAGTGTGTGAATGGCGCAAACGGGTAAGTGCTTGACTACCAGTCAACAGATGGATACTTTGAAACCACCAAGAGGACAGGGCTGGGGTCTGCTTCTGAAAGATTAACGTCTTGAAAACCCAATGAAGCACAATTCTCTTATACACAGGCTATCCAATGAATCAGAATCAATTGAACAGAAAAATACAGGAGCAGCATGTAGTAGGAAATAAATGTGTGTTTTTTTCAATACCACAATAAACCTTCTCACCTTTGTAATTTGACTTTGGTTATCAAATATTATTAATGATTACACTAAATGCCACCCAGTCATGCCAAGCTCGACCATGTCTCTCTTTCACACTCTCACCTTTGAGAGAGTAGGTTAAAAAATCTATGATCATCCCTAAAATAGAGCATAGCATCCCCCCAGGTTATAGAAAGGCATTAGAGAAATGAACAGTAAGTACTTAGAAGGGCTTGGTGATTTGTAAATTCCCTAGTAGACGGGGCATATAGGACTCACAATTTCCCTTTGCAAATTTGTGAATATCTAGGTAATTTTTTAAACATTGAATATTCACTTTTTTTTAGGCTAGAGGATCTGAACTCTAGAAACTTCCTTATCTGTGTGTGTGTGTGTGTGATATTTGGGCAGATGCAGGACTTTGTCTTTCAGACTGGAGGTACCTGGGCACGCATGTCTCTAAAGTCACTACCAGGCTCTACAAATTTGCCATCTATCTGTCTCTGTAGTTATAATCCTTTATAACCCTGCTGAGTCTAGAACTCGTTCTTGGGAATGCTCTAAAATTACTAATTAAATGAAACACTTAAATTTATTACTAATTTCAGAGCTCCTATGGCTCCCCAAAGTGATTTGGGTTCTCTAGATTCCAATGCAATGGTTTGTTTCTCTAGCGTTAATGACTTCTTCGTGGTTTGATGTCCCAGTATCATCCTAGAGAAGAATCTTAAGCAGTTGGGGACTATTTTGTGAATGTGTGAAACTATAAAAGATGCCCGATGGTCAATTTGTATACTCAAGCTCACTAAATTTGCATTGGAATTTCAAAGTTTCAGAGTTGTTTGGGACATCCACACACTTTTCTCAAGTGAGAAAATTGTGAATTAATTGCATTAAATTGACTTTATTGTGAAAGATCAGAGACAAATGTGATAGAAGTGTAAAATGGAGGAGAGAGGGGAAAGGAGCCGAATTTGAGCCATTCACGTTCTTTCTTGACTGAAGGAGAGTTGGAAGCAGTCATTGGTTTCAGCAAGACCTATGAAAAAGACAGTTTAGGAATTTAGTTCATAGTGTGTTGATTTTTTTATTATATGTAAATTTTATTTTGCTTCCATGAGTGGGCTCTTACCTATTGGTATTCAATTAACTTGAATATTTAAAACTGTGACATAATAAACTACAAATATCATATTTCACTTAATATTTATGGAAAGACACTGTCCTTTATGCATATATTTATAAAATGTTAGTTTTCTGTGCTTTTGATTCAGGGATCTGGGATCATAATTTATGGACAAATATAACTTGAAATAATTATTTTTCCACTAACACATAACCATATAATATTATACATTGAATCAATAAGATTTATAACTACTTATAAAATTAGTGGGGTTATTTTTTTGTCATCTCCACTAATTTTCTTATTTTATTTTCTAAAACTCGTAACTAAAATAACTTCCCAACTTATGGTCTTCATTTTGTTAGCCCTTGTCCTGTTCATACCAATGTATACCTATAGCAGATTCAGAAAATCCTACTTTGTTTTTCATCTTTTACTGCACTTTCAACAACCAGTATGAAGCTAAAGAACATATTTTTTAAGGACGCTGTGGCCAAGTGAAGTTTGGAGGCAGAAAGAAGGGCCTGGATGTACATGTGTTGTTGTTAGGTGCCGTAGTGTTGAGATGTACATGTGTTGTTGTTAGGTGCCGTGGTGTTGAGATGTACATGTGTTGTTGTTA
>NW_022111369.1:50279911-50293580 GCF_000313985.2 Echinops telfairi
GTGTTGAGATGTACATGTGTTGTTGTTAGGTGCCGTAGTGTTGAGATGTACATGTGTTGTTGCTAGGTGCCGTAGTGTTGAGATGTACATGTGTTGTTGTTAGGTGCCGTGGTGTTGGTTCTGCGTCATAGCAACCCTCGGTACAAGGGAACAAAACCCTGCCTGCTCCTGTCCTTCTCACGGTTGTTCTTAAATTCAAGTTCATCAGTGGACCACTGTGTCAAATCATCTTGTTGGAAGTCAGCCCTGCTACCTGACCAATCATGATGTCCTTCTCCAGGACTGGTCTCACTGATTACATGTCCAAGGATGTGAGATGAAGTTTTGCTGAGGTAATAGAGGCTCCATTGTTTAAAAGCAGCCAGGGTGGCACCATGGGTTACATGTTTGGCAGTTCACTGATAGGTCAGCAGTTTGGCACCCTTAGTGGCTCCTCAGGAGCCCTGGTGTAGTTCATCGTTACAATTGGGCTGCTAACTGCAAGGTCAGTAGTTCCAAATCATCAGACACTCGATGGGAAATAAAAACTAAAAACCAAGGAAGAAGCTCTAGTCTAGCGGTGCAATGGGGTCACTGTTGGTGTGCTCATGTAAATATTTACACTGATTAGGAAACCCTGTGTGTGGTTGCTATTCCTCAGCCTTTTTGTGTCCCTTTGGTTTGAATGAAAAGGAACCCTGGTGGCATAATGGGTTAATTGTTGGGCTGCTCTCTCAACTACAAGGTTGGCGGTTTAAAGTACCAACCACTCCGAGGGAGAAAGAGGAGGCTTTGTGCTTCGATAACACAAGTGCACCCTCAGAAACCAGTACAACGCCAGGGCTCCTGGGAGCACTGGCCCACTCAGACGGCTCTGCTCTGCAGGATCACCATGAATCAGAACCCACTCAGTGGTTTGACTTTGGGGTGGACATTTTCACAAAGTTTGGTTTGAATCCCATGTTTCCTACTTTCTGGTTAGGATCATTTAGTTAACAGTATTATCATTTAGATAATACCCATTATCTTTCATTCAAAAATTCAAAATATTGATAAGATTTGTACCATATAGAGTTGTTATAGGAATCAACAGATACATAAAAATTGATTTTACTTGGGACATGGGATATTGGATAAAAATAAATTTTGTTGTTGTTAAGTGTTAAGTCAGTTCTGACTCATATCATTTTACTTGATGACAGTTTAGAAATTCTTTTATAAAAGCACTCTGATTTGAGCATCCCATCAGTAAAGCCATGAAAAAAATGTAGGTTTTGAGAGAGCAATGACACCCACACCTGGTCATATACATGGAGGAGCAGCCTTCTAAGATGGCCGTGCAATATTTTAGATCACAAAGCAGGAAAATAGTCTAATGGAATGAAAATATATCTTACAGAGAACTAAAATTCAATAACCTTCTTCCAAAATTGTTTCCTGTTCTTCAATCATGTTCTAGTTTATAAAACCTTCTCTTTACTTGGAGCCTTGGCACCACAGTGGTTATGCACTGGGCTGCTAATCCGAACATGAGCAGTCTGAAACCACCAGTTGGCCCTCGGGAGAAATCCCAGACTCTCTATCCCAGTAAAGATGTACAGTCTAGGAAACCCCGGGGGCAGGCCTGTCCTGTCTCATAGGGGGCTCGATGACAGCGAGTTTTTCACTTTATTTAACTGTGTTTCATACATTTAAAAATATTTTAGACTCTCTTTTTCCACTGATGCAAAGAATGGTGATGTTTTGCATTATATTTAAGGTTTTGAGAATATCTTTATTGATATTTGTATGTTTTCAATTTAAGTACAGAGCTTTACACACACACACACACACACACACACACACACACACACACACTCCCAATCGAATAGATGCAGACACAGAGTGGCCCTATGTTAGGGTTCTGTGACTGTGACAGGAACAGATAACCTCACTTTTCTCCAGTGGAGCTTACCAGCCCAGTGCTTACCTGACAGAAGGTTTATCTTAGGATGGGAGGCATTTGAGGTGCCTAATTCTGTGGATAATTTCAGAACTTATATTTGAAATAAAGGAATTCAGCGGAAATAAATAATCTACTCTCATGGTTTTTTAACCAAAATGAGAGTGTATGAACTCTGTTAAACAATTAAGGAATATTTAATCTCATGTTATATTTAGAATATCACGTATTCTAAAAGATTCAATTTCACAAGGATTTAAATAGCATTTTACTATGTTAAATGATAAGTGAATAGGAATTTTCTAAGAGTAATAATTAAATCTAAGGTGGTATTAATCAATGTTTAATAACAATCACTGATTTTCTTCCTTTTTTAAATGGAGACGATTTAGAACAGAATCTACTGCATTCCTGTGATGGTACCACTCAACTACAAGGGTAATTAGCCTATTTCCCTTGCTACCACACCACATTGGTCACGCACTTCCATGAAGTTGATTCTGACTTACATCAATATTTTAGACTCGATGCTTACTAGTAAACATGGACATTTTTCTGATTATTCACTCATATGCTGACATACCTGTGTTCTCTTCTTTTACACAATGGGTGAAGTAGCTGGGACTTCTGTAGGCTCAGGTATATTTGGGAACCTGGAGTCTGAAGAAACTTCAGGGGTGACAACTTTGGGTTCAATGTTAGGAATGTGTGTAGGCTCAATGGTAGCAGAAGTGTCAATGGTAGGAATGCTCTCTTTATCCTGGACTTTCTGTGTGGGAAGGGCAATAAGTGACGAAGGCAAGTATGCATTGTGAGCAAATGGGCGTGGGTAGATATTTCGTGGAACTTGCCATTGAAGAAATTGGGGATATAACCTATCGATAAAGTATTTTGCAACATATGCGTGAGACATGAATGGATTGTTGATCAGTACAGCAATCTTTGGTGGGTAATACATTGGATTATAGAGAGAATTTCCCTTCAGCATATAATTAATTGCGACTGATTTCTGATGGAGACAGTTTTCATCATTTTCAAAGCACTGAAATAAAAAATAAACTATGTGAAATATCACTATTGAAGACTATAATTCAAAGCTATCTTAAGTGAGCAGTTTTAGAAATAATATAGTATATGGCATTGAATAAGTACAATATTAGAGTAGTGGGCAAGATAAGGATTTGGAAATTTCCTTTATACTTAATGATTTTCAGCAAACATTAAAAATTACATTATTTTTCAAATATATTAGATGAGGAAAAACAATATAACTCTGAGCTTGACCTATATAGAACAATAATAATTTAGAGAATCACCACTGTTGAGTCTGTTCCTACTGTTTCTACTCATAGTGACCCCATAGGACACCGTAGGGCTGCCCTGTGCTTCCTGAGACTATAAATGGCATATTTCTCTAGCAGAGCAGCTGGTGACAATAAACAGCCTCGTGCATATCTAAGTGCATATCTAAGTTAGCCATCAGGGGTCGATATATAGAACAGGTTCAACAAACATTTAATGACTGCATTGGTGGTGTAGTGGTTATATGTTGGGTCACAATCCACATGGTCGATAGTTCTAAACCACCAGCGGCTTCTTGGGACACAGACTGGGCTTTCTACTCTCATAAACAGTTACTATCTCAGAAACCCACAGGGGGTGACTGTGAGTCAACATTGACTGGATGGCAGTGAATTTGGTTTGAACCAGTCAATGACATTTAAATGCATCTATTCAATGGCATTTAAATGCATATAATCAAACTTATTTGGGAAATAAAAGGGGAAGTACATACAAGTGCATTAAAGGTATTCAATGATGAGTCAGATTTTAAAAGGATGACAGATGTGATATTAAAGTTTTATTTTCATTTCCATGTTCCCCTAATATTAAATGCTGAGAATTTCATCATATTAACTTAAGTTCCAAAAATAAACTGATTTTAGATGTATATTGAAGTTGACTCATAAACTTGGCTTGCTGATGTGATGCTTTTCACAGATTGTTATAAGGCTTAGTAGAATATAAAATAGTTTTAAAACTGAAAGTATGTTAGTATCATTAAACAAGCAGAAAAAATACATTTTTGAGCCTATGATTCTAGCAGAAACGATTAAAAGGAACTTACTGTTGGCTGTTCCTGGTTAAGTACCTCTGCAGCCTGGTGAGGTTAAGAGAAAAAAAGAAGAAGAAGAAGAAGAAGGTAAATATGCGATAAAGAAAAGCAAGGCAGAATCGAGATGTTTTCATTTTCTTAAAGAGTGTGCTATCTATTAAAGACTGAATGTTTTAGTTTTCATTTGAACATTGAAAAGTATTTTCTATGATTATCCAATCTATAAAAGAATAGATCACTCAATAAATAACAGTAAGATACTGATTTAAATAGTGATAATGAATTACATAGTAAAATAGTTTTTAAAGATCACAACCTAGGAGAAAATTTTACCATTGAAAAATTTGATAATTTTATCTCTGGTTCAACAATACTAAAAATTATTTAAATGAAAATATGAATAATATGTATTGTTTGTACTAAGGGTTCATTTTTTTAAGTGAGAGGAACTTTGAGTATAGTTATTTTTTTCCCACTTTTAAACAAAATAATTCCTGAGGTTTACTTAAATGATTTAAAATACTACTTTTAATATATCTTGGGTACATAAATGTTAAATAATAGGCACCACTCATCATCTTTCATTAGCTGTTATAGTTATTTTCTTAATTCTGGATTATAATAATAACAGGGTATAAAATCTTCATATGCCTTATAAATTTATAAAGGGGATCATATAATGTGAACTGTTTCAAATCAGCAGTTCTAGTGTAGGACTTTTCACACATCTAATTTGCATAAAAAGACTAGACACTTTTAGAAAAATCTAAGTGTAGGAAAAATTTTAAGTTAACTAATAAAAATCAGCTATCTTGACACAGAAACGATGTTCCCTACATATATGAACTCAATGTGTTTAATACAATTGATCTATGTATTGTGATGAATTGTATGAGCCCCAATAAAATGTGTTTAATACAATTGATCTATGTATTGTGATGAATTGTATGAGCCCCAATAAATTGATTAAAAAATAAAAAGAATGATGAGGGCAAATAAATGTACAAATGTGGTTGACAAAATGAATGTATGGATGGATTATGATAAGAGCTGTACGAGCCCCCAATAAAATGATTTTTAAAAAAAGTTTAAAAAGGCCTCACTGAATGAGGATGCTGCAGGGGACAGCACTGGAGACGCACTGCGGGAATAGTGCGTAGTCTGGCCCCACCACACCGGGGCGAGGCACAGAGGGCGTGCAGCAGAGCAGCCGAGGGAGCAGGGTGATGAAACCTCCGTGGAGTACCAAAAGTAGACTTTAGAGACTTGACTGGAAAACACTCATAAAGGCCAACAAACAGACCTTGAACTATTTATAGGCTTTTCCATTTTTGTCAGTGACTTTTTTTTGTTATTGTTATTTTGTTCTTGCTTTCTGCTGTTGTTATTGTTTTGTTGGTTTTGACTTCCTTTGTTGTTTTATTTGGCTTTGCCTGGTTTTTTCACTTATTAATGTTTCTGCATGTCTATCTACATAAGAAAGGTGGGAAAAACAATTCAGAGATGAAAAGAATGAGACCAGTGGTTCCGGGGTGGGTGGGTGGGGTGATATGGAAGAAGGGCAGGTGGGAGAAAGGAAGAAGCAGGGAGCCCAACCCAGGGACAAGGGAACAACAAATGAACTAAAATCAATGGAAGGAAGGTCATAGGATGCCTAGTGGGGCTCAATCAAGGGCAATGTAGCAGCGAGGAATTACTAAACCCGAATGAAGGTTGGACATGATGGTGGGACAAGAGGGAAGTAAAAAGGAAATAGAGGAAAGAACCGGGAGGCAAAGGACATTTAAAGAGGCCTAAATACAGGCATGTACATATGTAAATATATATATATATATATATAAAATGAGAGGGGAATAGAGTTATGTACTCATATCTGTGTTAAGAATTAAGGTTGCATATGGCCATTGGGCCTCAACTCAAGTACTCCCTTAACACAAGAACACTTTTTTCTAACAATCTAGCATTCTGTGATGCTCACCTTCCCGAAAACAATCGCTGAAGACAAAATGGTGCATAAGCAAATGTGGTGAAGAAAGCTGATGGTTCCTGGCTATCAAAAGATATAGCATTTGGGGTCTTTAAGGTGTAAAGATAAACAAACAGCCATCTAGCCAAGAAGCAACAAAGCCCACATGGGAGAAGCACACCAGCTTGTGTGATCACCAGATGTCAATGGGATCAGGTATCAGGCATCTAAGACCCAGAATAAAACCATACCCAAGGTGAATGGGGTGGGGAGGCATGGAGTGGAGACCCAAAGCCCATCTATAGACAATTGGACATCCCCTCACAGAGGGGTCATGGGGAAGAGATGAGCCAGTCAGGGTGCAGTATAGCACTGATGAAGCACACAACTTTCCTCTAGCTCTTGGGTGGTTCCCCGCCTCCCCCCCCACCCAGCTATCATGACCTCAGTTCTACCTTACAAATCGGATTAGACCAGAACATGCACGTAGCTAAGATAAGAGCCCGAAACATAGGGAATCCAGGATAGATAAATCCCTCCGGGCCAACAAGTAGAGTAGAGATACCAGGAGGATTAGGGGAGGGTGGGGGGAGGAAGGGGGATTCAATCACAAGGATCAACCTTCAACCCCCTCCCAGGGGGACAAATTACAGAAAGGTGGGTGAGGGGTGATGGAGGATGATGTAAGATATAGAAAAAAAATCTATAACTTATCAATGGTTTGTGAGGGACGGCAGGTGGGGGAGGGAAGGGGAATAAATGGGGAGCTGATATCAGGGGCTTAAGTGGGAAGAGAATGTTTTGAAAATGATGGTGGCGGTATATGTACAGATGTGCTAGACACATTGGAGGAATGCATCGATTGTGATAAGAGATGTAAGAGCCCCCAATCAAAGTATTTTATAAAATGTTTAAAAAGGAATAATTATGGATATCAGGAAACTTTCATATCTTTTCTCCTCAGAACTTCTGTAATCACCTAAATACCCATATTAAAAATTTCTTGGTATATGTTCATTCTTATAAACTGATTTTTCCAAGAGCATAATATATTATTTTTCTATTTAGTTCATAGTTTAATATTAATTTTAATAGTTGAGTATAAGTTAGCATTTAACTCACTCACTAGAGTTAGTGAAGTTACAATGAATTTCCTTTTCAACAGCATTTTTTTTTTTTTGTAATTTGTGTTACAATGTGCAGCATCAAATTTGCTATCTTGGAAGAAGTTTAGCCAGAATGTTAGGACAGTGAGTCTTCATCTCACTTATTTTGGCATAGCACCAGGAGGGACCCATGATGCTACGTAGAGAGAGGGTCAGGGAAAACCAGGAAGAACCTCAAGTAGATGGATTAACCCAGTGACTACAACAATGGGCTCTAACACAGCTTCAGCACTTGCATGGATGATACGGGACTGGGTGGTATTTTGTACTGTTGCACATGGGATTGCTGCAATGGAACAGACTAGCTATCACCTAACAACAACATCTTGATTGTGTGTTGGGCTGTAATCCATATGGTCAGCAGTACGGAAACCAGCAGCAGCTCTGAGGAAGAAAGACTGGGCTTTCTCCTCCCTTAACAGTGACAGTCTTGGAACCCCACTGGGTGGTCACTATGAATCAGCATTGACTCAATGGCAGAGATTTTGTTTTTGTTTTTTTCTAATCACTAATAGATGGCCAACATTTATATTTATAAAGACACTGGTAACAAAGAGCAGTGCTAATGGAAAATAGGAGATATTCAACTGATATCAAGCTACATATGACCAAATCCAAATCAAACACACTACCATTGAGAGGATTCTGACTTATAGGAACCTTGTATGACAGATCTGCCCCCTGTAAGTTTCTGAGACTCTTTCCAGGACCAGAAAGCCTTGCCTTTCTCCCATGAAACTGGGTTGGTTACGACCCACTGACCTTGCAGTGAGTAGACCGGAAGTTAAACACTACGCCATCAGGGCTCCTGGATTTATAACAGAGTATTGGAAATATAACCTTGTCATAGGGTCGACCTGTATCACACCATAAAATGTGAAGTTGGTGCCTGGAACATGCAGTGAACATGAATGTAAAACCCAACAATAACCAAATCAACAGCATAAGCTTCAAAAATTAAGACAAAAATATTTTCTTGACCCTGTAGCCTCAAAGTATAGATAGTAACCCAAAAAGATTCCTGTAAACTGTAGAGTTTATAAACATACAGGCCTGTAATGGAGCCTATTAATTGACATAATAGAAAGAGAAGGTCATGATTTAAATGGAACAGTATGCACGCCAAAGTCTTTCAAACTGGTGGAAAAGCTTAACCAAATTTGTATGCTTTTAATGGATTAAATCCTAAAAATTTAATATCTGGTTGAGGTAGAAATTTAATTAAAAAAACAGTCAAAATCATGATTTCTGTTATATTCTTTATAAATTATTTTTAAAGTGCTCACAATATTCAATTTTTTTTGCATTATTCTTTAGGCCAGAATGTATTTTCTCTATACCAGAAGAACTTTAAAGATTTTCTATACTGTATTTCTTTCCTCCTCACAACTAAAAGTATATATTCAAGAACATGACTTTAGTTTAATATCTAAAATAATCATTAAAATAAACTTAATTTTTGGAAAACAGCTAATACACAACTATTTTGTTAGATGAAATACAATTATATTTAGAAATTTACATGATTCGAGCACTTAATCTTAAATTATTAATACAAATTGTTTAGATGCAATTCACTTACTAAAAAGGGTAGGGTTAATGCCAGGATATTCACAACCAGAAGGCTCTTCATCATTGCACCTAAAAATAAAATAAATTAATTAGAGTAAAAATACCTTTTATAAACCCAGCTCCACATACCAATCACCAAATAGAAACTCAAATCTCAGTATTCCAATGTGAGAAAGCTCTAGATCCACCTTGGAGGAACAGCAGAGCATGCAAGAGCCCTAGTAAGACAGGCCCGAACCTATCATCTTCCTGCCCTGGCCATGTCTGCCGGGGGTGTGGGGTGGAACTAGGGGGTGTGGAGTGCATGTTGGAGAAGAGGTATCAAGGAAGTGGATGATCAAGAGAAAATGTGGAATTAGCTATAAACAAACTGTAATACTTAGTGCTGGGCTTATTAATGTAAACTGGGTGAGTATATTCATGTAAATTGGGCATACCCCTAACTATGCCATTGAGGAAACGGAATGTGTTTCCACTGAACATTCATGTTATGGATTGAATTATAGAATAGGGTATGTCTGAAATCGAATCAGTTTTGAGATATAATCAGAGTAATTAAAGGAGAGTAAAAACCCTAAACTCATTACTGTCAAGATCATTCCAATTCATTGCAACCCTATACAGCACAGACTAGAACCGCTCCTTAGGATTCCCAAGACGGTCAGTCATACCAGGAGTAGAAAGCCTCATCTTCCACCAATTGTCTTTGAGTCCATTGAATTCTGAATAATTGTTCTCCATAGGGTTTGTTGATAACTGATTTTTAGTAACTGATGACCAGGCCTTTTTTCCTGAAGTACCCAAGTATGTACTCAATAATCAGTCTTTTGTTTGATACCCACTTTCACCCAGGAGCTTCTAAGACATGCCCAGAAGAAGGTAGGATTTTAGTAAACAATCTGCAACATGAACACATCATTGAAATCAAGGAAGTCCTGCCATGTACAACACGTAGTTACAACGTGCCCAAGCATAAATTAATAGCAAACATTTCTTTGCAAATAGGAAATAAAACCTTGAAGATATTCATGCACATTTTGAAGCATTAAAAAAGAAACTCAAACTTGGGAAGGAAGTTTAGGGCAGAAATAGAAAAAGCGTTACATGCCATGTTAACGTCGTGGAGTTATTTTTGCTCAGACAGGACAAATTGCTTTGCAAGGCTGTGTTTGTTCCCAGCTTTTAACCCTTCCTGGAAGCTTTGTTTATGCTATTTCACTTCCCTAATTTTCCAACCTGTAAAATGAGGGTTTGGACAAAGTGTTTCCTAAAATTACGTGATTCCCTGATCTGTTCTAGCAGAAACAAGTTGGACAGGGACGAGAAGTGAGGAGGTTGTGCGAGTCTGCTTTCTGAATGTGTATTCTTTATAATCTGCTTTTCCAGAAGCAACATGGATATGATTGCCTTGATTATTGGATGAGTTATGACAACCATGGCTGTTGGGACTAAAATATTTAAATAAAAAAATTCACCTTGCCTTTCTAACGGATGTAGCATCATACTTTATCTGATAGTCAAAATATTGTCTTTTGGGGACAAGAGATCTGGAACCTAAAACACTTAATATTTAACTAATCTTAAAATTTCTGGTTTAAAGGCAAATTATATCTTTTTACTATCATTATTATTATTACTGTTGTCTTATTTGTGTAGACTCAGTCACTACAAGCTTTGAATTTTACAGAAGAGAATCACAGAGTGAAATCCCAGGATAGAAAAATAATAGCACATCAAATCCCACTTACAGCAAGGCCAATTAATGGCTAGGAAAGCTCTTTAAGCTGACTTCAGACCCGCTTAGAGGTCATCATTGAACGGAAACAAGCTGGTGTGGAACCTAATTTGCACAACTGATTAAAGATTCTGGAGGTCTTGGTAGTGCTATTGGAAAAGATCTGGGTTGCTAACTGAAAGGTTGTCAGTTTCTCCAAGAGCGAAAATTGAGGCTATTCGCTCCCTTAAAGATTTACAACCTTTGAAGCCCTATATAAGGATACTGTTTTTGGTGCTTTTTAAAATTGTAAACTAGAGTTTTATTGTATTTCTAATTCTTCAGTTGCAAATTTTCTTTTTAAAATTAGAGACTGAACAAAAGCTCTGTATGAGGAATCACAGATTCCTTTTCAATGTAGACAAAACGATATGATACAGTACAATACGATAAAACATTCTGTAAAATGATAATGCCTATGTTTCTTGTATGAAAGAATCAGAGGTGTGAGCATAATTTATACAGCAGCTTTTTAAGCCAGTACATACTTGATTTTACCTTCATCTCTAGATACCAGTTCTCAACCTGTTTCTGTCAAGTAAATTCTGACTCGGTGTTTCCCTGTATGTCAGAATAGGACCACTTTCTATAACTATCGGCCATCTTCAGTGGCTTGTTCCTTAGAAGTATATCATCAAACTTTCCAAGGCACTTCTGGGTGGGCTTAACCTTCCAAACTTTCAGTTAGCCACTGAAAGTATTAACCATTTGCACCACCCCCAAATTTCCAACACTTGATGAAACAGAGCTCATTTGTGAAACAGTAAAACTATTCAGCCTTCAAGCTTAGACAGAGGCATGTTTGAAAACAATAAGTGTATTATAAAAATCAAATTATATTACAACCTTTAGGTAAAAATAAAATTGGAAGTAATTAATGAATAAACCTGGATTTTTATGTAGCTAACTTCCTGAGAAATTTATCGTATTTCACTGTAGGAAAAGGTAGAGTAGAGAATCTTCTTATTTAGATATTACCTTCTATAATATAGCTAGCCTCTGCCTTTGACTTTAACCCAAAGTATGGCAACTGTTATTCACGGCCATCAAGTCAATGCAGACTCACAGCAACCCTAAGGACAGGGTAGAACTGCCCCTGTGAGTTTCTGAGACTCTAACTGTTAACAAGTTTAAAAAGCCCCGTCTTTTTTCTGAAACCCAAAGTATAGTTAAAAAAATAAATGCGATTATCAGATCATGATAGAATCTAATTAGAATTCATGTTAAAATGTCAGTGTAGCAATAAGTAATACAGGAAAATTTGTTTTTAAAAAGACTTCAGTGGTGACCTAACTGTTGTGAAAAGGAATATTCTATTAGATATTTCAATACACTTACCTTTCCTTATGCCCAAGTGGTTGACTGTAGGTTGAGTCAAGTCACTAGTCAGTTGGTCTAGTGTAGAAGACCCAAGGTAATAACTGAAGCGTAATTAAAGGATATTAATACCTTGAGTGACGCTATTGTATTTCCTTACGAATTTTCACCCAATAAGATGATGAGAAAAGGGAAAGATTAAATGATAGCAGGGTCATCTTGGGGTCAACTTTAGTTAATGAATGCAGAGAGGGAAATAGAGTTGCCATTCATAAATCTTGAAAAGGAACTGTTCGCATATTTCAAAAGAATGAATTGTTTTATTTTTTATAAAGAACTATATAAGAGCTTTAAACAATTTATTGTATTCCTAATCAATAAATCCCATCCATTTCATTTTAAAGCAATTAATACAAAGAAAAGTAACTAGCCATTGCGTTTTAATATTTTGAATACTTTTTTTTAACTTAAGTGTCTTAATAACAATTTATCCTGCATTTATTAATTGAAGGGTCCATTTACATTTGCGTATATATCTATTAATTGACTGAACTGTTGTGTAAAACCATTGTCTTTAGTTTTTGATATTTCAATAGTGTTGGTGAAATATTATGAATGTATGTACAATAATAATGATTAAATTGGAGTTAATTGCTTTATTTCAAGGACTGTTTATCACTCTGACTTAACAGGTTAATATAAAACTGGTGAGATATAAGGGAACTTTAGGTAAAATACAAAATAATCAATAATTTGCCTTGATAATTTAAGAAAAATATCTTATTCTATTTGCATTTATCTGTTAATAGCATTTATTGTTACTTTAATTTGACTCTGAAGTCCTGACCAGAATGAGACTTTTTCAGGAATCATTGTAGGGCTGCCAAAATACAAACAATAAATAATATTGGCATTTTAGTTATTTCTGCCTAACTGTCTTTTTCCTAGAAGTATTTCATGTCTTAGAAAATAAAGAACAATATTCAGACCCCTGGAATTCTTATTCACCTACTTTGAACAAACTGAATAAATTCATGTTTTCTGTTTCTCAGAATAGTTGGCTTTTACTGTGCTAGAACAAACAAATAGAAAGCTCCTTAGAAGCAAGGATGACAAGATCTCATCTTACATACTCTGAACCATATGATCAATCCCTGGAATAGTTCATAATGCTTGGTAGAGGCTGACTAGGAAAGAGGAAGTTTTTCAGGCAGATGGATTAATACAGTGGCTTCAACAATGGGCTAAAAGAAAACAATTGTGAGGATGGTGCAGGGCCTGGCAGTGTTTCCTTCTGCATACGCTTGCTAGGGTTTCAAACTAACTTGAAGGCATCTGACAATATCCAGTCAGGAGAGGTGATAGGTTTTCAAAAGGGCTATAACAAGCTGCTAAAGTAATAGTACCAACCATTCTTATTTGTCATTTTTAGTCACACTCTATTAAAAATTGTTGTCATGATGATGTCACGGCCAGAAGTTTATGATGTAGTCAGTTTCTATCTTATGAAGGCATCCTTTAGAATTGTTGTTGGTCTTGCCATTACCTGTACTCAGTTATGGACCAAATAGTTGCTAATTCAATTTTCCCAGAGGCACATCCAAAGAAAGACCTGGTGTGTTAGTCTGGGTAATTTAGAGAAACAAATCCGCAGCAACTCATTATAACAGACAGTTATAGATAAAGGTTAAGTGCACAGCAAGAAAACAGCCCAACCCAGTGCTGCCCAAGCCCACAATTCCAACATTAACCCATATGTCGGACACTAATCCACAAAGTTCTCCTCCATCTCACAAAACACACGCACTGATGCCAACTGCAGGAGGAAAGCTGAATC
>NW_022111369.1:50295601-50307556 GCF_000313985.2 Echinops telfairi
GATGTCTTGTAGGAAGTCAATCTTGCAAGCTGAAGCAGGGAACTGCTAAGGCAGCTGCACCCTGGTGTGACCATCACAAAGCAAGAGACCCGAGAGCTGGAAAGGCGAGGCTCACCACCCATTTATCCCTCTGCCTTTCAATTAGCCCCATATGTGATTATTGGCCAGGTTGCCACAATTAACTCAGCCATCAATTTGATTCTGATTGATGGTGTTACAGCAGTGGTTCTCAACCATCCTAATGCCACGACCCTTTAACACAGTTCCTCATCTTGTGGTAAACCCCCCAAACCATAAAATCATTTTTGTTGCTACTTCATAACTGTAATTTTGCTACTGTTATGAATCAGGCGACTCCTGTGAAAGGGTTGCTTGGCCCCCTAAGGGGTCATGATCCACAGGTTGAGAACCGCTGTGATACAGTGAAGTATTGAGCTTTATAGGATTTTCTTAATTATGACCTTAAAGGAAACAAATTATTGGACAGTTCTTCTATTTCTTCTGTCTTATCACTGGATGGGCTTGAACTGCCAAAATTGAGGTTAGCAGTTGAACACACACTATTTGTGCAACTTAGGAGCCTGTGCTCTATTACAAACACACTAAATGAGACCCACAGCCGTCCAGGTAATTCTGACTTATAGTGGCCATATTTAGGGTTTCCAAGACTGTAAAGGTTTATGGGAGTAGACAGTCTTACCTTTCTCCCACGGGGTGCTTAGTAGGTTTGAATTGCTGACTGTGCAATTAACAGCTCCACAACGAATCCACAGTGCAACCAGGGCTCAAAACTCTCAATTACACGAACTCTGGTGTTCTTAAAGTAGATCACGATATAAAGTGATTTTATTTATTTACACATACATTTATTTATATTGTCTTTTTCACTAAAAGGGAAACTCTCCATTGTGTAGAATAATGTCCTGCACATACTAGAATTGAAATATTGAGTGAACATTTGATTATGTGTGCTACCAAAGTTGCACATTTTTAGCCTCAACCCAGACCTACTGAGTCAGAATTCCCAAGGGGAGAAAGTCTCTTAAACTCTGTGTGGCAAATAGTCAATTAAAGATTTTATGCACATTTAAGTTTTAGAGGCACTGCCTTCTGAATCAAAGCAGAAACTGGTCACGGATTTGTGGATTATGCCAGCATATTACTAAATCACCTGAAATTCTAATTTATTTCACAGAGGAGTATGTGAGAAAGAGATGAGTGTTTTTCTAATGTAATTTTTGCTCTAGGAATCGTTAAAACTGGCCTTAATTCTGATTGTGGGAAAGTTGAACTTCAACAGAGACAATTTGCAATATAGAATAGCCCACTGGTCTTATTTCATCCCTGTGATAAAGGTACTGCTACACTGGGAGTTGAAGAAAATGATAAGCTTTCTTAAGCTTTGGGAAACCCAGTTGTCAATGCTTCCTTTACACTTTGTCTTATTGTTGCTGGCTACCTATCAGCCAGACGTCCTTGGGTGATGCAAATGGGTAAGTGCTGGATCACTACCTGAAAGGTTGGTGATTCAAACTAACCAAGAGGTCTTTCGGAAGACAGGCCTGGCAATCTACTTCTGAGAGGTCACAACTCTGAAAACTCTGTGAAGCAGTTCTGCACACGTGGGTGCTCCATACGTCAGAATTGACTCAAGACAGCTAACAACAGTCGCACGTGAACTTCCTTGCCTTGACCAACTTGCTTGGACAGAATTTTCATCTTTTCCAAGTATTATTAAATAGGCATAGATACCCAAATTGCTATTTTTTATATGATGTAAATAGAAGAATGTAGATTTTTTGGGAGGGGGGTTGTTAAAGAAATGGAATTATTGCCTTCAGAAAATATAGACCCATGTGGAGAATATGTTGAGAAATAATAGCTTAATGTTTTGCTAAATAATGTTTATGTACTTTAAAAATACATTTTGCCTTAACTTTGTACAATCAGTTAATAGAGAAAAACACCTAAATGCCTCAGAAATAGTAGACAATAAAGTTCTATAAAGAAATGAGGAAAATAAAGGGATATAAAATCTTCCTGAGAAAGAAATTTTAATGGAACTATGAATGAAAAATTCAAAAGACATATACAGGATCTTTAAAGAGATCAAGGAAATCACATCATAAAAAAAATGGAAAAATATATATCAAGGAGATATCCCAACCAAAACACAAGCAGGAATGGATATAAAGATCTCTAAGAAATAGAATTTAAGTCTCTTTCTACTTAAGTCTATTATAATAGACAAAGCAGAGCATTATGATTTATCAGTCGACCAAGAATACATAATCATAAGGAATAACAAAATAATGGATATTCAAAACACAAATATTAACAGGATTAAATATAAAAATAGATAATTTGATACTAGTAGTATGAGATTTTGACACATTTTTGATGATGTAAAGAACAACTAGGAAGAAATTCAATTTAGATACTGAAGGTCTAAATAACACAATAAAGCACTTTGACATCATAGACGTATACAGAACAAACTGCCTAACTATAGTAGCAAAAGATGCACACCAGCCTCATTGCCATTGTGTCAATTTTGACTCACAATTACCCTATTGGACAGAGTATCACTGCTTCTTGGGGTTTCTGAAGTTGTAAATCTTTGCAGGATCAGAAAGTCTCATTGTTCTCCCACAGATTGACCCGTGGTTTTGAACAACTGACCATGCAGTTAGCTGCCTAAGTCTGCTAAGTCACCAGAGATCCTTAACACCACAGTATATGTTTTTATCATGGTTTATTTTTCACAGTGGAAGATGTTTTAGGTCTTAAAACAAACTTATTAAAGTTATAAAACATCAAAATAATATACAAAGCATCTTGTCTGATCATAACTCCATCAAACGATTAATCAATAAGGGAAAGAAAGAAAAATATCCCAAATGCATTGACGTTAAATAACAACTTAATTACAAATTATTGAGTAGTAGAATAAACTAAAATTAGATTAAAAATTCTTATAATCTAATGAGAATGAAAACCACTTAGGTTGTTTCCAACTTTTTGCTCTTGTGGATTATGCTGAAACAATCCTGTGTTTATATGGTGCAGTGAATTTTTAATATGACCCTTTTAGTCATAGCCTTTGTAATTACCACCAAATGACTGAGTGGGATCATGTATTTTCAGTTTTGTTTGATAGGCTGTTTATGCCAAAAATTAGGATTCCTTGGTTTGACCCCATGTTATTTGACAGAAACTTTAAAGTTTCAACCTTAACACTTAGGTTCTTAATCCAAATATGTGGACATCAATGAATGAACGGATAGGCAAATTATAGTATGTACGTATAATGCAATACGAGGCAAAAAATAATCAATAGTCCATGAAATATTTTACAATATGGATAAATATGTACATAGTGAAATAAATCTATCATAAAAAGACACAAATTGTATGGTTGCACTATTTTAGAAAACCAAGAATAGATGTATACATATGAATCAGTTATTTGATAGAATGAGAAAAGAAGAATTTCATTCCAGATACTATAAACATGTTATTTTTGTTACTGGGGAAGACAGTGCCAAATACGGGTGAAGCTAGCACCGCCTGGTCAGGGTCAGTAAACTCCATGAGGAAAAATGACTTCTGGTAAATTCTCTAACAGACACATCTTTCAGTTGGTCATGTGGTAGCTTGTAGGTTGCTGTGATGCTGGAAAGTATGCAGCAGTATGTAAAATACCAGCAAGGTCACCTATGTGAACAGGTTTCAGATCAGTTTCCCGATTAAGACACATTAGGAAGAAGAAAAAGGTCATCCACTAGTGGGTGAGCCCCTGAAAACTTCACGACTGTCAGCAGACTTGTCTGAGACAGTGCCAGCACACAAGCACTGGGTCAGAAGGCACTCAAAATCCTGTGGTGGAAGAGCTGCCTCTTCAAAGCAGAATCAAACTTTGGGGATATTTAATTGAGGATGGAGCATGATTCAAAACGAAAAGAAACAGCTGCAAATGTCCATTAATAATTGTAATGTGAAATGAATGAAGTATGAATCTAGAAATTTAAACATTGGAGAGCATGAAATGGAACATATAAAGATTGATATAAATTAGTGAATTGAAATACACTGGTATCGGCATAATTGAGTTAGATGATTATTTAATTTACCATGCAGGGGTGACAAATTTAAGAAGTGACATCACATTCATTATCAAAGAGAACATTGCAAGCTTTATCTGGAAGAAAAATACTGTCATGGGATAATAGCTATCGACCTACCAGGAAGTCCAGTTAAGAGACTATTAGTCAAACTTACACACCAATTACTGAAGCTAATGATGAAGAAATGGAAGAATTCTACCAACTTCTTTGGTCTGAAATTTATCGTATGTGAAATCAAGATGCATTCATGATGACTGACAGTTGGAATACACAAGTTGGCAGCAAAGAGGAAGTAACAGTAGTTGGGCAGTTGGGCCGTAGTGACAAAAAGAGAGCTGCCATTCATCTCCAGATTACTGCCAGCCATTCAAGGTGAGTCCCAGAGGACACTGAAAGACATACATCATTGCTGATGTCCGGTGGCTCTTGACTGAAAGCAGAGAATACCAAAAGGGTGTTTGTGTGTGTTTTACTGATGATAGCAAGTCATTTTACCATAGAGGTCATAACAAACTACAGATAACATCATAAAGAGTGAGAATTCTAGAACACACAATTGTGCATAGAGACAGATTATTGAACAGAACAAGACCGTACTGTGTGTTTAGACAAATGGGGTCTTCCCACATTGCATTCATTTGTTGAAACATCTCAAGTGGTACAGTCCATTCCTAGAGTCTTGTTTTATCCTTGGCATTGGGGAAATTGAGTATTGACAAGCAGGAATGTTACTTTGAGAAATTTGATTTTGATTGTACTTTAATAAAACATGGCTTAAATCACGAAAGTGTGCCTCAGCGTTTTAGTCTTTCACCAGACCTATTAAATATCTATGTTGGACAAATAATCAGAAAAGTTAGACGATATGAAGAAGACTGCAACATCCGCATCAGAGGAAGGCTCCTCACCAGCCCGCCGTGTGCAGATGACACAACCTTGTTTGCTTGAAGGACTTGAGGCAATTGTTGATGAAGATCGATGACTAGCGCTTTCAGCACAGATGACTGTTCAATGTAAAGCTAAAGAACCACAACAAACAGCAAAAAAAAAAAAAGCTCCAAGCAAGGGACCAAAGGACAACATCATGATAAACACAGAAAAGACTGAAGTTGTCATTTTTCTTTTTACTGGGATCCACAATCAATGCTCACCAAAGCAGCTGTCTAGACATGAGACAATGTATTACATTGGGCACGTGTGCCGCAAATGACCTCTTACAGTGTTAAAGAGCAAAATGTCACTTTGAGTCTGTAAGTGCCCCTGACCTAAGTCGTGGTAATTTTAACTGCCGCATATGCGTGTAAAAGCTGGACAAGGAATAAGGAAGACTGGAGAAGTTGGAATATTGAATTATGGGACTGCAAAAAATATTGAAAGTATCAGGGATTTCTAGAAGAACAAATAAATCTATGTTGGAAGAAGTACAGCCCGAATATTAGTGAAGATGTTGAGACTTCAATTCATGTACTTTGGATGTTATCAAGAGAGAGCAGTTTTGGGCAAAGCACATCCTGTTGAGTAAGGCAAATTGTCACCTCAAAGGGGCAGACCCCAATCAGATGCATTACTGCAATGGTAGCCATGGCTCCAGCCCAACAACAGTGGTAACAATGGGGCATATCTGGGCAGGGGTTCATTCTGTTGTACTTGGTGGGGGGTGTCTCTACAAATGGAGACTGCATAGATGGCACTTAAGAGCAACAGCACAACACATGATTTTGCAACAGTGGTAAAACAGTGGTAAAACTGACTTCCATATCATTATTACGTAGGTAGACATGAATACATCTATGCTTGTAGTTAAGACATGGGAGTAAATGAGTTGGCACATACACATTTATATTTAATCCTATGTGTACACACATTCACATCTGTTGTATAAGTATATTTGGTAGTTTCATAACTTTGTGTCAACTTGAAGTTATTAAAAGTATAGGGGTGGTCTTCAACTTGTCAGTCAGGTCAGCCTGATGGTGCCTCCTTGTGGGAGTGGCCTTCTCATAAGGAGGACCTTGGGAACCTCCCCCTCGTTCTCTTCCTTCACCTTTCTGGTGACTGACCCGGAGGCCTGCCAGAGCCCTGTGATGCTTCCCTCGCTATTGGATCCACACAGCTTTGCACACAGAACTTTGCATGGCCTGTTCTCTTCCCACATTCTGCATCATTGCATGTGGCTGCGTGAGTCTGAGAAGGGACTTATGGACTAGTATCAGACTTAAGGACTTGAGTTGGACTGGGCTGGGAGGTTTTCTTGATATATAATTCTTGCTATAAAGCTCTTTCTTACACATACATGAGTGTCACGAGCCTAACACAACACATCCACATATACACAAATCACATAGGGAGCCCAGTTATAAAGAATTCCTAGATATATCTGAATAACTTGCTTGTTGTTGTTAGGTGCCGTTGAGTGTGTTTCCACGCATATTGACATTATGTACAATATTACCCAGTACTGCGTACTCCTAACAATTGTTCTTATGTTTGAGACCACTCTATCAATCCATCGTGTTGAGGGCCTTCCTCGTTTTTGCTGCCCCTATACTTTCCCAAGCATGATGTCAATCGCCAGGGACTGGTCTCTCCTATGTTTAAAGTACTTGAAGTCTCACTGTCCTTGACTCTAAGGAACATTCTGTCTGTGCTTCTTCTAAGGCGTATTTGTTTGTTCTTTTGGCAGTCATGGTACTTTTCATATTCCTCACCTACACCATAATTCAAACATGTCATTTCTTGCTTGCTCTTCCTTATTCAATATCAACTTTCACATGCACGTGAAGTGATGGAAAAATACCATGGCAGGAAAAAAAATACCATGGCTTGGGGCAGGCACACCTTATTCCTCAAAGTAGCATTCTTGCTTGTCAATACTCCGAAGGGGTCTGTGCAGCAGATTTACCCAATGCCATGCATCTTTTGATCTCTTGACTTCCATGAGCTTTGATTCTGGATCCAAGACAAGATCTTTGACAACTTCAATCTTTCCTCCATTTATCATGATGTTAATTATTGGCTCAATTGTGAGGACTTTGATCTTCTTTACATTGAGTGGGAATCCATACTGAAGGTCGCAATCCTTGATCTTCGTCAGCTAGTAAGTGCTTCAGGTCTTCCTCGCTTTCAGCAAGCAAGATTTTGTCATCTGCATACTGGGGGTTGTTAATAAGCCTTCCACCAACCCCGATGGTGAATTCTTCTTCATTTCACCCTGCTTCTCTGATTATTTGCCCAGCATACAGACTGACTAAGTATGTTGAGAGGATACCACCCGATGCACACTTTTCCTAACTTTCCCTATTTTTTTAAACTAGGCAGTATTCCCTCCTTCTGTTTGCATAACAGCCTCTTGATTCATGTACAGATTCTGCATGAGCCCCATGAAGTGTTCTGTAATTTCCATTCTTCTTGAGGCTCTCCATTGTTAGTTATGGCTCTCACAGTCACATGTCTTTGCATAGTCAATAAAGCACAGGTAGAAATCTTTCTGATAAATAATTTGCTGGACTGGTTTATTGGGTCAAAAGACTTGGCACCATATAGTCTTGTAGATGACTTGGGAACTGGCAAACATTGGGTCACAAGAATAATGTTCTATATCCTTATTTGGTGAATAGTAGCTAGGGTGTTAAATCTTTACAGCAGCTATTGAGGATGCAACTATTCGTCTCTCCTGATATGGAGTCAAAGGGAATGAAGGAAACCAAACTCTCAGAGAAGAACCTACTCCATGCAAACCACAGTAGCCTCTTACCTGAGACCATAACTCGATGGTACTGGGCTACCACTGAGGATTTGGATCAGGGACACAATAGAATATTTCAAATAGAACAGGATAAAAATATAGAAAAAAAATCTCAAATCCTAAATATGGCCAGGATTCGTGGACTAATAAGAGATTAAGGGAATCCTGGAGACTATTGCCTTAAGGTACATTTTGAACTTGGATTGAAGCTATATCTGCAGTTAACTTTTTAGCTAAATGATATATTGGTTTATAAAATAGATGATATCACCTGTTAATAATGTGCTCCCTTGAACAATGAACTAAAATAGACCTGATGGTCAACCACTGCTCAAAAGCAAAAATGAGAAGACAAGGGTGAAAGGGATGCTACATCAATGGAAATATAAAAAATAAATGAAAAGATACTAATGAGAATGCTAATATGTTGTAATAATTATAAATGATGGCTAAGGGAATTTGTATAACAGTTGTTAAATGAGAATATTTTTTGTTAAAAATCAATCAATCAATCAAAGGTCTTAGCGGGAAAGGGAAAAATCCTTTTATCTACATATCTCTGGTACCTGGTAAAATATCTGATACACAGTGGGAATGCAGCAAATACTGATAAATTGACAAAATAAAAGACAAGTGAGAAGATCTTTTACTTTTTCCCTACAGGAGTAACGCCAGTATTTGAAGCAGATATAATGAAAAGTCTAAGCTAGGCGTTAAGGACTCATTACGACGTATGAAAGAAAGACAGAAACAGACGCAGAGAGATGACTTGCAGAGCTTGCTTTCCCGAACTTGAGAGCAGCCAAGATTTGTCTTGCGCTCTTTTTAGTGACCTGATCTCCTGTCTTCGATGACCCTCCTTTTCGGTTTCCCATGACTGCCCTTCTTCAGTTAGTCCGTATCCTCTGTAGTTATGAAGTTGGAAAACAGTTCCTATAAAATTAATTTACCGTATTATTTTTGAGTACTGTTTGGTCCATCTGATGTTCTTTCCTATTATCTTAACTGGGCCACTGTAGTTTGTGTCAAAGAATAAATATTTAAGTATTAGAGCATTGGTAATCCTGAATATGGCCAAAGGAAACAACTCACTGCTCATAAGGCCATTTGGACTCATAGCAACCCTACAGGGCAGTATACAACTGACCCTGTGGCTATACGAAACTGTAAATCTTTACAGCCATAGAAAACCTCATCTTTCTCCTGTATTGTGGCTGGACGTCTTGATCTGATGATCTTGTCTAATGAGTTACCCACTGCATTGCCAGGCCAAGTAGTTTCACTACTTAGGTCATATCAGAGGCTCAGTAGGCTGCTCTTGATTTGTAGCCCACTAAGAGATGGATGATGATGGAGTTTCCCTCCTTAATGTTAAAGGTCTCAACTATGAGCAATTTAAACTTGAAGTACAGAAGCATAATCTTTTTTCAAAGAGAATTTTAAAAATTTCCTGGTAGACTGTGGAACAAAGGCTTCCATTGTATGATAATGAAAGAATCATTATATTGTTGGGTGACTTTTGCCATGTGCTGCAAATTTTATTTTTATCACCGCCTGGTATCTTTTCCTTCTTCCGGGGTTTATTTACAGAGTGTTCATTGTTGGGCTGATGGGGACCGGTGGTCAGGACAAATTGTTCCTTAACCCAGTTAATAGAATCTTTGCTCCACAGAGAAGAGAACATATACTTGATAATAAGTAGCCTCTAATTTTGTTTTTTCCATAACTTATTGTTTAAATAAGTCGTTAACTTATTAAGATTTAAGTGTTCAAATCCTTTCAGAGGAAAAAGATTTATTTTTATTATTTTATATTTTATTTATGCTTTTAGGAATTCCTTGGGTCAAAGATCTTCTTCATGTCTTTATATTTTATGGTTACTAAAAGTCCTTTCTCTAATTCACTGTCATCAAGTTGACTCTGACTCGTGGTGAGCCTATGGGATCTAGGAGAACAGCACCTTTGGGTTCCTGAGGCTGTAAGTTTTTGTGAGAACAGAAAACCTCAGTTTTCTTTATCAGGGTAGCTGCCGAATTCGAACTGCTGACCCTGTGGTTAAGCAAGCCCAATGTATAACCCACTACACACCTTCTACAGCAGTTCAGGTGCCAATTGGTTGTGCTCATATTATAATGAAGGCGTTCTGTTTTCTCAAAAGTAATCTTTTGCTAATTTGTATGTTGCTATCAATGTGAAATATAAAGAATTCTTTATGTTGAAATTTAGGAATTGGAAAATCTCATTAATATATTCACTATGTATTTATTGAGTATTTTATATCATAAGTACTGCTAGATAATAATTTTAATAATCCAAGGGCATGCAATCTCTAGAAAGGTACAGAAATATGAATGAATAGCTTTATGTAAAGGCAAAAATGAATTTGAATAAACAGCAGGCTAAAATATGTTTTTAAAAACTGAAGGGGTCGATCAAATTGTGAATGATCTATTCCTTCTGGAGAGAGAGAAGAGACTTCTTCATGAAGGTCATAACATTTGATTTGGACCTTAGGATATAAGTTGCATTTCCCAGTGAAACAGAGAGGTCGACATTACCTGAAAGAGAACCACATAAGCAAAGGCACAGCGGTGTGCACATGGCGGCCGGTTGTGGGAATGGCCCAACTGAACTGGGATGTGAGGAGGGCTGAGCGTAATGCGGGAGGGATAAAAAAGAGTTCAGAGTTAGTGTGTGCAAGGTCTTAAAGGACATGCAGAAGAAAATGGATGGTACAATGTGGCCAGTAGGAAGCCTTCATTGGCATTTGAGCAAGTCAGGTATAAAATACAGTCTGTTGCCAGTTCTATTGTCAGTGTGGCAGCTAGTTTAGAAGAGAAGGTGAGTGGCAGATACTTTATTAGCAGTGCTTTGATGTTTCCTTGTGAAGTAGAAGAAAATGGATAGATTATTTAGTTCTGTAAATTACTATATTGATTGAACCCTGGACTCGGAAGTATAGCTTGTTTCAGTGGCTGTGCTGCTGGAACAGGGAAATGGAGGAGTTGGAATGATGTGGTTTTACCTGTCTTTTCTATCCCTTCCTCTATGCCTAAAATTGCCCAAATGACTTTCATGAGGTCAACTTTCTCCGTATATTGGAATGAGATTACAAAGATCATATGATGGTTTAGCAGTACAATAACAACACACAAACTCTTTGTGAGCCACAAAGCATAAGAGACATGCTGTTTTTAGAGCTCTCTCCATGCTGAGTTTCCTGGTGTTAAGGATTGGACTTCAGTGTTTGTCATCTGCTTTATCAACTCCTCAAGCTTAATATCCCAGTGTATGTAAATTACAGACTCCATTATGCAATTATTTTAATAGTAATTTCCAAATTATTACAATTGTTAATACAATTGACACAATTGCACCCAATTGAGAGTAGCCAGGTAATTCTCATCCTGATTTTTCTTGATCAGCAATAAGCAACGTGTTTTCAAATCTGTTTAACATGTAGTTTGTATTCCTATTAATAATATACTCTTTAAAAATAGAAAGTAAATATCTTTTATGTTTATTAAGCCAGCCACCAAAGTTTATTGATAAAGGAAAAAATTATTCAATTTACATTTCTTTTAATAACAGGAATAATGATTCTTCAATGAAGTCACTAATAAAGCAGCTGAAATAGTCAGCATTCAACCTGAAATAAAGGACAGGCATATGGTTATTAACCCCAATGAGTCATTTTCCTGGGAACTTGTGTTTTTGAAATTTCAATATACAAGGCTAAGTAAAAAGGTACTGTTACAAAATCACAGAAACCTTTATGAAACACAAATACCCAAATTGAAGCTATTGTTTCATGGCATATCCTAGTTCTCTACGCTTCTAATTTTTTTCCCCTGGAGAACTCTAATCTATTCAGTTTATACCATATCCAAACAGTAGCTATGATATCGTCAAGGGGCTCAAATTGTGATCCTTTAGAATGTTCTTTGAATCTGGGGAACAAAAGGAAACCTGAAGGGGTGAGATTAGGACTATCAGGTAGATGAGGTAAGGTTTTCAAACAAAAAGGGCAGTCTTTGCTGCCTGTGAAGAATGAGCAGGTGTATTGTCACGATGGGCTGGGGG
>NW_022111369.1:50307656-50372673 GCF_000313985.2 Echinops telfairi
GGGATCCTGTCATTTTAACTGGCTTTTTAAAAAAAATCACAAATGCAATCTTCAATTTTCCTACAGTCTTCATAAAAAACTCTTGTGATACTTCCCTATGTCCTTTGATAAAATCTATTATGATGCTACCTTTCAAATCACAGAAAACACAAACCATAACCTTCCGACAAGGCCTTTCTGTTTAGAATTAACTGGCCAAGATCTCCCCAGATCCACTGTTTTGACTGGAACCTTTTTGAAGGCACCCTGGTACTAATCCACTAAGACATGTACATTACTGAGGGGATTATATGCAGTCATCCACTGATTGCAGAGGCATCTGTAAGCACCTGGTTTGGTTTGGTTTCCTTTTCCATAAACCTGTGCATGTATGAACTGTTACCCTAGCAAGAAAACTTCTGGACTCATCCTCATAAATGTTGCCTTAAAAATCTACTTAGTTCAACCACTGAGAGACATTTCCTACTCGTGAAGATAAAGGCATTTCCTAAGCAAACACCAAACTCACTGTAACAAGGTCCAAAGTAGGAAATAATTTGCCAAAAGTTCCTTGTTTCTTAGAACAGTTTTTCCTGGGTGTTACTTGAGGCAAATGTGGTCCCTACGCTCTCAATTTAATCAGTAATTTACAGACCGGCCACTTTGCTTTTGGTAAGATGAGCTCTAAGAGCCTCTGTTGCCGGCAGAAAGTGTTGTTGAGAGGTCTTGACTTTAATGATACCAGAAGCTGGGTTTAAGGTGTTAATATTAATCAGAAAAATCACCTGATTTTCTAAGGAGTAGGCTAAGATATAACCTTGACCTAGATCCACAAGCTTATTATGATCCCCACCTTCCTCAAAGTTTACTGTAAAAGTGCGCTGAGCCAGCTTAAAAATGTTATTGATAATAGTTGCAAATATTAAAATATCTCTTGTAAATACATACACATGCACATGTGTGTGTACATATATAGAATTTTATTTGTTCCTGTTACATCATGCCAAATGAGAGATTTACTTACTTTGCTGATTTGATCATGGAGGGGCATATGCCTGAGGGTGCTTCAAAATGTTCATGGAAAATGTCCATGAAAAGAAATGGGAGTTTTTCCATGAACATTTTGAAGACCCCTTGTGTGTACCTCAATGTTTTCTACATAAGAAAGACATGGAAACAAATGGAAGCATCATGCATGTTAACACCCACAAACTATCCTTTAACCCGCACGTTGTAAATGGGATTTATACTTACTATTTTTCCTTACTTAATTTCCATTAGGAGGAGTGGTAGGGGTAGAGATGGGTATTGGAATAGGAAGAAAATAATATCTAAGCCACGGATATCCTTGATAGAAAAATGGTGGGTAGGCACCGAATGGAGATCGATAAGGAGGCACGTACAACTGTGAAGGTGATTCATTACTCTCACTGACCTGTTCAAAGAAAAAGAATAAAATAGACTTGTTTTACTCTTTATAAAAGATTGAGATTAATTAGTCTTTTGACATGTAGAAGTACGTTTTTAAGAAAAGGCTTTACAAGTTACAAGCCAATTACCCTTTCGTCATGTATAGTCACAAAATCAAATAAGTAACATATTGCATGGGGTACATCTGCACAAGTCCTCTTAGAGTATTGGAAAGCAAGAATGTTACTTTGAGGCCTAACGTGTGCCTGACCAGAGCCATGGTATTTTCAATCATCTCCTCTGCATGTTAAAGTTGGACACTGAATAGAATTGATACATTTAAATTATGACTTTAGAATTGATACATTTGAATTATGGTGCTGGAAAACAATATTGAAAGTAAGAACAGAATGTCCCTTAAAAGCAATGCTTGTGAGACCTCCTATCTCAAATACTTGGACAGGAGAGACTAGTCACTGGAAAGAGACTTCTGCTTGGTCAAGGAGAGGGGCAGCAAAAAAGAGGAGGGACTTTCAACAAGATGAATCGTCACAGTGC
The DNA here is from genome assembly GCF_000313985.2 of Echinops telfairi. Taxonomy (NCBI): domain Eukaryota; kingdom Metazoa; phylum Chordata; class Mammalia; order Afrosoricida; family Tenrecidae; genus Echinops; species Echinops telfairi. Next base: position 50,309,604 of record NW_022111369.1, read on the forward strand.
TGCAGCAATGAGCTCAAACGTACCAATGATTATTAGGATGGAGCAGGACGGCAGTGTTGGTTCTGCTGTACAAAGGTCACTCTGACTCGGAACTGACTTGATGGCATCCAACAATAATATGTATACTGCATACGGTATATCACTTTGAGGACTGAGTGCATTTGACCTAAGCCACGGCATTTTTAATTGCCATAGATGCATGTGAAAGCTAGACAATGAAAAAAGAAGAGCCGATGCCTTTGCATTATGTTGTGGGTGAAGAACATTGGCGAGACTTCTGGGAAAGCACACAGTTCTGTTTGAAAAAAGGCAGCCAGAATGTGCCTTAGAAGGGAGAGTGGAGAGGTTGACTGTCACGGTCCACTCAGACTCCGATTTGTCTGATAAACCTTCTCTAACGGGAAAGACCAAGGAGGACAAGAGAGGCCTTGACCTTTCTTCTTTTGGCTTTACACAGGGTTTTGTTTGTTTTTCCAAAACTATGCTCTGGAAATAGTGTCTGTTTCTTTTTGTCGTTTCTCTCCTTTTTCCTTTTCCATTCATCTCTCCATCCTATTTATAATTTAAATGAAAGCCATACATACTTCCTTCCAAATAACAAGTTCACCCAAAATACAAAGAATTCTTAAACAAACCACCCATTCCTCAAAATGATTCTTTTCTATAACTCCTTGATTCACTTTTCACACCCAGATGATCCTTTAATGGCTTTCCTACTGGTTTGATCTTCCGAGATGCCCGTATCTCCTAATTCCTAAGTTTTAATTATTCTTTTAGCATCTTTGAAATAAACCTTATAATGTTATAATCTGGTTTAAAGCATGTATTAAGCTAAAATCAGTGGTTCTCAACCTTCCTAATGCCACGACCTTTTAATACAGTTCCTCATGTTGTGGTAATCCCCAGCCATGAAATTTTTTCATTGCTACTTCATAGCTGTAATTTTGCTACTGTTATGAATCATAATGTAAATCATAATGTATTTTCCAATGGTCTTAGGGGTCTCAACCCACAGAGTAGAACTGCCCCATCCCGTTCCCTAAATTGTAATCTTTATGGGAAGGTGCTCTCAAGGCATAGGTGTTAGGCTGCTAACCACAAGGTCAGCAGTTCACAGGCTGCTCCCAGAAAGATTCACAGTATTGGAAACCAAAGTGAATAGCTCTCCTCTGCCCTGTTTAAGTTTGCTGTGATTTTGAACTGACTGATGGTAGAGGGTTTTACATTAATCTTCCTGGAAGTAAATAGCCAGATGGGCTCATCCATTGACCTTGCAGTAAGCAGCGAGTGCTTAACCATTGTGCCACTAGGACTCCATATTAAGCTAGATCTAAGAAGCTCACTGCTCTGAGTCTTAAAAGCCCCACAGGACAGGATAAAATGGCTCCTTTGGGCTTCCAAGGCTGTAAAACTATAGAATCTGTTCACTGAGTGATCACACTCAGAAGTCTCCTACCAGTTTTCTTAAATTTTGGGAGGCTTAGATAAATAGTATCTTCAACTGTGACTATGAATAGATCATCTGCAGAGCTTATATAGATAGATAAAAAGAACCTACACTTCGCTTTTCTCGTTCTTGGTCTTCAGCAACCTAAAACAAACAAAATAATTAAATGAAGGATGATGAAAATGCATAAAGTAGTAAATATATCATTATGCATGAAGAAAATGTGATGCTCCTCTATCCACAATTGTTTTAGGGTATGCATTATTCTTCCGTTTAAAAAATCAAGTGTATGATTGTCCAGAAACAACTGTAGAAAATATTTTCCTGAAAGTGTAAATATGCAGTATTCTAATGAACTCAAATTCATTACTGCATCAAGGCTACATGGAATTGACCTATGTACTGAATTTTGTAGTGTCTTTTACATTATGCTCTGTGTACATTTTGCAGTATTTTCTACAACATATGCTACACAGTCAAATTTTAGACAACTTATAAAGTAGAATGAAGTGTTCAAATAAAAGCAAATCCAGGATTCATGAATTAGAGCAAAAGGCACACATATCTTGAGAAGTGGAAATGAATACTCACAGGAAAACCAGCAGTTGCTGCTAAGATGGCTGTGATGAGAAGGAGAAGTCTCATTCTGTTTTGAAATAGACTGCAGGCCAGAAGAAATCTAGTGACAAGCTCAGTCCAGAAGCCTGAGGACTCGTATCGACTGTCACTGATGTCTCTTGGATCCTAGGGCAGTCTTCATGATTGGAGGCCTCCGTTGACTTGTTTTCAAAGAATATTTTAAAGAATGACATCAAAAGTTATCCCCCCCCCCAAAAAAAGTTATTCCCAATTTTACAACGATATATCACATCCACTTCTTTTCAAGTAAACATTATCATGTTATTTAAGGAAGCTGACTCTGTGTGTGAACTCATGGTAGTGTGTCAATTCCGACTCCACAGAGCCGTAAAGAAGAGAGTCGAAGCGAGTCTGGGTGTCCAAGACTATAAATTGTTCCGCATGCAGGAAGCCTCATCTCTCTTCTGTGGAGTGATTGGGGGTTTCCAACTGTTGACCTTGAAGCTAGCAGTCAAACGCTTAATCCACTACCTCACCTGGGAAGCCCATGATAATAACGGTAGCATTTCTAGAATGTAGTAATGTATCTATTTATACAGGGCATGTCAGTATGGATATAAGCAGCTAGTAAGGGATCTTGGAAAGTTCAAAATAACATTTCTGAAAATAAAGACCACAAAATTAGTTTAGGTGCTAGAATTATTTGAATAGTTTCTGAGGAAAATTGAAAAGTCATGCTGTTTCGAGGAACCGTTTTAGAATTTTGGTAAAAGGCATTTCCAATGTTTTGCACTCTAGAATTTTTAAAGTAAAAATTTAATATAATTTTAAATATTTACTGTGTTAGGACATGCATTGTTATAATGATAATATACAAAGTAAATATTTGATAAAATATTTGAGAAATTCAATATTGAGAATATTTAATGTTTTAACAGCTATTACATTTTGTAATGGAGAAATAGAAAATGAAACAGATGTTTTTTACATTTAAAAAATATTGAGTTAAAAATAAAATCAAACCCATATACTTTTTAATCGTTTTATTAGGGGCTCATACAGCTTTTATCACAGTCCATACATACATCAATTGTGTAAAGCACATTTATACATTCATTGCCCTCATCATTCTCAAAACATTTGCTCTCCACCTAAGCCCCTGGCATCACCTCCTCATTTTTTCCCCTCGCTCCCTGCTCCCCCCTCCCTCATGAACCCTTGATAATTTATAAATTATTCGTCATATCTTGCCCTGTCTGATGTCTCCCTTCACCCACTTTTCTGTTGTCTGTCCCCCAGGGTGGAGGTCACATGTAGATCCTTGTAATCAGTTCTCTCTTTCTAACCCACCCCCCTTCCAGTATCACCACTCACACCACTGGTCCTGAAGAGATCATCCGCCCTGGATTCCCTGTGTCAAACCCATATTTTACATCTTTAAAATTATTTTAGTTTTAATGACATTGAAATTCATCTTGATCTCATACCACAACATAATTCATATCTCATTTATATAGTCATTCAAAGGAGTGAAATTTGAAATATAAGACATTTTTCATTTCATTTAATAGTCTCTAATATGAAGTTGGCTAGTAGCTAAGAATTATAAGCTAATCGGTCTTTAGAGATTTTTGTGCTACTACAATTCAAACTGTACAGTCACCTCCCAATCTGAAATTTCCAATCATTATTGGGCTTTGTTTTTGTTATGTTAGTGCAGCAGAATTAACTGGACAATTCCACATAATTCAGTACAAGCTTGCGGTATTTTAAAACATGTCATTCTACTATGTATCCCACTTCGGGAACAAATGTTAATGTAGAAAAAAAATCTCCTGGCAACTAGAAAAATTGTCATCAAACACAGCTCTCTAGTTTGTCACTAATGTAATAAAAGTGGTATATTATTTGAATTAAAGCAATACAGATCTCTTTTCTCAGTAATCCTCTGCCAAAGGGGTGGGAATTCAGAGAGAACACAGGACACAAAGGTGAGGTTTGGAAGAGGCAGTCAGCACTTTTCTCAAAGTTACATTTCATTTATTCATTAATTCTTTCATATATGTATTTGAAATATATTTTTTGAATGTTGATTATTTGTTAGGTACTATTTTATGTTCTGAGTCTATATAACAGTAGATAAATCAGACTGCTTTCACCGAATTGTACAGGGACACTGTTGCAGATCAATACATGACAACGTGTTCTAAATGTTGTGTACTTTACACAAAGGGAAATTACCCAGTGAATATGTAAACTATTAGCACTATTATTACAGGAGGTGGCATTGAGGTTATTGGAGATTCTAGGGGATTTATCACCTCTTGATGTTACTGATACATTTATTATGTGGACAAATTAGAAGTGAAAGGAAAAACAACATTTTGAAATTTACCTCTATTTTTGATCATGTTGATAAAAAATGCAACAAGATTCAAAATTATTTGGTCAAGATATTATCTTAACATCACAATCAACTTCAGAATACAGACAGACTGGTACTACATGCAATTAATGATTATATAACACATACATGAATCTATTCATGGATGAAAGCATGTTTCCTGCTAGCTTGCAGCTAGAAGGGACAGGCAGATGACAGATACTTTCTAATGTAAAGCAAAGTTTGATAAATACTACACATAAACCAAAGCCCAAACCCACTGCTATTGAGGAGATTCCAATGCACAGCCATCTATAGGATCAGGTACAGGTGCCTCATACAGTTTCACTCTTTAATCTTTAGAGAAGCAACCGCCGCATCTTTCTCCCATGGAGTGGCTGGTGGGTTTGTTTGAATGACTGACCTTCCAGCCATGGAACCACGCCTCCACTGGAACCCGGGGGAAGTAGGAAAGAAACGAGAAACACATGGAGGGGAGTCGTTTTGGAGAGGGCACATATTCAAACAGGGTCTTTAAAATAGGAAGCATTCAACTGCTTGTAAAGATGTCTTCAAGGCCACATCAAGTAAGGAGGTAAGTCAAAGCCCAATCGATTATTATTACAGATTCTTTGAGGTCAAGTTTTATGCTCAGGACATAGTAACATTGACTGCCTGCATATTTTAGTATTATTATTTTTGCTGCTTATTCTATAGTCTGAAGAAGCCCTGGTGGTGTAGTGATGAGGTGTTGGGCTGCGATGCAGACGGTTGGCAGTTCGGAAGCAAGCAGCTCCGTGGAAGAAAGACGGGACTTTCCACTCCGGTAAACAGTTGCAGCCTCAGAAAGCCAAAGGAGGGTCTCGCTGTGAGTCAGCATTGACTCGATGGCAGTGAGTTTGGTTTGATTATCCTACAGTCTAGTGATACATTACTCTAAGCTTGTGAAATGTCGTTAGAAGCTAGCTGTATCTTCCTGGAACATCAATTTATTTAAGGATTCCCTGGGGGAGTTAGGTACTTTTTATATTAAAGTATGTAAGTAAGATATGTTGTAGAATGGAATGTAAATACTGCATCTGTTTTAGTATGAACTAAATTGGCACTCCTGAGGAGTATATGCTCTCACTTGACATGAAGACCAATTTCTATTGAGTCAATTTAGACCCATCGTGACCACAGGCATATCGAGGTAGAACTGTGCTCCATATGTCTTCCAACGGCTGGTATTGGCTCAATATACATAAATGCATATATGTTATGTATTATACATAAACATTTCTTAGCTGATAATACCATACTTTTATGTTCTCATAGATATGTGCATATATGTGTGAATGTGTGTATATATTATTATGTAAAATTTATCTATCTTCTCTCATTCTATTTATCCTTCTAAGTTATAATGATCGTTGAAAATCTCTCTTACCTTGGATTCTCCAATCAGCTCCTTCTCTCTGATGCTGTGATGGTAACCAGTAGTCACTGTTGTGGAATATCACAGCTCTTTTATACACGCAGAGGTGCAATGGAATGGAGATATTTGTGGCTAGAAGGCCTTTCCCACAAGATTAGTAGCTGATTAGTTGAATCATTTACTATCATAATGTGTTGAAATTGAGGAATAACCCAAAATGTACAGTTTCATTGAAACTGGCTGAATGACTGTAAGAATTCTCTACTCAATGATTTCTTTTGCCATATTATACATCTTTATATGGTATCATTTATTTAACATTTAAAATTATTTCTTCGATATCCTATTGGAATTGATTGAAAACTATTGGAAAGCATGTTTAATAGTGTTGAGTTTTAAGAAAATGTAAAATCTTTAACATGTTAAAGTTAGGGTCAAAATTTTCTCATGTTCCTCTTTACGGTTCTTCAATTTTCATGAACTTGGCTAGAGATTTTCATATCAGATGCTTTTCAGAGCATCTTCACCATATTATGGAGCATGATTAGATTTTGTTCTGATGTCAGAGATATATTTAGGACATCAGGATGTGTTTGCCAAAGGGTAAAATCTTTCATTGTTCAACTAACAAAGAATCTACAAAAAGAAAATTAAGAATTACTCAATAAGATAAGGTTACTGTATATCTTTGTATATAATGTGCATAGAAAAGTACTATGCACACTGATTTGGTGACTCAATTTATTAAAATGATAAAAATTATTTATATAAAGCATGTATTATTTGAGTTAAAATACAGTACATATTTTGTCATCTATTGCCAAGTTTTAAATGCTAATTAGAAAACTCTCAAGAATATTATGTCGTTGAGTTCAAATTCAATTTGAACAGATATTAAATAACCAAAATTGTAAGAAAGCATCTTTTCATCTTTTATATTCTTTCCAGGATTCATCTCTCAAAAGAACTCATAAAAATAATCAACATGAACATTTCTTGAGGACTTGAAGTGCTAAAGAATGAATCTTAGTGCTGTAATGTATTGCAAATTTATGCATAGAGTTTTAGGTTAAAACTTATTTTTGTACTATCAGCAGTTCACATGGAAGAAGCATACCACCTTTTGAGAGCCAAGGGTTATAAACAATAAAACCCAAGACCAGGGGACTGTGTTGTATTAGGGCTAAAATTCTTAGTACCTGATTTACAGAAGACTATGGATGACAGTAAAAGCCCCAAATCCATTTGCAAGGTCACAATCTCAATTAAGTCTCCATTGAATGCCCTTGGGCAATTGACCAGGGATGTGAATAATCTTGTTTTCAGCATGCACTGGAAAGTGGATTATTGCAGATATAGCTGGGTTAAAATGTAACATCTTGCCATCCCCCCCCCCCCCCACCATTTTGGCCCATTTTAAACTTGTAGTTTTTAAAATTAGTTTCTGCTCTTTTGGATTGAGGTTTTTTCCCCTTTCTGTATTTTAGTCAGTGGTTGATGTGGTTGGTTTTCTTTCTTGGTATGATTGTCTCTATATGAAATCCAGAATAGGTGAATCTATAGCGACACACTCTGGATTCATAGAGCCTTAGAGTTAAGACAGGGGAGCTTGATAAGAGTTGTATGATCCCTCAATAAAATGATTTTTTTAAAAAGAAAGTAAATGTCTAGAAAAGAACGGAGGCAACATAAGTACAAACATGCCTGATTCAACTGATGTATGGATTGTAATAAAAGTTGTATGAGCCCCCAATACAATTATTTTTTTAAAAAGCCTTCCATTTACCACTTAATTGAAAAAAAAACCACAGATACCTTTCTGTCATGTTCTTTGACATATTTTGACATGTGATAATGATGACTACTTCTGTTTGAAAAATCTTCATTTTTTTCTTGATTCAGTTTTCTCACCTGCCAAATATTCTTCCTCAATTCATAGTATTTGCCATAGTATCAACTTCTAAATTCTCGAAATAATTTAATCTATAGTTGACTCCCTAACGTCACCCTCTGTGCCACAGTTCTCAGGGCTGTGCATTCAGCTACATATTCCACTGAATCGGTTCCCCCTTTCTCCCTCACCTTCCCTCCACCCTCCCAATATTGCCACTCTCACCACTGGCCCTGAAGGGCTCATCTGTCCTGGATTCCCTGTGTGTCCAGTTCTTATCTGTACCAGTGTACATCCTCTGGTCTAGCTGGATTTTTAAGGTAGAATTGGGATCATGATCATGGGGGTGGGGAGTAAGGTGGTGGAGACAAAGCATTAAATGTGTGATGGGCATGTTAAACCCAGCATAATAATAATTTAACTTATCTATTTTTCCCTATAAATTTCCTCTTCACTTTTAATTAATCCCTTACTTTTGGGGTGATGAACTTTGGGTATAGCCTGAACCATCAGTCATCTAAACCAGAACTAGATTAACCCCATACTCCATACTTTTAATGATCTTTACCTTCCACAATCAAATCTCCTCCTTTCATATTTCCCTCATGAATTGGTTATTACTCAAGATAAATTAAGTGAAATGTTTACAAAAGGGCATATGTAGGAATGTTCCTAGCAACTTTATACTTAATGGCTAACAATTGGAAACAATACAAATGTCAATCAGCAGTATGAAGATAAGTGAAAAAAAATATTGATGCTAGGGTTACAGTTCCTACACACATGGGTTTCTTCCAAATGCAGCATGCTTAAACATGTGTCCATAATCATTGGATGGCTGCAGATAAGCATGCTGAGGAATGTGCTTGGGTTGCTCTTGTTTGGGTGCTTTAAAGAAGCCATGGATAATTTTGAACCATGTGCTAATATAAAAATATTAACAAAACTCAAGTGGACATCTTTCCAAATCATTGAAGCTCTGAAGCACATTTAGAGAAATATTGCTCCAAGGAAACAAAAAGCAGATTGAAGATGGATAAAGTATTTTAAGAAGGGTTGGGAAGATCTCAAAGATGAAGTCTAAACAGAGTAGTCTGATCTAAAAGTTGTGATGACTATTTTGCGGAATTCCAAAGACGTAATCTTCATAGATTTTTTCCCAGATACACACGACAACCACGCGGCTTAATAGGAAGCAACTTTAAGAATATTGAACTTTGGTGAGAAAGAGGTTTGAAAAAATTATCTAAGGAGGAATTTTATTCCACCATTACAATGTATCAGTCAACTCTTTGAGGGTAACAAGAGTTGCGCTACAAGAATTTCATTAAGAAATCTTACCCTGTCCACTCTACAGTACGGATTTTGCCCTTTCTAAACTAAAAAAAAAAAAAAGAGGAACATGATTTAAGTTCCTTGAGAGAGGCTCTCAAAATTGCATTTTTGAATGTTATAAGTAAATCTAAGAGTGTAGAATTCTTCTGAGAGGAGTAAGAGACAGAAACACCTGCCTTCCCAAGATGACAACCCGTTGTTGTTTGGTGCCATCGAATGGATTCCAACTCCTTGAGACCCTTTGTACAGCAGAATGAAACGCGGCCTGGTCCTGTGCCATCCGCACAAGTGCTCTTACTTTGTAGCCCCTGGAAGCAGCCGGGGTGTTTATCCACCTTGTCGAAGGTCCTCTTTCTCACTGCCCTCCACTTTCCCAAGCTGATGTCCTTCTCCAGGGACTGGTCTCTCCTGACAAGTTGACCAAAGTCTGTAAGACGAAGTCTCTCCAGCTTTGCCTTCAAAGGAGCATTCTGACTAAACTTCTTCCAAGGCAGGTTTGTGTATTATTTTGGCAATCCCTGGCATTTTCAGTACTGTTTGCCAGCACCGTAATTTAAGCGCATAGATTCTTCTGTGGGCGTTGCTATTACATGTCCAACTTTCACACGTATGTGAGGCAGTGGAGACCACCACAGCTCGGCTCAGGTGTACCTTAGTTCTCACAGTGACGTCGTTGCTTTAAAGAGGTTTGAGGGGCAGATTTACCCAAATGCAAGGCATCCGTTGATCTCTTGACTTCTGCTTCCATGAACATTGATGGTAGATTCAAGCAATTTCGATCTTTTTTCCATTTATCATTTTGTTACCTATTGATCCATTTAGGAAGATTTTGGTTTTCTTTACATTAAGTTGTAATTCATACTGAAGGCCGAAATCATTGACCTTGAAGTCCTCCTCACTTTTAGCAAGCCAAGGTTGTGTGGTCTGTGTGTCACAGGTTGTTAATACACCTCTTCCAATTCTGGTTTATCTTTCTTCTTTTTGTAATCCAGCTTCTCTGATTATTTGCTCAGCATGCAGTTTGAATACATATGGTGAGAGGATACAACCCTGTGTGTACTTTTCTTGATTTTAAACCATGCAAAAGTCCTTTTTTTTCCATATGACTTCCCTCTTGCTCACATGAGCATAATGTCATGTTCTGTAATAGAATAAATATGGCTGAAGGAAATGTCAAGGAACTGCTTCCCATTATTATATTGTGTTTAATGAAGGTATTTATGATTTTGTTGCAAGTGTTTTGTACTTAGCATCTTAGAACAAATAAAGAAACTGCAGTATTTTCATACAATGTAATGTACCACTTAGACAATAGCAGATTAATCAGAAATGTATCCCATTGAATAAAATAAGCAAGATACAAAAGAGTCCATGTATATGATTTAATTAATATTAATTTTTAGTATGGGTGAAATGAATACCATCCAAAGCAACTGCCAACAAGCCAATTCTGACTCATAGTAAGAGCCGAGGGCTGCGCGGAACTCACTAGGATTCCTGAGGCTGTCGGTGGCAGAGGGCAGCCTCATGGCTGTCCTGCGGGGCTGCTGATCTTCTGGTTTGCAGCCCAAGAGGAACCCACCATGCCACTGAGGTTTATTTTAAAAGGTGGATAGAAATTTAAATATGTTGCTGCCTGGCAAGAGAGTGAGAATATTTGATTTATTCAAAAAGGCCTGGAAGGAGCGTTCTGAAAATAATATAAATGTTATATATTTTGATAGGTGTGGGAGTTACCCTGTTATGTAACACAAACTACTTTATATTCATGTATTTAATATTACAATTATATAACCCTCGTTTTCCCAATTTATCTATAATTATATCCCATAAGATTGACCATGGAGTGGAAGAAATGAGGACATTAAATTGCTAAAGGGAAAATTAGAAAACGCAGTTTGAGAAGACAAAACAAAGCAGGACAATGAAATGTGTAAGAGGAGGTAGAAGCTCGGTGTAGCTCAAGCAGAAAGAACTCAAGAAAATTCAAACCTTCCAATGCAGTATTGAAGAATTTCTTTGCAAAACATTAAAATGTGGAGGAATCATTAAAAGAAGATGGAAGGACTACACAGTCACTAGATGGTTGACTTTTTAATTACTTTAAGAGGTACTAACTACCATCCAGTGGATTTCAGCTCATACACCCTCTACTAGTAGAACTGCCCTTGTGGGGTTTCAAGACTGTAACTGTGTGTCTGAGTAGAAAACTCATTTTTCTCCTTCAGAGTGACTGATGGTTTTAAACTGCTGACCTTGTGGTTAGTGATCTAATGTGTGGATCGTGACTCATGGCACCACCAGGGTTCATAATGTTGACTGGATTATAGTTTCATGTTTAGAGTTTCATTGTGTTCCCTAAGTTCGGCAGTATTCCCTGTCTTCTCTTGGAAGGAGTGGGTCTGCCGTGTTTGTCTCATATCTTGGGTGTCTGAATATCCCTCCACTCATCATAAAAGGCAAATTCAACACTTGTTCCTCATGGTAGTCTAGATATTCAGCATGTCCTAGACTAGGTGAGTGTTTGAAAATTTCAGGCATATTTATAGCCATTGAAATTTCTGAGCTCTGGCAGACATGTAGAAGATCCCTGGTGGCAAAGTGGCTAGGCATTGGGCTGCGATCCACAAGGTCGAGCAGTTCGACACCCCCAGCCATTCTGCAGGAGAAAGATGGGGCTTTCTACTCCATAGAGCTAGTCTCAGAAACCCCATTCTACTCTGCCCTGGAGGATCACTGTGAGTTAGCTTTGACTCCATGGTAGTGGGTTTGGCTTTTTTGTTTGTTTGGTGGCACTTTGGGTTAGGCATTGTGCTTCTACAGTGGTTCAAACCCACCATCTCCTCTGGAGAAAGATGAGGCTGTCTGTTCTTGTAAAGATGAAAAGTTTCAGAAACCTTATCTAGCGTCGCTGTTAAGTTGGAATTGACTCAATGACAATGGGATTCATTGTAGATCAGGCATTTAATACAGTTTGTGCTGCGACCCAAAGACAGGGCTTTCTACAACCGCAAGAGTTACAGACTCAGTAACTCACAAGGGCAGTTCTCGCCTGTCCCGCAGGTTGCTAAGAGTGGGCATCGATGTGATGGCAGTGAATCTGGCACAGTGGGTGAAGTGCAGGGCTACTAACCGCAAGGCTGGCACTTCCAATGCACCAGCCCCTGTGTCTACCGCAGAAAGCTGAGGCTATCTTTGCCAGTAAAGCTTTATAGTCCCAAACCCAAAGCAGCAGTTCTCTGCTCTCTTCGAAGGGTTCGCTATGCGTTAGAGTTAACTTGGTCGACTTGAGGGCCGTTTTTGTTTATTTTAACTTTTTCTTTAATCAGACATCTGGTAATACTTTCCTCTCTTACATAAATTTTAACAATTACCCATACTGAAACAGGTAAGACACTAGAACTCTTATCAAGTGTAATGCCTGTAATACCTACCAAATTTGGAACTATTTAATACTCGTTATTTTTTCTCTCTCTCACACACAGCCACTCAGCCACACAGGACAACACATGGTGATATACAAATATATGAAGTCTATTTAATGTCAATTTTCTTCTTACTTTTGGGGGGATTTTTAGGAAAATAAGTCACAAATGCGCTTACAAGATATTGGTGAGGGGGAGGAAATAGTATTTTTCTCAGTGTTCTACATGAGCTTTGTGCGTTGCATAAGCTATTTTCTATACCCTTTAGTGTTGTTGTTGTTGAGTTCTGTTGAATTGTATCTAACGCACAGCCACCTGTACAACAGAACAGAGCAGACTGTGCCCTGTGTCAAACCGCTTCAGGAAAGGCAGTCTTCTCATTTGCTATACTGCCATTTTCATTTTACACTGGAGGAAATTAAGCCTCAGTAAGCATCTTGCTGAAGATTCAACATGACGTTCAAAGCTAGATCTGATGCAATTTGAAATCTGTCGTTGTTCCCTATCGGATTCCTCATTGCCAAATAACATGCATTCTCATTTCATGTGGGGGATCTTTTCTTTTGGATGAGAGTAGTCACCGCTCTCTGTAGCCGTTTTATATAGATAAGTAAATCCAACAAAGAATCAATAAAATGTTTTGCATATTGTTGATTCTATGTAGAACAGCCCATCAGTTTTTGTTTTGGTTGTATTTTTTTCCAGGAGTAGAACACCAGACTTTTATTCCAGATTGCCACTTCATTTGCAGCATTAATGGACCGGTTTTACATTCCAAGGACAATAGATTTCTGTATTATTATATGTTCGCTTTTGTCAAGTGTGCTACTATAGCTCGTAAAGTCGGTTGAAAACAGCTACTCCACACTATGCGCCACCCAAGGGTTTTGGTTCTCAAGGGAGAGTACCCGAGAGAAAGCCCGCAGAGGGTCTGGGATAAGCATGATGCGCTACATCAAAATCTGGCCCCCACTTTATTCCAGTGCTATAGATACCATGCTCATCACAAGCTCAATGACAATGTAGCTTTAGTCGTAAGCAGGATACCACTTTCCAGAGGCCTCTCTTATTAATACGATGATCCATGAGTCAATGATATTATTTTATTTGTGTTGCTACTTTCCAGATTATGCATTGGTCAAATATTTGAAAAAGAATATAATATTGTAATGATAAGATTTATCCTGTGATGGTATTATCTTTCTCTGATTTATTGAAAGAATATAACGCTATTATAAGTGAAAAATAAATTCGTGAGAAGAGCCACATTATTTTGCACATTTAAGGAGCTGATATTAGCAGTGAGGAAGCAAGTAGCCTAAAATGATACCGGGGGAGCTCTGTCACAGCTTTTTCTCTGAAAAATAAGAGAGTATTTTTAATACTGTTAGACTGTTTGGCATAAAATGTCTAGATACATTCTATATCGCCTAATAAGGAGATAGACAGTTTATGTTTACTGGTGTCAACAGAAAATAGCTTCAAGCTTACATGATACTGAATTCGCATTCGTGTTTCTGATATGATAACTTGAATAAATCTATGAGTATGAAATACTACATTACAGAAGAGACTTTTCTTAAGAGGTCCCAATACTATTCACATTTGAATAGTATTTATGGAATAAGAGTACTTTTGAAAAATCAAATCTCAACAAATTTAGTGTTTATTTTCACAGGAGGAAGAAATAGAAGAGAGTCCTAGGCAGCAGAGAGGAGATTTCTAGAAACTTTGCTTTTTGTTTGCATTTCAGACCAACTTATTTGCTTTTAAGTTTGTATTCTTTGTTTCTTGATGCAATTTCCAGCCTACTGCAGCCCACAGCCAACTAAGTCCATTAGGACAGGTAGTAAAGCTTCGGCTTGGACATAAAGGCTACCAATCTGTCTTGGAAGAAGTACAGCCAGAATGCTTTTTTAGAAGTAAGGCCCGAGGGACTTCTTTCCACGTCCTTTGGGCACATGGTCAGGAGAGGTCAGTCCCTGGAGAAGGACACCATACTTGGTAAAGTGGAGGGGCGGTGAAAGAGGCAGGCCCTCGGTGAGATGGACCGACACCGTGGCTGCCACGAGGGCTCGCGCACAGGAAGAGTTGTGAGCACAGCACGGAGCAGGGCAGGGCCCCTTCTGTTGTAGAGTCACCTAACAACAATGATAGGTTCGAAGTCTCCATGTTACTGTTGTGCAGTTTTAAAGATCAGTTGGAGAGCTTATCTAATTAGAATACAGCTAAAACAGATGTTTTGGCTTTATTATAATTTCTAGATTTCAAAGGGAAATTAATTTGAAGGCATTTCTGCCTCATAGTGATCCTGTCAGACAGTAGAACTGCCCCCTATAGGTTTCTTGACTGTAACTATTTATGGAATTAGGAAGCCTTGTCTTTCTCTCACTGAGTATATACAGTATCTATTAAATGTATACATGTGTACAGATAAGTATACTTGCACATCAATATATGTATATATAATCTATTTATTATGTCTGTTGTCAGAGCTTACACTGACCTTATAGTGTTAGGTAGACACAACTGTCCAAATTGTATTCATTTTTCAATCCCTAACACCTATAATTATTATTAATTTGATAGGGAGATATAGGCACTCACTTTCTTTGCCATAATTGAGTAAGATCTCTTCACTGGTTATTCTGACAAACTTTTTATCTTTTTCAATTTAAGCTATAGTATAATGCTTAGTTCATATCTTTTGGTAAATACCTGCCAAAAGCTCTGAATGGTCAGAGTGCCTTACGGCTCTCTTAAGCTATCAGTCGTGGCCTAGAGAGAAAAGGACATTGATAACAAGCTCTTACCAAAACAAGATTGGAAATAATTCTTATTAATTTATTTTCAGTAAATAATTATTTGCTTCTTTATTTAGGTTAAATCCATATATTCTATGTTTTTAACTCATTATTTTATGATTCTTTCTTACTCTCTCCCTATCATTGCCCTCAGTCAATTCCAACTCATGGCAACTCTTTGGGGCAGAGGGATCTGCCCCGTGTTGTCCAAGACTGACCCCCCATCTTTCTCCTGCGGGGCAGCTGGGGGTTAGCAACCCTACATATAACCACGGTGCATCAGGGCTCCCTGTTATGACCTAGTCCCGATAAATTAAGCACTAAGTGTATTTTAATTTAGACAACAATTTCTCACCTAAATTGAACTTTGGATTACTTTTGCTTCCATGAATTCTGGGTCCATAGTTGGGTCTATATTAGAAGTGAAAATAGTGGCTATGCTAGGTTTGGGTGAAGCTGAAGGCCTGGACATTCCTGCGCCGGGATGCCTAGAGTTTGTCCTTTCTTTCTGTGAATGTGTTATCACTCCTCCTGCTGGCTATGCAGAAGGAGAATGGAAATTTAAAAAGTTACAGTTTTAAGTACAAGATAAAAGTTGGAAAGAATATAAAGCAACAGGATTGCGATGAAAGGCAAACGTTTCTTTAAGAAGTGTTTGTATTAGTTTTCTAAATAATAAATTACCCTTTAGTAAGATTATGACTCAAAACACCCCCCCCTAAAAATCACTGCCATCGAGTCAAATCTGACTTACATATTATCACACATGGTGTTCATAGTGCATGCTTTTGTCAATGGTGCCTCAGACTGGCGTAGTCCAAACCCACTGCATTGAAGCAGACGACGTTCTTGCTCTCTTCCAGGCAGCTGGGGGGTTTGAACCGCCAACCTTGAGGTTGGTGCAGTGCTTACTTGACAGCACCTCCAAGACGCTTTATAGGGCACATAGTGATCCCTGAACCCTGAATGTACATTTGTAGAACTGAATGAATTGAATCTCAACTGGCAAAATGTTGCACATTACCAAAGAGGTAATAATTCTTACTGACTTAAGAGGTACTATTGATAGAATCATTATAATGCTTGAATTATATCAAATAATAGGGCTGAACCCCATAAGTTCTCAGTTGCTGATTTCTGGTAGATAGTACAGTGTTCTAAGAAATCTTACCATAATGGTGGTTTCAGGAGCTGTGCCGATTAGAGGATCAAATGCTAGTTGCTGATGTCCTCCTGGTAGAACCTGAGGATTGAGAAAATCAATCTAAATTCAACATGATTCATCTACAAAACACAGATTGACGATCAATAGCCAACTTCTTCAAAACAAAAATCATTTAGATTTGATCGAGAGAAAGCAGCTCCCGTAACCAGGGCACTGGCGTCTCCCAACAGCTCTGTACCAGGCCGTGCTGGCCATTGCTCGTCTGCCTTCCTTGCTAGCCCGTAGTGTGCTTCTTGAATAGAAACAATTGGACAGACCTCCAACATCAGGCAAATGTATCTCTGAGCATCTAGTTGTATGAGTGACTTGCTTCTTACCGATCACTTCCTTTCTCTTGCACTATGCTTCTTGCCTTCCAGGTAAGAACTGCGAAGCTAACCAGTCATAAGACTTCTCCCACTTCTGGAGAATGCCCTGGAAGCACTATTTCATTCACTCACTCCAAATGCGAGGTCATTACATTCCTAGTAAGGAGATCGCCATTCCTAGTAGGAGTCAATCCTGACTCCTACTGATCCTATAGGACAAAGTAGACCATTTCCCGGCCTTGCAAAGGCTGTCACTTTTTAGAGAAGTGGACGGGCTCTCTTTCTCCCAGGAAGCAGTTGGTGGGTTCAGAATGCCTACTTTGGGGTTAGCAGCCCAACACTTAAGCCATTAATCCACGATTATTACTTCTTAACCTACAGTTCATTGGGATGTGTGTTCTTTCTCATGATAATGAGTACATAGAATCAAATTTGTTCAAACAGAGTTGTGTTCGTGGTGGTCTTTGGTTAAAACCCTTGGCAGATTTAATAGATAATAATTAAAATAGTTTTAATTATATATTTAAAAAGAGAAACATATATTTACTTACAGGATCTGCTTGTTGTGGTATATATTCAAATTGAGTATAAAATGGCACCTGTCAGATTTGTAAAAAATGCATTAGATGACTTTCGTATAGTTTGTGAGAAATGGTTATGATGATCATGGAACTTTTTATATTCTACTAAGCCCTTCTTTAAAGCTCAGTATTTGAGGTGGTAAAGTTGACTATTGTTATCAGAAATATTCTAAATCTGTGCTTTCTAGGGTAAAACTCTTTCCATCTTTTAAAATTAAAAATACTTATTTTTAATTACTATCATAAGTCACTTAGACATTTTTCAGTTTTCATTAATTTGGGATGAAAAGTTTTAGAGTAGTGGTTAAACTAGTATAAAAATTCCACTCTAAACGTATGCTAGTTATGTATGACTGAAGGGAATTTATGTTGTTGTTCATCAGCTCTGACTTACAGCAGTCATATACCCCACCAAGCAAAACACTGCCTGCTCGGGTGTCGCCCTCACATCGTAGCTGTGCTTGCATCCATTGTTTCAGCCTTCTAACCTGCAGAACTTCTCTGCCAGCATTACATCAGCCAATGTTCTGCTCTTATTCAGAAGGTTGTCAGTGGCTAATCCCTCAGTGGTGGACTGCCTACTCCTAGTTTTTAAGTCTGGAATCTTTACTTAGTCTGGAAGTTCCACTGAAACCTGTTTACCCTGGGGTAATCCTCCTGGTATTTGAAACACCAGTGGCATAGCTTCCGGCATTACAACAAGAAGCAGAGGATGTACACTGGTACAGATAGGAACTGGAAACAGGGAATCCAGGGCAGATGATCCCTTCAGGACCAGTGGTGTGAGTGGCGATACTGGGAGGGTAGACGGAGGGTGGATTGGAAAGGGGGAACCAATTACCAAGATCTACATGTGACCTCCTCCCTGGGGGACGGACAACAGAACAGTGGGTGAAGCTGGAGACGTCCGACAGGGAAAGATATGACAAAATACTAATTTATAAATTATCAAGGGTTCATGAGGGAGCAGGAAGTGGGGAGGGAGGGGAAAAAATGAGGACCTGATGCCAGGGGCTTTGGTGGAGAGCAAATGTTTTGAGAATGAGAGCAATGAATGTGCAAATGTGCTTTACACAATTGATGTATGTATGGATTGTGATAAGAGTTGTATGAGCCCCTAATAAAGTGATTGGAAAAAAAAAGCAATTCACCACCCATTGTACATCAAACTGACAGGCTAGTGGAAGAATTGACACTCAAACTCAAAAAACCAAATTCAATGCCAACGAGTCAGTTCTGACAACAGCAACCCAACAGCACAGAGCTGCATTGCCCCTGGAGGTTCCATGCAGCCGGCATCTTTAGGGGGCAGACAGCCTCCTCGCACTCCCACAGAGTGGCCGGTTTGTTGGAATTGCTGACTTGCAGTTAGCAGCCCAGTCCTAGTTCAGTATGCTGCCAGCCTCCTGAATTTATATTACAGTTACTAAAATCTACCACGGATACACAAAATTCAAAGTTCTCTAATTCTATCTCAGGATTTAGTGATTGTAGGGAACTCTACCCTATTCTTAAAAAATATTTATCATCTATCTATCCATCTATCTATGACAAGATAAGCAAAATGGATTTTAAAAGTAAAAAAAAGTCATTTCCCAGGTGATTCAGCCTTTGGTCTCTTATAGAAGATCACGGACCAACTTGAATTCCTTAAAAGCCAGGGCTCTGGAGCACTATCTCATTAGCCTGCACTAATGATGTCGGGATTCTGGCCTGTAATGACCGTTACTTGGTGTGGCAAGTTTGCACGACATGTAGCCAGCTATTGCCTACTCTGGAAAGTGTCTTATGCTCTCTATTCTCCAGAGGAACTAGTCAGAAGAAAATCAAACATTTACTGTACCTCCACTTCAAATTGCTGCTGCCCTGCTTGCTGAGGTAATTGTGTAGAGGGGCCTGTTTGTAGAGGCTGTTCCCAAGGGAAGTACAGAAACACAGGGTAGTAGTGTAGCCTCTGTTTGGAAAGAGGGAAATATAGGAGACATCTTTAGAGAAGCTAAAGTCATTTAAAACAATCTTCTAATGCCAATGTTATTATAAACAGTGTTTTTCATTAAAGCTTTATACAGGAATGTATGAAGAAACCTTTCCTAAACAAAGGAAAATCTGCATCCCCAAAGATACGGGGTTTGGTTGTTTTTCAGGGTAATGGTCAAGGTCATTTAGAAAATAGTGGGATCAATGAGTGTTTTGTGAAAAGTACATATTAGAAACATTATATACAGAGTACTTTGCAAAGATCTAAAAAGATGGTTGATTGTGCATTGAATTTTTCCCCTCTCTTCTGAGTTATTCTTCTGCTGGAAATGTTATAAAAATTCTGCCAAATAAATGAAATGTTAAGAATGCATTATTTTTTATTATTGCCATTTTATTGAAATAATTTACATGCACTTTAAACACTAGAAAAACCCACAAATAGGGAAGCAACAAATAAAATCAACTACAGATGTATACACACATTACCATGTATAGGTTTCTGTTTGCATGTCTTTGTGTTCATGGAAAATTGAGATAATAGCAAATGCATCCGGTTTTGTAGCTATTTATGTTTTTCAACATTAATTAATAAACTGTTAGTTAATAGTTAAAGCAAAGCAAAGCTATCCAAAGAGGATCATGTTTTGTATATTGGTTCCACACGCTAGCTAGCGGTCCCGGCCGGCCTGTAAGCCTTTGCGATCATTGTATGTGGCATCTGTTGTTACTGTGTGTGCCGCTGAGTTGGTTCTGACTCCGAGCAGTCCGAGCGTGTCTGCTCATAAAATGTGACTCATTAGCCCTAGGTTAGGGTCTAGGCATTAGTAGTTTTCCCATTTACCCTCAGAGATCGTGCTGAGAGACTGTGTGTAAAGCCACAGGTTTAGGTTAGTGGTTAAAGGAGTGGAGAATTGTATTCAAGCTCAGCTGTTTGGTTTCGTTAAGATGGACATTTAGTCTCTTAAAGACACCATTTCCTTATCCTTAAAGTAAAGTAATCCCTTGTGTCATGCTCAACTACAGCAGGACTTATGACAGAAGATGAGAGAATGTCTACAAGTGATTTTTGTTTTGTAGTAAGTATAGGCCAGATAAAAATCATATAATTAGGATTACAGTGGTGCTAAATGGTGGAGCCCTTTATACCAGGTGGTCAATGCCTTATAGTGAATGATATCACACAATTGATAAGCCTGGTGCTAAGCAATTTTCATGTGAATATAATGATTCTGCTAGCTTGAATTAATTTTCTTAGATCCTGTTATTTAATGGAAATTATTACCATTTGGTTGTAAAATAAAGAATTAAATTGAAAATATATAAAATCCTGGAAAAGGTTTGACACGAGTTTTGTAATGGCAGAAAATGTGATCAAGTACTCTTATGTTGAATTATTATGTAATGTCATTTTAATTTATCTACCCCCAAAGCAAAATTTAGGATTGAGCAAACTCACTCCATTTTGAGTTATTTCTAAATGCCAGCACTTTTAATTGTGAGAGCATGACACAAATGAACTCCCTATTTCGAACATAGCAATGCCCTGGGGACTCCTGGGGCATTCCTAGCTGTCCTTATTTCAGAAACTGTTAACTGAGCCCAATGTCAATAGATTCATCTTAGCCCAATGTCAATAGATTCATCTTAGCCAGCAACAATGCACAATGCAGTGATATTATTTTATGCTTGCTTAGTCTTGTAAGGTGTCAGAGGTACATACATACATGAAATTAAAGAGTATATGTAACCACCTCTCCAACCCAAACTATACCCACGGCCATAGAGTTGATTCCAATGCCGAGGGAACTCGATAGGGTTTCAGAGACTCGTGAGCTCTTTGTGGGAGCAGTTAGCCTCATCCTTCTGCTGGCAGGTTCGCACCCACTGCTCGCTCTCCTGTGGTAAACTATTCACTTACCTGTGTCTGTTCTTGGGGCAATTTGAAGGAGAATGAATAAGGTAGCACCTGCCAAGAAAGGAGTCATAAATGGTTATACTTTGCAATCAGAATATCTGAGTTTCTTTACACAGATCTGACCATACACATTCATCCTCACCACTGTAAGGTTTAATGCTAAGGGATATCTATCTACAGTATTGTTGGCACAAATTGTATTGACAGCTTAGATAAAATTTCTTCTGTAAGACATGCTTTACCACTTCTTCCTATTTGTAGTTACGACCCAAGAATAATGAATAGGGATGGTATTTTTCATGTTAGAAATAAAAAAACGATCAGGAAGTACTTGTGGCACAGTGGTTAAGTGCTTAGCGACTAGCCCCTAAGTGAGTGTTTCCAAGGCACCCTACAGTTTTGAGCGAGAAAGATCTGGCACTCAGCTTACATGAAGGTTAGGTGTGGGCAAGAAGCCAGTTCCCACTCATGCTCACCCCAGAGGACCGCCCAAGTTTCCAAGGCTGTACATTCTGGAGGTCGAGAGTTGGCGAGGTTGGTGGGCTTGAACTGCCAATTGAGCTCTCAGTTAGCAACCCCGTGCTTCACCTGATGAGCAACACGGCTTCTTCTCCAACTCCAACTCATGGTCCTCAAATCTACTCTGAATCAGGGCTGACTGCTCCCCCTAAGCTTCCAAGGTGATAAACCTTTGCAGGAGCAGAAAACCTCATCTTTCTTCTGATGGGTTTGATCTGCTGACCACCCGAATCGCAGTCCAATTTGGAACTCACTGCACCTCCAAGACGCTATGAGGCATCAAGATTCTAGCCTTGGACACTCCACGGGCATGCGATAGGCCACCAGGAGTCCAAATCAGCTGGATGACAATGCACAATATGTTTCAGGACGTGTCCTATGGGGGAAGTCTTACTTGAAAACCCCTTTCTTACTTCAGATTTGTATCCGTTTTCACAGTAGATGTATTTATGTCTCTAAACAACAACCACCACATGGAAAAGGCCCTACTTACAGGATTCGTTCCCTGTTGGATCTGCAGTGGTGTTTGAGGCTGTGAGAAGTCTAGCTGGCCTGGCCGTGATTCCTGGGCAAAATTGGTCTGTCCTGGGAAAGGAATCTGATTTGGGAAGAGTCCAGCAAACAGATCCTGGCTTGGTAAAGAGAACTGGGGGGCCCCGGGTACTTGAGCCTGCTGCTGCTGGTGAAGGATCCCAGAGAAAGGAGGAGTCAGTGAATTAAAGGGACCCTGAAAGGACAGGAAAGGAAGAATGTTAGTTTCTTTCAAGTCAAAAAGGATTCTGAAAAACCCTGCGCCCAAAGAGTCACAATGTAAACCGCATCTATTGACGTCTTACGGGTCCTGCAGACGAGATACAGCTAAATTGCCAATGGTCATGGGAACGCTGGGCGAGACTTTCCCTGTGGACATGAGAGCACGGGTTCTTTGGGTCTGGGTTTCCAGGCTGGTGTCAGATCTTCTTGTTCTCCCCCACTGGTTTGCTCAGCATGATTTTAGGTAAAATAGTTCATTGAATTATTTCGCAGGGTTTTTGTGAGAACCAGTGCCTGGCATCGACAAAGTCCTCAATATATCAAGTTTTCAAATTCAGATTTTCACTTTGGTCTCAGAACAATGTCCATAAGGAATTATGGGACAAATTCATACCGTCAGTGATCAAGATTCATAAATAGAATCAGAGAACCGTTTCTTTTCATGTAACTGCTCATAGGAAATGAAAAGTAAAACAATTCTGCTTAAAGTAATTATTAAGATATAGGTACCTGAAACTGTAGTGGCAAAAGGCGAGCATTATTAAGATTTAGAAGTAACTAGAAAAGGAAAAATGATATGGGAACAAAATTAGTACAAAATGAAAAATATTAAGAACAATGTTTGCTACAAACACAAGTCATAACTGGTTGACCAGTTTCCTGTTAGAAGTGAGACATTTTCACAGCAAGCTTACATAAGATTACAGTGATTAGAGGTTAGAGTTGAAAATGTTTGGAACGTAACCAAGTCTCCTCTGCTGTGTCGGACTGAAACCCCTGCAGGGGTTTCATTAGCCATTTTATGTTCTTCTGAGCCTGTGTACACCCACATTAGTTGCTGTTAACATGGAAAGTTAGAAAACATTTGTTTCTTCTTTAAAGGATTTACAATTAAATGAGGGAGACGTACTGCTATTGTAGAAGTAACCTTGTGCACAAAACAAGCATAGTGATTGAATATGTGTTTGAAAATAGTAGGGCACAGGAATCCAGGAAAACGCAAGCAAAGTCTTTTCTCTCTTCCTCAATAGATTTACAATTTAAAATCTTTTTTTTTTTTTCAAGATCGAGGTGGTTTGAAGTCCTGCAACTAACCTCATTGCTGTTGCTTGCTGACAGAAGGTGCTGTGGGGTAAGCTGAAAGTAAAAACAACAGAAACAGTAAAACACAGGTTTCTTAGTAAGTTTTAGACCAATTGGATCATAAAATCACTTACTGGGGCTGATGATGTGGCTCCCAGGAGCCCAAGAAGAATGATTATTTTCATTTTTAGATGAAATACCTAGAAAATAAGTTTATATAGTAGTTATCTTTAAAAGGCATCCAAACGATCCTAAAAGCAGTACAATTAGTTGAGATTGTTCAATCAGGGGATAAATTTAATTGATAATATTTCTTTAAAATTTAGAATTAAAAATGAAAAGATATATATTTATTTTGAAAGCAAAATACATTTCCCCCCCCATAACAGATGTTTACAAAAAACCAAATTATTTGCTTGTCTCTTCTGCTGAACCAAGTGGCCTAGTTCGTGAAATAGGTTCATGAATATGATGGATTCATTTTGGGGGCTCCCCTACGTTGATAGGAGTGGGTCATTCAGATCATGAGAGGCCCAAGATCCAGGCCAACCAACTGAATCCTTTTAATGAAATATTTCATCCCAATTGTCATGATCTTATGCATATAACTTCAACGTCTGTTTATAAAATGTACTACAGTAAAGATCTGACAATAGCATTCCTATACCAAATCATCTTAATTTAAGAGCCTAACATGAAAATATACTAAAAGTAAACCTGACTGAATTGACATTTTAAACTTGTATATCATTCATCATTCACTGCCAATCTAGTCAGTGCCAACTCATAGGACAGGGTAGAACTGTGCCTTTGAGTTTCTGAGACTTGAAATGTTTACAGAAGTAGAAAGCCCTGTCTTTCTTCCGTGGAGTGCCTGCTGGTTTGAACCACCAACTGTGCAGATCGCAGCCTACTATGTAACCAGTACAGCACCCGGGCTTCTGAACATTTATGTAGATTAAAACATTACATCTTTATATCGAGATATAGGGTAACCTGCACACGGATTTTATCACTTGATTTCTAGACCTGAAAATTGCTGCCCTGTTCAAATCACTGTCCTCAACAAGTGTTTCAGTCTTCAGGGTGACCTTGAGAGTCTATCTTGAAGAGTTTACGGATAGGGGTTCCTAAAACGGTGGGAACAAAGATTGAAAATCTTACCTCACTTCTTGGCCTGCGAAAAGTGATCCAGAACCGAGTATGACGGGGTTCTTTTTATCTTTTAGCTCAGCTTAAATTGTAAAGCTCACCTTTAGAAAAAAGGGGCCAATCATTTTTCAAAGGGACTAGTGATTTAGTGGGTTTCAGACAATGACTTAGCTAATAACCCCTTTCCTAATCATCTAGGTGATGTGTGATTCCCACATTTTTAGTAATGTTCTTAAATTATCCCCTGAGGACTGTTTTGATGTGATCGTTTCTCACCTCTGCTTTGGTAATGACTAACCCTTCCAGAATGATTTTGTTGTCCTCCGTCTTTTACAGTCGTTCAGATGGATACCCCAGCATAGCAACTAGTAAAGCCTTGAGTAAATTGAAGGACAAAGGGAGATTTAAAAACATGATTAAAATACAGAAGTATTAGACATAAGGCTTAGAACTAAAAGACAAAAGTCCAAAAACCTAGTTACGTGAGAGCAAATATCCTTTAATTCTTCTACACTGGAGTAAATAAACCAGAGAAAGGTGAGGCTTGTCTTCTCCTGGCACTGGGGTTTGGACTAAATAAATATGAGCTAGTTTCATTTAAGTTTGACTCTGAAAACATTAGTGGATCTCTTCTACCTATGAAATGAAATCCTCAAAAAGATTACTAAGTTTTTGTGTCTGTGAAATGTATTTCCATGTGATCATGTTAATTGTGAAAGACTAATGGATCATGACTATCTACATATTTCAGTGATGAGTGCTTTATATTAAAAATATTTTGCTAAATATAATTTTAGCATTCAAATTGTAACTAATTATTTTCTTTATGTTGTCTTTATTCAAATTGCTATCTTAAAGGGAGAGTTTTAGTTTTGGGGTTGTTGTTTTTTTTTTTGTCTTTTCTTTGCTGTTAAATATTGATTGAATTCTCATAGCCTAGGACCACAGGGGTTGAGATAATGTATTAATTAATTTACATTGTGAAGGAATTATTTTGTCTAATTTATCCTGAACAAATAATGTTGGTGTTATTGTGCAGTTTATGGGGATGAATTAAATGATTTTCCTTCCTTAGTAAAATGAAACCAATACCAAGTCCACTGCCATTGAGTGGATTCTGACTATAAACCATCCTATATAGTGTTGGCAAGATTATAAATCTTTATGGGAGCAAACAGCCTCATCTTTCTCCCTTTGAGTGGCTGGTGGGTTTAAACTGCAGACCCAACAGTTAGAAACTCAATGTTTGTCCCATGCCACTAACAGGGTTAGATCTTTCTTAGCATTTTAATAACTCATTAATGTAAAATATTATATTGTTATTCATCTAGTCAAAATAATAAAATGAAAGGTATTTAAAATGATAGGTATTTGTATTACTACAGATGAGAAACTAGTATTTTAAATTTATTCTAAGGGAGTCCCTTTCTGGAAATTTATGAAAGCTGTCTTTTTAATTTAGTGAGATATTTAAGCCACCCTGAATATTGATGGGAATTTTAGATAAAGGTGTGTAGGTTATGTAGCCAGTTACTAACTTAGACTGATTGAGTGGCTAGATTAGATGAATTAATTGAATATAGGTATACATACACAAGTATTTATAACTAATGGCCTTGATCTAGTCTAAATTTTGTTAAATTAAATTTTCTATCAAATATGATGGCAGTTCAAAGATTTCTATCCTTTAAAAATAGTAATTGTAGGTTCTAGTGTCAAGCAGTTGAAATGACGCAGGTGTATAGGTTGGGTGGAAAAGAGTTGCTTATGCCAGAAACAATGACCTTTATAGCACATAGCTGCCAACTTCCATTGGAGTAAAACGTAGCTCTGGGTGGGAAAGGGGTTGCAGTTTAATTCTTGGCATGCCATAGTTTAATCACTGTCTTCATTTGTTACATTCAATTGTGTGGAACTTATTCAGTTTCACTATTCTCATGTCATTCACCAAGTACATGTTCCACTTAATTTTTAAGTAAATTGGGAAAGGTGGTATAAATCTAGAGCACTGTCCATCTGCATGGATTAAGGTGTAGAGACACAATGAGGAAATCCTGAACCTGATATTACTATGCCTTCTTTTGTCTCTGTTCAATTATCAGTACATCTAGTGCTTTTTTACTTGAGTGAAAGTACAAAAACACTTAAATGTCAAGTAGGAATTGCTTTTGGATCATGTGCCATGGAAAATGGCTGTCTCTCTCCAATAACATAAATGGTGACAGTTAGACAACAAACGGCTTCTAGGTTACCCTTTCAAAATGTTAGTTTGGCTTTTTTTTTTCACCTTAATCTGAAAATTTAATCAAAATACTTACTTACTAAGTATTGTTTTGAAGTAGATCAACGTCCTGTGGATAGGTATAACCAAATCTAAGTCCTTGGGCTGTTTACTGATAGCTTATAATAATTATTTTCCTACATATGAACTATGATTTTCTCTAGGTTCTTATGATGACTCACCAGCGCAGGCAGGATACATAGAAGACTCCAGTTTTTAGTGGGGACAAAAAAGGCAATGAAAGGCTAGTGAATTAGTTAATGTAACTCCACTGATAGGAGTCATTATAGTTTGTGTCCTTGGCAAGCATTGAGAAGTTAATACACAGACAAGATTCATGCGTTCCTGGACGTTAGTCATTTTCACTATTTAAAGAGTTCTGAAATTAAGGCTACAAGTAAGGCCTTTTGACTTGTAATGTAGGGGTCTTCCCCAAATACTACAAACTAGCCATTACTAGTGTCTACTTTTAAATTACCAGATAATTTTGCTCTCTGGAAATCACTCTCTTCTCCTTTTAAACATTTCTTGATATAGGGCTACTCTGTAATTCTAGTGAATTCTTAGATACAAGGATACATTCACACACTTAGGGGAAAATATTGGATTCTCCATTTCCTGTAAGACAAAGAAGGGAATATTTATCTAGAGGAAGAAGACATAATATCAATTACTCTCCTTTCAAGGAGCAAAGCCCGTGCATGTCACATGCTAGCGTTAAGCGTTTGAAAGTTTTAATTTCCATGTGACTTTTTGTGGGGTGGAGGACACGTGTCCGTTCAGTTATTTCAGTACCATTTCCCAGTGAATGTCTCTCATTAACAAAGAGAGCAAAAGTGTGAGAATGGAGAAAGCATAGCAGGTTCACAGTTTTAACCAGTCCATTACTGCTGAAGCCAATGTGCAAAACTGGATGCTGGAGGGAATACTTATCTATTCATTTGAAATTTTGTTTGAAGTTTTAGAGAAACCCTTAAGGCAATTTCAGCATTGAAGGAAATTACAACAAAGGACCTATAGATCAGTTCTGATAGTTATGCTTCCTCCTATTAAATACAATGGAGAATTTTAACTATACAACTACGTTTTCTGTACACAAAATAACAATAGGAAGAAAATCAAGTATGTATTCTAGAATGGACTACTCAGAACAGTAGTGCAGAAAAATATAAAATTGTAAGTTTAGAAAATACTATACACTGTATATTTACAAGGTGTTAGGAAATGCTGCACACTATTATAAACACTTTCTTGGAAAGTAACAATTCATTAGGCTCTGAGAAGTCTTGCAGAGAAGAAACCTGTTTACATTTATTTAACTTCACATTTCCAAAATATATGTTGAGCACTGACTTATCGTGTGTGTGTGTGTGTGTGTGTGTGTGTGTGTGTAAAAGAGGGAGGAAGAGAGAGTGGGTAAAGGAGACAGAAAAGTAGCACTATGCTACAGAGAAATGAGTCAGCTCAAGTAAAGTTAATAGACTTTGTGACTGAAAATCTTATGTTTATTAATTTGTACTGTAACACAGGGAATAAATAGGCCCTCAATCAAATGTCTTCTATTAGTGTGTTTGTGTTTAAATTCTCTGAGACTTTACTAAAGTGCCCTCTTCTGTTTAATGTTGTGCATTACTGGATATTCACCACTGAACATTATTCATCACGCATCCCCTATCCCAATCCGTCCTAGTTTATCGGCTCAAGCTTGATGGAACGATTCTAGCTTCTTGTTCTGTCAGTGTAGCGCTGTCCCATCGCTTTGTCACCGTGGTCACTGCTTTGGAAAGCTGACTTTCACATCTTCCTCCCATGGTGCAGCGCGTAGGTCCAGCCTTTGCCTAACCACGGAATCGCCAGGGCTTCTGTAAATAAATCAAACGTTATTATATTTCAACTTGGTAGGTGTGTGCATGTAGATTTTGACTATAAACAAATCAGTTCCAACGAGTAGCATGTTTGGGAGCACAGGTTGTAAGCAAAATAAAATGATAAATATTTTTCTTTTCGCGAAAGCACCACAAAACAGCCCTGGTTCAAAGAAATAGAGAGGTCAACACACAGGTAATCTGGATGAGAACTATCAGCTGCTTGCAAATCCCTGAAAAATCGCACTTGGAGAGCCTTCAATGGGAGGCCATTCTCTCAGCCAGAACACGCCTGGACCAGACACAGATCAAGTTTCTACTCTCTCTAAAATCCCCCCTTCTGGCGCCTCCCCTGCAGTCCAGGCTGCTCATTGGAACGGCTTGAATGTGACGGGCACGCTTTGCTCTTTCTGAGTTCCCATTGTCTGTTGATAAAATGGAATGAAAAGATAATGAATGTTTCCCCCCAAACTTAAGAATTCGATGCTGAATACTTGTCAACGGCATCTCACATAATGGTTGGTGCTACACTTGGAGTCTGTATTTGAAGACTTTTGTTGGTGAATCATTTCATGAGAGACAGAGACAGAGAGAAAGGGAGATCTTCAGGGTAAGAAGTACCTGGACATTTTACAAAAGTATTCACAGAAAGTTCAGTGCTGTATGCCCTTGTGGAGCACAAAGTTCGGGTCAGAGTAAACCAGAACAACAGACATTTAATTTCCAAAAATTGCCACATCTGCAGACGGTTATATTTATTTGTTACCTATTTTAAGCTACTCCTCATCTCAAAGAAAGCCTCCTCCTTTCCCTAAACTGCTGACCATGCAGTTAACAGGCTGACACATAACATTCTATGCTACCAAGGCTCTTTGACTATAAATATATGTATATATATATGTATACACACCTATATAAAGTTTTAAAATTAAATAACTGATTAATTGAAGACTTATTCAATTTATGAGTCTTTTTAATTAAAATTATTCTTGACCCAAATCAAAGTATTAATCGCAAAACATTGTTAAGGAAACCCACTGCCCCACCAGCCCTTCTTTTCCTCAGATTTTGTGTTTTGTCCGGTCAGTGATGTGTGGCAAAGCAGCATGCGAATGAGAAAAAGGAAAGATCAAAGCCCCGAGTCCACACTATTTCCCAAATTCTATCACGGAAATGCTTTCACCATGGTCAATTTCAAGTCATCCGTAATTGAACAACTGGATTGTAAAATTTGAAAATATTTAACTATTGGCCCTCAGAAGCATTAATAGCTGAGTCTAACACATTGTTTCCAGAAAATAGGTGTTGCTTGAATCCTATAAGAATATAATTTTGAGGTCCTGGTCATAAATACCTAATATGAGAATTATTACATGAAATAACAATATTGATGATCATGACTTATAATGAGGGCATAGTTATTTAAAGATGCAGAAAACGAAGTGTTTTTCAACCCTTTTGGTCCAATACTTGACTATATTTCTAAGTATATTTTCTCAATCCTCATAAAAAGTGAAAATTATCTTCATGAGCGATAGGATGAAAATTTGCCCAAGGTGGCACAGTAGTTTAGGGTGGAGTTGAAATTTGAACACAGATCTCTTTTCAAAGTACATATTTATTTATCACCATACTTTATGGGATCACACAGGATAAATATGTTTTTCCATTTAATTTTGGGATTCATTAAATAAATTGTACATCTCTTGATTAATATTTCTTTTACATTGTTTGTTAAAGACTCCCCTACATGTTGGGTAATATGATCTCCGACAGTATTCAGTAATAAGCATTATCTTTGGATTTCTGGATGTCCTGAGGTCATGGGGAAGTTTTTAGGAGAGATGTGCTAAGCAGACGATTTATGTCTGATTCTCCAAAACCCTCAGAAACTCATGATGAATGCAGGAGCTCTATACAGGATTGTTGTTCTCCATCAAGAACTGAAGCACTCTTAGTGGACTTGACCAACCATGAAGGTTACCTAATGACGGTGCTTTTGTTCTGGTCATATTTCCGCAAAGGAAGTTTGTTTTTCTCTGTTCTCGTTCCAAGATTTACTTCCACTTGAAAAAGCACCCGATTAATGCAGCAGATGTCAAGAACTCAGAGACCAGTGCTGGAGACAACTGTTCTCAGTAAGACTGCTTTCAGACATGTAGAAATGCTGGGAAAACACTGGCAGCATGTCCTCCTGAGGCAGCGGCACCGGTGGATAGCTTTGATAGATTTCAGTGGCCAGAAATCATTTATCATCTACCAGCCAACTTATTGTTCTTACATAACAATTGCATGTGATTTCTGGGAAATGGTAATATTGCTTGAAATGAATTCTACTTTCTTAAACTAAAATCACGACGACATTAGATACGTCAACTATCTAAATGCATTGCTATGATGTTCCCGGGCACAGTCTGGTTCGCACTTTCTCACTTCCTCTATTCATAGTTTTGTATACCACACCTGGACACCTTTACTGTAATCTTAATGAGAATGCAATTAATAGAGCCTTAGGAAGCATGTAGATGGTGCACTGCATCATACTAAGTGCTTTCTTTATAGGCGGGCTCAATGGTATGCATCCTCACTGCAACCTTTGAGTTTTAGGTCACGATATTCGCAGTTGAGAGGTAAGTGGCATATCACTCACGGAGATTCAGCACTCTTCTCCAGGCTCTGTAATTATTGAGTTCTAGGGCCGCGATCACAAAGTCAAGATTCATGCAACTCGAGCTTGTTCTTCTTCGTTCTCAAACGCTTCTGCAACACAGACTTCTCAAAGACCCATTTCATAACTGTGTTTCGTGCATTTTCATACATGTGTACATTTTGTATCCCATTTAATTGAAAAGTTCTTAGGCCTGAGTCTGATGCATATGAGAGTACATTTCTACACATGTCTCCTGTGGTAACGTACTACGTGAAAGACTTATCCTTTTATCATTCATTATTACAATGTTTTTCTCTTGTGCCCCCCCTTTACAATATCTATCCTGAAAAATATTTCTTTTGTCTTCATTTCCAAGGCCAAGGAAAAAAGTGTCTGAAAGATAGAAATCAATGAAAAGTGATGCGCCATATATCCGAACCTAGCAAGAATGAGTGGCTAGAGAAAGTATTGCCAAAATAGATTTCTTACATCAGCCACTAATTTCTATAGAGCAGACAAAAGTCACACACAAGTAAGTATTGTGTAATGGTTTACAAAATGTCTAAGCCTAGCACTGAATAGCAAGACGGGATTTTATCTAAAGTTTTCATATCAGATTCTCTATCTTATCTGTCTAAGCCTGGACTTTGAATAAGTGGTAGGTTGGGTTGAAATGACTCTTGACCAAGGCAGATGAAACAATTTGTGGGAAATGATATGGCAATAGCATGACCTGTTTGGGCTTGAAGAGCCCACAGGTGGCAGCAGTCTAAGTAATTGGAGCACATTTTCTGCAGTCATTACTGACCCTGATTTCTCTGAAACTAAAATTTACATTTAATTATTTCTCCCAGTGAAGGTTGCTGATTGAGTTTTCTTTATGGTTGAAATGAGTGTTTTGCATTTGTTTGATGCCTTCCTACAATTCTAAGCCAAAAGTGTCTCTGAAAACTGGAAAGATCAAGTACAATGTCCACTGGGAGTGAACTTTTGGGAGACACTTCTCCACAAAAAGATATCCTTTAGTGAAACACAGGGTTTGCCCTTGACTATGAACTGAAATGTTGGCCATGTGGACACACACAGCATTGCCAGGGCAGAAAGACGTCATCATCTTTTTTTGTATAAACACTGCAGCAAAGAAACCCTATGGGTCAGTTCGACTCTGTCACACAGTCTCTGGCTCACCTTGATGGCACCAAGTTTTATAAAAATATGTCTTCAAGGAAATAGAGTCACGTTTGTTGGGTGGTTGGAAATTCCTAGTTCTATATTTATTAAGTACTTCAGAGAACTGGCTTTAGATTAAAATATTAGATGGGTTCTTAGATAAAGATTCTGTTTGCAAACCCATGAACAGTTCATATCCAAAAAACAATTGCTTGTAAAGATTTTGCCGAGGGCTAGTTGTGTGCAGTAGGAGAGGGTAGTTTTTAAATCTCTGGAGTTCCTTTGTATCGGGAAACTCTTGGTAGAAGTTGTTCCTGGAAAACAACCACACTTTCCATTTTCTTTAAAAGTCAAAATGCCACAGAATTCGAAGAAACGTTCTGTGCAGTGATTTATGCCAGTAAAATGCAACCACCTTATGGAACGAGGTCAAGTGCAGGCCCAAAGCTCTACCAATTCTGTAGCTGCTCACGGAGTAAGATTTCTGGAGTCCTCTAGAATTTTCAGTTCCCAAACCATCACCCACACACGGTTTTAATTGGTCAATGCTGTCTGTGGAAACATTGCGAACAGAAGACCTGAATTCTTCCATGGCTTGGAGTTTGGGTACACACTTTGTTCCCACTCTTCCCAGGGCCTTGGGAGCGGGATCACTTTTATAGCAGTTGGCAGTGGTGTCTGGGCACCATCTAGTTAGCATAGTCATTTAAGATAAAGGGCAGCAGTTGCTCAGAGACAAAGTTGAGGAGGGTTGGAAAGGAGGAATTGAAACACCAGGAAGAAATGGGATAAGTAGTGGCACATAGAAAGGATTTCAATGGACAAGTTTGATTACAATGTGTGTAATTGCTAAATTCAAAACTGTGGTTTGGTCTGTAAATATTCACCTAATGCACAATAAAGAGTGTTTTTAGAAAACAAGTGAGTAAGTTGATATTATTTACAACCAAACAAAAAAGCCAACAAAACCCTGTGAATCACAATGGTCCTACCCATTGGCAATCTCTGAGAGAGTCTAGCACCAGGGATTATTTGTCCATGGGTTGCCGTGAGTCAGGGGTGAACCGTGACAGAGTTAACAACAGTAATTATCCAAACATACAATAGCAACGAATGAGAATTTAGAGGCTATTGTATGGGAATTACATAGGAAAAATTACTGTGATGTAGTTTAATGGGGATGTAACAAAGGTAAGACCAGCGATCATGTGAACCCAGATAAAATGACCTAAAAGAACTTTCTAAGGCAGAAACTCCGGAGCTTCTCTGGAAGAAACAATAGGAAGTCACCAGGAGACAGAGCAGGGACCGCGACCCTGGACTTGTGACGTGAAAAGCCCCGGGATTTCCAAGGCTGTCTGCGTCATGTGCAGAGCAAACGCCGGGCGTAGACTCATGGGGAATAAAATTGCTCGCTTGGTTTTGGAGACGAATCCCTGCTTCCAGATCACGGGCTATAGAGTCCCTGTGAGAAACCGATGCGGGACGAGGCTTGGCAGGCAGACAGGGGTCGTGTCAAGGAGGCTGTTTTAATCCGAACAAACACGCAAGGACTTTGTCTTGTTGGCAGCTGGCGTCTGTCAGTTAAGGACGTGACGCGCGTGTACGTGTGTGCACATTAGAGAGAAAAACAAATAAAAGAGAGAGAGAAAGGAGGAGAGAGAGAATAAACAGGTTTGGTGATATGCTATAATGGGAGCATCAACATTTTCACCCTAGCTGCTTTCCGCCCCCAATCAGACCTTTCTTATAAAATAATGATGTATTTAGAGTGTGAGGTAAATGAACGAGCTATGAAACCACAGGCGAGTCTTACTGTAAAGTCCATCGCCGGGGAGGCATTTATGACTCGTGGTGAGAACACAACATCCCAGGGGACCCGCAGGGCTGTCACGTTTGCGGAAACAGCGGCACCGCTGTCTCCCAGGGAGCAGCTGCGACCGTGGGGCCTTCACTTAGCCGTCAAGCCCTTCGCCTTTGTGTTGCTGTGGGCTCATGCAGCTTAATAGTTCCGGTCGAATCTGACTAACCTATGTCCCTTTTAGTGACTAGTTAAAATAATTACAATTTTCCCTTCAGTACCAGTCACATTTATGTGGTTACTTGAAGTACGAAGACCGTTTTTAAGGCTGCATCAACGAGTTATGACTGGAATAGGGCCAGAGCTGTCCCCATCGGATGTACTGTGTGCTCTGTGTGCGCTGTGTGTGTACTATGCAACAGAAACGTACGGCCTCTGCTTGGCATCACCACATGGGGGCACTCTCTCCCTGGAAAAGATAAATGGTACTGTACTATGGTATGTGTTTTCGCATAGAAAATATGAACTGTTATTCATCATGCATAAGTTATCAAAATCCCACTGCTGTCAAGTTGATTCCAACTCACAATGACCCGATAGAACACTGTCCAGCTGCTCCAGTGGTGTTGAAGGCTATAAATCTTTATGGAAGCAGACTGCCTCGTTTTCTTTTCCTAACGCGGAGTCCAAACAGCCAACTTTTCAGTTTGGAGTCAGTGTTTAACCATTCACGACCAAAGCTAAATTATACAGAAATGATAAATTAATGCCATAGAAAATACTCCAAATGAGTATGTAAATCAGCCTTCATCTTCTGGTTGTTAGATGATTTGTGTCCTCTCAACTCACAGTGACACAATGTGGCAGATTAAAACCCTCCTATGTTCACAAGCAGATCGACAATTCTTTCTTCTACTGAGGCAGTGGATAAGTTTGAACCAGCCACCTTTTGGCTGGCCGCTGAGTACTGATCTATTGCTCCGTCAGACTCTGATATGGTGTAGACACCTGAAAAGCTACATTGCCTTAGGCTACAGAACAAACCATATTGTGTGGACAGGTGGTTAAAATGTTCACTATTGTTCGGTGCCATTGAGTCAGTTCCAGCCCATAGGAGCCTTACGCACAACAGAACAAAACACGGATGGTCCTGTACCACCCTCACCTTGCTCATATGCCTGAGCCCATTGTTACAGCCATTGTGTAATGCCATCCCTCTAGTCCAGGGGCTTCCTCTTTTCCACTGCTCCTTTACTTTCCCAAGCACGACGTCGTGCTCCAGGGACTGGTCTCTCCTGAAACACGGCCAAAGTCTGTAAGATGGAGTCTTGCCATCCTTGCCTCTCAGGAGCACTCTGGCCTTACTTCTTCCAAGACAGATTTGATTTGTCCTTTTGGAAGCCCATGGGACTGTCAATCTTCTTCACGAGCACCCCAATTCAAGTGCATCGATGCTTCTTCCGTCTGTCTTACTCAAAGTCCAACTTTCACACGCGTAGGAGGCCATAGAAAATGCCATGGTGTAGGTATGGCACAATGTAGTGCTCAGGGAACATCCTTGCTTTCAACACTCTACAGAGGTCTCATGAAGCAGATTGACACAATGCCATTCACCTTTTGGTCTCTCGACTGCTGCTTCCATGAGCATTGATTGTGGATCTAAGCAAGACAAAATCCTTGACAACTTCCATCTTTTCCCTATTTATCATGATGTTACCGATTGGTCCAGTTCAACAGATTTGTTTTCTTTACATTGAGCAGTACAGACTGAAGGCTTCAATCATTCATCTTCATCAGCCAGTACTTCTATACTCCTCACTTTCTGCAAGCAATCTTGGGCCATCTTCATCTGGAAGGTTGTTAATAAGCCTTCCTCCAATCCTAATGCCACATTCTTCCTCATCTAATCCAGCTTCTATGGATTATATGGAATAAGGATGGTGAGAGGATGTGCCCTGGGTGCACCCCTTTTCACATTTTAAACCCTGTAGTCTTCCCCGTTCCTCTTTACACAACTGCCTTCCCATTTTTCTCAAGATTCTCCATAGTTTGTTATGGTCCACTCAGTCCAATGCCTTCACATAGTCAATAAAACACAAGTAAATACCTTTCTGGTTTTCGGCTCTCATTCAAGGTATATCTGATATATATATATATACACCCTATCCACATTCTATCTCTGAATCCAGCCTATACCTCTGGAAGTTCCCTGTCAAGGTCTACTGAAACCATTGTTGGCTGATCTT
Source organism: Echinops telfairi (assembly GCF_000313985.2). Lineage (NCBI taxonomy): Eukaryota > Metazoa > Chordata > Mammalia > Afrosoricida > Tenrecidae > Echinops > Echinops telfairi. The sequence continues at coordinate 50,346,414 of NW_022111369.1, forward strand.
CAGCACAATTTTGCTTGCAGATGATACTAGTGATATTTTTCTGTAATTTGAGCATGCTTTTGGGTCACTTTTCTTTGAAATGGGTATAAATATGAAGATCTCCCAAGCGGTTGGCCAAGTAGCTGTCTTCCAAATATCCTGGCACAGACAAGTGAGTGCTTCCAGTGCTTCATCAGCCTGTTGAGCCATCTCAGCTGATACTCCATTAGTTCCGGGAGCCTTGTTTTCGGTACTGTTTTCAGTGCAGCTTGAGCTTCTTCCTTCAGCATCATTGGCTCTTGTACACGTTTCCTTCTGCAGTGGGGAATGTCCACTGGTTCTTTGTGTCCTGTGTGTATTTCCATTTCCTGTTGATGCTACCTACATCATCCAATATTTTGCTCATAGACTCTGTTGCTTGAATTTTTTTTCTTGAGCTCGCTCAGTTTCAGATATGCTGAGTGTTTTCTTCATTTTTGGATTTTCTAAATCTAGGGCCGTGCACATTTTGCTATCGTATTTTACGTTGCCTTTTTGATCTGCCTCTTGAAATTTTCTGTTCATCTCTTTAACGTCATCATGTCTGCTTTAGTCATCATCAGTGCAGTTGAAATCTGGCAGTTTTGTTGTAAGTAAAGGATACGTGTGTAAAAAGCTCTCGGAACTTATAAAAATTGCTTATGTTTAAAACAAAAAGTAAACAGACCAAAAGGAGCCCTGGTGGCATAGTCGGTCAGTCACCGAGCTATTAACCATGAAGTCAGAGGTTGGAATCCCCCCGCCACTCCAAGGGAGAAATACGAGGCTGCCGACTCCGAGAAGCTTGTCAGAGTCTCAGCGATCCAAAGTGACATTTCCATTCGGTCCTCTGGCGTCACGGTGAGTTGGAATTGACCCCACAGCAATGAGTTTGGTTTGAGGTGGCTTGGATTGAAGAAGTCACGTGGCTCCTGAAATCTAAATACGAACTCTAATATGAAATCCATATGCCATTATGGTTTTTACTGTTGATTAAGCTATGCTGGTATATAAGACTGTGTGAAAAAAGTGGGTGTATACTATCAGAGGGCTTCAAAGAGTTTGTGGAAAAATTAAATTAAGAGATAATAGAAATTTCCCACAGACTTTTAGTAGCCCCTCATATACTTTACAGTGAGAACCAGTGTAAATCTAGACATGATTATGATTTTTAGTATGGCATTTTAACCTTTCATAATGCTAAGCGGTAGAAGAAATTCAATGCCAATTTAGTAGCTTACACAAGGATCCTCCAAGTCCAATGACAATATTAGGAGGAAAAGCTAATTTCCGTAGGGGCTCCAATAAGAAGGCACAGATCAATAGGCCATTTGTGACAACCAAGGACAAGTTCACTGGGGCATGCCAAGCATTAAAATTTAGTTCCAGGAAAATAAGTCTGATCACAAGAACCAATCAACGTGTCCAAAGACAAGAACAGAAAGGACTTGACTGCCAATCAGATGAAAGCCAAAAGAAACAAGCCACGAGGAAAAGTCAGGGGGACTGAATTTGTCCAAAATAAACCACTCAGAGTGCTTTGTGGACAAGACTGGCTCTGTTGTTATGCGAGGGCCAGGAGGACCTGCTAGAGGAGAGCCACCTGGGTACACATCCAAGCAGGTGACAGAACATTAAGTTTTGTCCTCGATGCATGGGTCTGAAATCTCAAGGGTCAGGTAATTTTCCACTCCTAAGTTTTACTAATTACCTTTGTCACCGATGTCAGAGATTTCCCCAGAAGAAGGCGATTTCGTTTCAATCACAGCTCCTGACCTGTTTTCAAATGCCACTTTTTAGTATAATTCGTCATAGTAGAACTTTCAGCTCTATTTTAATGCTGCCTTTTTTGGATGAGGAGAGGCTTGAGCCTTTAATTAATTTAACAAGTGCTAATGGAAAGAGTATTATTAGGATAGAAGTTCAGGCCACCCTTCAAAAAGAGAAGGGCTCAGTAAAAGGTCTACGTATTCTGAGACCAGGTCCACATAGCAATAACATAGCAAGAGAATGAACACATGCTGAAGCAAAGAGTCCAGCCAGGCGCCTTGGGCGACATGAAAGTAGCTTTCGGCCATTTCATCATTTTTCCTGGAGCTAGTACCATTGAAAGCTATGCTTTGTGCATTGTGCTTTTCGGCTGCCCTTTGGATTTCTGGAGATAATGGAAATTTTCTGGTAAATGGACATTTCATGACCAAATATTTAATTTACTGTGTATAGCCTTGTAATAGGAGATTTATGGAGAGTTTATAGGAAATCTCACAGAAATAAGAGATTTCAATTCTGGGAAATTGACTTGTGTATATAAATTAAAGGGTTGAGATCTTTTAGGCCATGTAGAATAAGATTACTAAATACTATAAAAACAAATTCTAAGTATGTGACATGGCATTGCCAAGTGTAACATGATAGCTTTTCCCTCCTGTCTGTTTTGCTTTCTTTCCAGGGTGTAAGCATGAAAGTGCTCGCAAGGTTTCACTAGCTCTACCACTAATGGCTTTCATCTCTTTCTTCGGGAGGAGCTTGTGATAAAAATAAAGTTTAAGATTCGGCTGCATAGGTTGATTTCGATAACACGAAGAAATATTTCCATCTATTTTCATGTGCAAATTCTTTTGCTTCCACGAATCTCTAATTACGTGATTGCAGGGGAGTGAATGGATTTGCACACCTCACTCTAGATTCAGTGTCTTTCTTTGCCTTTGCCCGCTTTGCCACTACGTCTGACAGTGGATCGGCTTCTCATTCTCAGTCATCTGATTAGTTTAGTTACCATGAAAGCCTGCTAATCAAAGTCTGTTGGGGTTTTTGTTGTTGTTCACTGTTCTCAGGCAGCCCTCGTTCATTTTCTGGGATCGTTAGTTCACCTAATGTGTTTGAGTGGTGGTGCTGGGGAAGATGCTGAAAGTCCATGGGCTGCTAAAAGGACAAACCCATCTGTACTGGAAGAAGTAAGGCCAGAGTGCATGGATGAGTTGTCAAGAGAGATCAGTCCTTGGAGAAGGAAGGGCAGCAAAAGGGACATGATTGACACCTGGTGGCATACATGAACTCGGGCATAGGGAACATTGGGAGGATGGGGTAGGACCGCGCAGTGTTTCATCCTGTGGTGCAGACGGTTGCGATGGTTCAGATTCAACTCTATGGCACCTGCGAACACCAACATGTCATAATGTTAAAACCAAATGTGGCCAGATTTCCACAATCATCTCAGATCTTAACTCTTAAATTTTACTATTAGAAAAAAAAACGTTTCCTTCTATTTCCAGTCTCCATTCCATATGTGGGGTGGGGAGGGAAGGAGGTATAATCAGCTACAGTACGAAGAAGAGAGGCAATCATTGAAATATGCGCAGTTGTTTGTTTGTACATGTGTCTGTATAGGCAGGTCTGAAAACAAACGTCTGAAAATCAAATTTAAGTGGGCCTTCACCAGATATGACTCTAAGACTCTGCCATACGTGGACATGGGCACCAGCACAGGCATCTGCTTTAAATTGGGTCTCTTCTGTGTAAAGAAATTAAGGAGCATCTTAACTTGAAGACTATAAAGAGCGTACTTTTCCTCCCCTATCCCCTAAGGATCTCAAGCAATTTAAAATAAGCAACAAAACTATAGCCCTGTGCCCAGTATTGCGTAGGGAATACTTAGACTGAAAAAGTGTCTTTCTTTATCTGAAATTCGTATTTAAATAGGCACGTTGCCTCCCCCCGCCAACCCAAATCCGGAAACCTCACACGTGGACAAACACAGGAAGGGAGTGAAAGCACACACATGCAAAATTAATGAGCCTTTCAGGCAACAGAAACCACAGGTGCGGAAACCTTGCATTTGTAGCTCGTGTTCTAAGGATGGAAAGGAAGAAGTTACTAAGATATCAAAGCAATGAGAGCTGGGACATACACGTATGGTGAGAGGTGGGAGGGTACAATATGGAGCCAAAATTTCACTCTTAGTATGATATGGGTATCTTTGGAAGGCTTTGAGCAGAGAGAGATGAGATATAACTTATATTTTGAAGGAATCACTCCAGCCACTGTGTTTGACAACTGACTATCAAAGGGAGGGATGAGCCATGCATGTCATTAGAGGAGCTATCATTACTGCTGTCATGCTGGGTTTGAATTAGAACTGTCGAGTTTGTAACAGTTCTGATGTTTGAGAATTTTGGATCAGTTAAGAATTATGAGTAAAATTTTAACTGCATGTTGGAGGGATGAAGGAATGAGGACATTGCCTTGCTACTTAAATATGATCTGGAGACCAGTCTCATCGGTGATTTTACTGGAAATATGGGCACTCGGGCTCTACCGAAGACTTACCTACTGTGCGAGTCTGGGTGCTTTAGAGAAACAAATCCACAGAAACTCATATGTATGCGAGAGACTTTTATATAAAGGGTAAGTGCGCATCAAGAAAACATCCCAACCCAGTGCTGTCCAAGTCCACAAGCCCAACATTAACCCATATGTCCAACACCAATCCACAAAATCCTCCTCCACCTCACAAAACAGATGCAATGATGCCGACTGCAGGAGGAAAGCTGAATCAGTGAATGTGTAAGCATCTCAGTGCTGGCAGGGGTCTCCATACGGCTGCTCCAGCACCCTGGGCTGCATCGGGGTAGGTCCATGTGGCTTCTCCTCAGGGATGTCTCACAGGAAGTGAGCCTTGCCAGATGAAGCAGGGACCTGCCTAAAGCAGCTGCACCCTGGTCTGAACATCACAAAGCAAGAGAGCAGAGAACTAGAAAGGTGAGGCTCACCCAGCCATGTATCCCTCTGCCCTTCAATTAACCCACATGTGTTTATCGGCCAGGTTGGCACAATAAACTTTAACTATCTCATCTACTGAATCGGAAGTATCCGTCTAATACTTGGAATTTATATATTATGTACTTGGAATGACTTTGAGCCATTCTGTTCCTTTAATTTTTAAACAATCTTTACTCACCTCTTCTAGATCTACTAGGCTCAGAACGGGTATTTTTCCATAATTAATTTAATTTAATTTTTTTAAACTTTTACAAAAACTAAAAAATCAAACAGTGCCATCACGTCAATGCCGATTCATCGCAACTCTCTGTGGTTGCTGAGCCTGTGCCTGTTTATGGAGATGGGAAGACCAGCCTTTCTGCTGCTGCTTTCACATTGCTGACCACGTGGCTGACAGCCAGGGTGTAGCCGCTATACCACCAGGGCTCCTCATGTATGAACAGAGCAGAGGTTTGCTGTTGTTTTGGCATTAAAGACTGATATTTAAAATACCACAGCAATGAGAAGACTGCACAAATGTGGAAAGAAACCTAGGGAAAACAAAGTACTCGTGAAAAACAAAAACAAAGCAGAAGCCTCTCATTCCCTGATTTCAAAGGCTATCGAACAGTAGATGGGAGCACTGGTGGTGCAGTCCTTATGGGTTGGGCGCTAGCTGCTCCTCAGGAGAGACGGGGCTTTCTGGGCAGTTCTATTCTATTCTCTGGACGGGTCTCTATTAGTCAGCAGTGACTCAATGGCAGTGAGTTCATCTTGTTTTTGTTTTATACAGTCCGGAAAATCAAAACAGCTTAGCATTGGTACATGATGGATATGCAGACCAATGGATCAGAATAGAGAACCCAGAAACAAAACCAAGCACCTACAGACACCTGATTTCTGATAAAGGACTGATACAAATAAGTGAGGAAGAGATTGTCTTTTCAACAAATGGACCCATATTTCACACCAGACACAACAATAAACTCAACATAGATTAAAGACTTAAAATGATACCCAGAGCTATAGAGATCATTTTTTAAAAATAGGGACAAATTTAAGGACCCCAATAGAAAGCATAGACACACTACCAAATAAAATGAAAAAGTCCAGAGGACAGAGGACAAAATAGAGGGAGGGGACCTCCTAAAAATAGCACATCTCTGTGCATCAAAAAGCTTCATCAAAAGTAAAAAGAACCAGCAAATTGGGAAAACAATTTGGCAATAAGATATTGAATAAAGAGCTAATCTCTAAAATCTATAGAAAGCTACAACATCTCGATAAGAGAATCACAAATAATCTAATTAAAAACTGGGTAAAAGATAAGAGTTGTTAGTCAGGTGGCTAACAATCATAGGAAAAAAGCTCATGATCATTAGCTAAAAGAAAAATGCAAATTAAATCTATGACGAGATTCCACCTCACACCATAAATGATAGCAAGCATTTGGTTTTTTTTTGAAGGAAAGAAGATAACGAATTTTGGGAACTTGTGGAGAGATTGGAACACTGCTCCACAGCTGGTGTAATCTCAGAAGGCTACCATCACAATGGAAAATCATATGAAACCTCCATAAATGAATAAGCCTAGAAATACCATATGGTTCAGGAATCTCTCAACTCAGCATATACCTCAAATATATAAAGAATAAAATAGGAACCAATATATGCACACTTAATTTTATTGCAACCCTATCTACAGTAGCAAAAAGATGGAAATAACCAATATGACTATCTGTGGAGGGGTGCATAAAAAATTCTTGCTCATACATATAATGGAATATTATGCACCCTTAAAAATCAGTATGCCACTGGAGATCCCCTTGCAGAGGGGTCTCGGGGAGGAGATGAGCCAGTCAGGGAGCGATGTAGCAATGATGAAAAATACAGCTTTCCTCTAGTTCCTAAATGTTTCCTCCCCACTCCCACTAACATGACACGAATTCTAACTTGCAAGTCTGGCTAGACCAGAGGATTTACACTGGTACAGATGGGAACTGAAAATACAGGGAATCCAGGGCGGATGATCCCTACAGGACCAGTAGTACGAGTGGTGATACTGGGAGGGTAGCGGGAGAATGGGTGGGAAAGAGGGAACCGATTACAAGGAACTATATGGGACCTCCTCCCCGGGGGACGGACAACAGAAAAGTGGGTGAAGGGTGACGTCGGACAGGGCAAGATATGACAAAATAACAATTTATAAACTATCAAGGCCCATGAGGGAGTGGGGAGCGGGGAGGGAGGGGAAAAATGAGGACCTAATGCCGGGGGTTTAAGTGGAGAGGAAATGTTTTGAGAATGATGAGGGCAATTAATGTACAAATGCGCTTTACACAATTGATGTGTGTATGGATTGTGATAAGAGTTATATGAGCTCCTAATAAAATGATTAAAAAAATCAGTGATGAATCCATCAAGCAGCTCATTACATTGGAAAAGTTTTGGAGGTACTATAATCACTAAAAGTAGTCAATCCTATTAAAAAATGTGTCATGAGATTACTATTTTAAAAAAAATAAAGAGAAATGGCTTTCACGCCCAAAGAAGCAGACTTTGAAAGTTACACGCAGGCCGACGGGCGAGGGAAGGGACATAGAAGAAAAGAAAACAAAGAGGAGACCACATACGTTTTGAGCTTTCTAGGACACGGTCTGGGCTCTGCTTCTCATCTTTCCCTGTGTGTGCTATATTCCACAATTTAAAAATTACAATAAATAAATCAAAGAGCAGTGGCTATATGGAACATCATAAATTAAATGCTGCTTCAGTGTTTGTGAATAAAACCAGAGAAGAGCTGAAGCAGCTGCTCAGGGAGACACCGAGCCCACATGGCACTGTCTGTAAAATCACTTTCTACACAGCAAGGCTTGGCAGTGCAGGGGTAGACATGGAAAGAGCAAGCTCAAGTTCATGCAATGTCTTGGGACTACATTTCTCAGAACCTTTTAGTGCCCCCCGCAGAGGTGTCTCACTGCTGGCAGAAATGTCCCTCCAGATTCTTGACTTGGTTGTTAAGTACCTGTGTCACAGGGAGAGACATGCCTGTAGCGGCCATGATGTCTGGTGGGCTTTTCCCACAACAGGGAGATTCTCCATAAAATTCTCTCTTCTGGGAAATTGCATTCTCTGCCTCTCAAAGTAAATCTTTATCTTGAGAAGGCAAGAAACAGAAACTTCTATGAACATAAGGAGAGTTAATACTTGCCTTCTTATTTGTACTAAGTTATATATAAATAGAGATGGTAAATATGTTGACACCATGAAATAAAAATATAGAAGCTCTTAATTTTGTTGAGTCTATCAAGAAATCATGTCATATATTCTATGCTACAGCAGTCATTATTGTAAGTGTGAAGAAAAATAAAAATTGAACAACTAATGTGTCTTTCAGACTTTGGGACTTCAATTTTTACTTTGTAATATGGTCAGTAAAGGGTACCTAAGTTTTAATATTTATATTATCATTCACAGAGATTTTGTTATAAATGATCTCTCTATCTTCACATATTTAGCTAGCTTCCCACTCTCCAGGTGATTGCATAATAACTTAGATTAAATTATAATCATTTTAACTTTGAACACAGAACTTAACGGCCATTCTCTGAATAATCAACAGATGTTTTTCTCCTTGGCAAATATCTAAGCAGAACAGAGACAGGACGTTATTTCTAACATGACCACCTCACTTTCAAACTCAGTGATGACAATGGCCTGTCTTACAGCCCCCTGCCCAGGCTTTTTAATATTCAGGGCCACTTGTTGTCTTCTAGCATGTCACACTTTTTATGAATGCATCAATAGAAACACCTGTGGTCAGTCACGAAACTAAAAGCTTTCGCAATAGGAGCCTGGTGGCATCGTGGTCATGCGCTGGTTGTCCACAAGTTCAGTCGTGGGAAACCACAAGCTGCTCTGCTGGAGAAAGAGCAGGCTTTCTACTTGTAAAGAGTCACAGTCTGAAACTCACAGCGCGCCCTCCTGCCCTGTCCGATTGGGTCAACATCAGTCGGCATGGACTCAACGGCAGTGATCTTTTTTTTTTAAATGTGAACAGGTTTCAGCAGAGTTTCCCAACTAAGAACAGGCACTAAAGAAGGAATTGGCTGCCCACTTCGGAGGAAGTAGCCGTTGAACACCTTATGCATATAGAATAGAAACGTTGTCTGTTATGGATGGCCTCGTGAATGGAAGCAGAGCATTATCAGACAGTGACAGAGGGTAGGCCTCTGAGATCCGAAGACACTTCAAATATGATCGAGGAGAAGCTGCCATTTCAAACGAGACTGGACCATAGTGACTCGAATAGAGGAAAGCCCTCGACGTCTTCACGTATTTGGGGGCCCACCTCCAAAATGAGAAGAGACGACTGCAAGCATTCACTGAAAATCAGACATGGGAGTGCACAAAGCCTACATCTAGGAAAATTAGAAGCTGTCAAAAATGAAATGGAGCACATAAAGATCAGTGGTCTAGGTGTTAGTGAGCAGAAATGGACCAATATTGGCCATTTTGAATCAGAAAATCATGAGCTGCTCCTGTAGGAATGACACAATCAAGAAAAATGGGCATGTGTTCATCATCAAAAGATATTTTGAGGTCTGCCTTGAAGTACAGTGTTGTCTGTGATAGGATTATATCTATCCTAGTCAATACAACTATTGTTCAAATTTATGCACACTGACCAAAGCTAGTGATTAAGAAACTGAAAAATTCTTTAGTCAAATTTGATCAAATATATAATCAAGATGTGCTGATATGTGCTGTCAATTGGAATGCAAGAGGTGGAAATAAAGGGGAAGGGACACTAATTGGGAAAATATGGTCTTGGTAATAGAAACAAAGCTAGAAATCACATGATAGAATTTCATAAGACCAACAAATTGTTTATAAAGGACATATTTTTCTACAACCCAAAAGGGACCTATAAACACGGACTTCTCTAGCTAGAATACACCAAAATCAAATTGAGTACATTGTAGGATAGGAAGCTCAATATCAGCAGCTAAAACACGGCCAGGGCCTTGTGGTGGAACAGACAATCCATTGCCATATGTAAGATTAGATTAAAGTTGAAGAAAATTTAAACAAGCCATTAGAGCCAAAAGATGACCTTGAGCATATCCCACCTCAATATGGAGACCATCTCAAGCACTAATTTGCTGCATTGAACAATAATGACAGATGAACTGTGGGAGGTCATCAAGAACATCATTCGTGAAGAATGAAAAAGGACATTAAAAATCCACGAAGGGCAGAAAATGTGAAAGTGGATGTCAGAAGAGACTCGGAGACTTGCCCGTAGATTGTGGGAAGGGTAGACACTGTGAAGACTCTCAGAAGAGATGCTGAGACTGAAAGCTCTTATTGTTAGGCATCATGGAGTCAGTTCCGACCCATAGTGACCCTGTGCACACAGAGCCAAACACTGCCCAGCCCTGTACCTTTCTCATAATTGTTCTCTGCTTCTCTGTCTCTCTGTTCTCCGCTTTTGTTCTCAGATTGTTGGAGTCACTGTGTCCACGATCTCCTTGAGGGTCTTGCTCTTTTTCATTGTCTCTTTCCTTTAACAAGCATGATGTCTTTCTCCAGGGACTGGTCTCTCCTGACATCATATCCAAAGTAGGTGAGATGAAGCCTTGCCATCCTTGCCTCTAAGGAACATTCTAGATGTTCTTCTGAACAGAATGGTTTGTCCTTTTAGCAGCTCATGTTTTCCTCCAGCGCCACAGGACAGCAACTGCTAGAGAAGTGGTGGGGTAGCAGTGTGGTGGAGTGACATTTCTTAATATAGCTCTTCTATTCATGTCTCCCCCAAATGATTGGGTGGGACTATGCAAATAGCAAGGGTGTGACCCTAGTAGGAGTTGGTCCGTTTTAGTTGCACCCCCCTCAGCTATCAGGTTGGGCTATCTTTGAGGTAGGAGGAGAGAACAATCCTGGGACCACAGAAGTGGAGCACATTAGATCTGTCCATCTGAAGTGGTAGAGGCAAAGGTCAGAGGCATCAGCACTGGTGGCAAGGAGACCATGAGAGCAAAAGAACAGCTGTGCTGAGGCCAGAGGTTGAGGCAAGAAGACCCTGAAACAAAACACAAGAGCAGCGCAGGGACGGCGACCTTGTGACGTCGACCTTGTGACGTGGCCTACAGGGACAAAAGCCCAGAGGCTACATGGGCTCTGGAGGCTGAAGCTGAGAGAGACATGACTGCCAGCTGAGCAGAGGCACCGCTGTGAGCCAGAGACTGGACTTTACTGCTCGCTGACCCTGACTTATGGTAAACAGTTAATGTTCCCAATTATCAAACCCAGAATAGAAGTGCTGTCGGAAGGGCAGTTGTGGGAATAAGTAAAGAAATACGGAAGCTGGAGGCATGTCTGATCTCTGCTTTGTGGCAAAGGGGAAGCCAGAGGAGGTCAGATATGACGCCCATGCCAGTTTTCTGTTAAGTAGTACATCCGCATAGAGCTATCAAAATTTAAATTGGATTTAAAAGAGGACATAGTATAAGTGATACCATTGCTAATGTAAGATGGATTTGGTTAAAAGTACAGAATATAAAAAAACTATGTTTACTTGTGTTTTTATTGACCATGCAAAGGCATTGGGTTGTGTGGATCATAACAAACTATGAATAGCATGGAAAAGAATGGAAATTGATGTCGGACAAGGCAAGATATGACAAAATAATAATTTATAAATTATCAAGGGCTCATGAGGGAGGGAGGAGCAGAGAGGGAGGGGAAAAATGAGGACCTAATGTCAGGGGCTTAAGTGGAGAGGAAATGTTTTGAGAATGATGAGGACAATGAATGTACACATGTGCTTTACACAATTGATATGTGTATGGGTTGTGATAAGAGTTGTATGATCCCCTAATAAAACAATTTTTAAAAAAAGAAAGAAAAGAATGGAAATTCCAGAAAAATTCATTGTGCTAATGTAGAACCTGCACATGGACCAAGAGACAGCATTCAAACAGAACAAAGGAATACTGGGTTGTTTAAAATCTGGAAAAACTTGCATCATGATTGCTTCCTTTGACCATACTTATGCAATCTGTAATGGTTAACAAATAACCTGAGATGCTGGGCCACATGAAGAAAAAGAAGTCATCGAGATTGGAGGGAGGCTTGTGAACAACTTGTGTTGTGCAGATGACAACATAATCCCTGCTAAAGGTGAAGAGGACTTGAAGCCCTTGTTGATGAAGACCAAGGAATGCAGCCTTCACTGCGAATTGCAACTCAATGTAAAGAAGACTAGACCAATGGAAGTATCATCATAAACAGAGAAAAAACTGAACTCATCCAGGTTTTCATGTTTCTCAGGCCTGCAATTAATGTAACCCATGGGAGCCACAGTCAAGAAAACAATTACTTATTTCATTGGGCAAATCAGTTGCACAAGATCTTTAGTGTTAAAGAGAAAGAATGTCACTAAGTAAAGATATTTTTTTAATTAACAAATAAAACACAAACTTCTTTATTCTTTTATTTTATTGAGTTACAACATTTCACATGTCTTGCCAAATAGAGTTTGATCCCCTACTCAACACTACCAGCTGTGCCACACATTATTATTTCTTTGACAATGTTCTCCAAATAACTTATATTCCCAGAATGAGTATGAAATATCACATATTAACCCGTTAAAACTTAATGTCTTAGAAGTTAAAGCATCAATAAGAGAAAGCTGAAAGGATTCCTGCTGTTTTCTGTCAAAGGTAGGTCGCTGTGTCAGCGGTCTTCATTTATAGCCATAAATGTGACTTTTATCATCAGATATTTCTACAATGGCGGAAAGTTACAGCATCATATATCTCATCTGACAGATATTTATCTAGTTTTGGATGCTCTTTACAGAGTATTATTGAGGCCTTTCAACTTTTACAAAATATTTTTTACAAGTTGAACATTGGTATTATTTATATTTTAGTGGTTATCCCATCTTATTTTGTTATTTTTATTGTTGTTTGGGTGAAAGTTAACAGAGCCTCTTCATTTGCTGTGTTAGTCCAGGGTCACTAGAGAAATAAAGTCATAGACACTCATATGTGTATAAGGAGGAGCTTTATATAAGAGAGCAATTACATAGTGAGAAAACATCCCAGTCCAGATTAAGTCCATAGTCTGATGGTAGCCCGTATGTCGCATATGAGTCTGTAAACTCCTCTGCAGACTCACGTACCACATGCAATGATGCTGAATGCAGAAAGATCATAGGCCAGTGGTTGGAAAGTCTTGTGGATCCAGTGGCAGTAGAAGCATCTCAGTGCTGGCAAGGGTCTCCATGCTGTTCCTCCAGCTCCAGGACTCTGGCTTCATCAGTGTTGCTCCATGTGGCTAGCCAACAGCAATGACTCTAAAGGAGAGTGTGTGTCCCACCTCCAGGGAGGAAGACTGGAGTTCCCAGAATCCTCAGGAGAAGGCCATGCCCACACAGAGGCCTCATTGACTATGACCTGATGGGCCGGCTAGACTTCACTCAAGTTGACAGTAATTTATGTAACTGCCACATTTCCCATAAAACAGTGTTGTGTATATAAATTTGTTCAAACACGTTTGTTTTGTGGCATTTGATCAATTACCTCAATGTAACCATATTCTTCCCCTTTTTAAGCCTCTGATATTTTGCTTTAGTTTGTCCCTTTTCCTGATTTCTAAACTGTGTTTTGGGGCAAATATAACCCGTTGGGTCTCATAGTGATTATATTGAGGAGTGCATTTTCCCTGGTATTGTCATTCACTTTAAAGACCTGTCTATTGTTTGGCTGAGAGATGATAGGGGGTGAAGTAAAGGCATTCAATCTCAGGCTTTAAGATTGTCTCAGGACCACCTTCTATCACTCTAGTCCCTATAAAACCAGTAAGTGAGGTCTTTTTAAAAGTTTTTTGAAACTTGTTCTACATGTTTTCCCTTCATCTCTGTCCAGAAATTTCAATAATGGTCCTAGTACATTGCTAGGTAATGGTAACTGGGAAACCATTATCTTTGGGATCTGGGTGGTAGAGGCTGGGGTTTCTGTGGTGCAATAGTTCTTTGAACTAATTTTTGGGGTCTTTGATTTTCTATCCTCCTCTTTGCTCTGAAAGAGTCCAATTTTTGCACGCACTAGGAGGTTTTTCAGAGATCCAGAAATGATTCAACAAAATGATCAGTGTGAAATCATTTCAAGAGGTCGCATATGGTAAAAACTGATAGTATTGAAGGTAGAAATCTAAACTACATTAAAGGCAATAGAAATTAATAGCATACTAATTGAAACATTTTAATAAATGGATGCTGTCCTGGAACAATCACTGGTTGATGCCAATTAATTTACTCATTGAGATCTTGTTCATAGATCAAGAGGTAGTAGTTAAAAGAGAACAAAGATGCTAAATTACTTAAAACTGGAAAATTTATATCTGGGTTACATCTTTTCACCATATTTATTCAATCTGCATGGTGGAAAAACTAGTTTGGGAATCTGTACTATATGCTGAAGAAGGCAGCATCAGGATTAAAGGAAGTCTCATCAACAGCCTATCATATGCAATTGACACAACTTTACTTGCTGCTAGCGAAGAGGACCAAAAGAAATTACTGTTGAAGATCCAAGACTACAGCTTCAGTGTGGATTGCAAATAAATGTAAAGGAAAAGAACACCTCTCAACTGGACCAAGAGATAACATCATAAATGGAGAATAGTCGAAGTTTTCAAGCATTTGGTTTTGCTTGGATCCCCAATCCGTGCCTGTGGAAGCAGCATTGAGAAAATCTGCTGCAGAAGATCCATTTAAAGGGTGAGAAGCTCTTAGTACTCACTCTGACTACTAAGGGACGGCTGCACTATAGATGCTTTTCTCAATTGTCCCATGTTGATGGCAAAGCTAAGGAAGACTGCAGATTTGCCCAACGTGTCATTTGATCTCTCGACTGCTGCTTTCCTTGTGGATGCAGCCAGATGAAATTGTCACCAAGAAATCGTGGAAGTAGCTACCAAGAAATCAAAAGGTATGCTGCGTTGACCAACTGATGGAAAGAGATCCATATCTGTGCCAATTTTAAATAAAAGTGATGGAACAAAATGTGAAAATCTTCAATCATTATCATTCGTATCACATTTAAGTAAACATTACTTAATATAATTCAGAAATATTTGCAGGCATATATCAGCAGGAAACTCAGAAATTCAAGTCAGATTCCAAAGGGAACATGCAATGAAAGATATTGTTAATTTCATATGGATCTTGACTGAAAGTATAAACACATCAAAGATGTGTTTGTCTATGGTTTATTGACTATGCAAACGTATTTTAGGGCATAGATTATAATAAATTATGGATAGGATTGCAAAAACTTAGAATTCCACAACATTTAATTGTGTTCATTGGAAACATCCAAAGAGGTGGTTTTTAAATATAATAAAAGTTAATTGAGTAGTCTAAAATCAGGCACGGTGTTTTATCTTTTCACTCTGCTCAGTTAATCTGCACATAGAGCAACAATCTATGAAGGGGAATCATAGGAAGCAGTATGTGACATTACAGTTGGAGAAAGACTCATTAACAACCTGTGTATTAAGATGACACAAGTGGAGCAAATATTAGTTGCTAAGGATTTCATTTTACTTGGGTCAGCAATAAGCAACTATTGAAGCAGTACTCAAGAACTCAAAGGATGCATTGATTTGGCAAATCTGATATAAAAGCCATATTTAAAATGTTAAAAAGGTAAGTTGTCACCTTGAGCACTAAGGTGCATCTGACTTAAGCCATGGTATTTTGAAATTTTTTAAATTTTATTTTATTGGGGGCTCTTATCTTATTTTATTACAGCTCTTATCACAATCCACACATAAATCCATTTTGTCAAACACATCTGTATATTTGTTGTCATCTTTTTCAAAATATTTTCTTTCTACTTGAGCCCTTGGCATCAGCTCCTTATTTTTTACCCTCCCTCCTCCGCCCTCCTTCCTCTATGCCCCCTTGATAATTTATAAATCCTTCTTCTTCTTTTTTCCCCCATGTCTTACACTGACTACTGCCTCATTTCACCCACTTTTCTGCTGAAAAGGCATGGTATTTTTAATCGCCTTATATGCATGTGAAATCTGCACAATAAATAAGGAAGATTGTAGAAAAATCGAAGCCTTTGAATTATGGTGTTTGTGCAGATTGAATATACAGTGCATAACCAAAAGACTGAACAAATTTGTCTTAGGAGAAGTACAATCTGAATGTTCTTTAGAAATGGGGACTTTGAGAAGGCCCCTCATGTTCTTAGGATATGTTATAGAAATGACCAGCCACTGCGGAAGAACATACTGCCTGGTAGAGCAGAGGTCAGTGCAAGAGAAAAAAGCAACTGGATGGACCAACACAGTGGAGGCCACAAAGACCTCCTATAATAATTGTGAGAATGCAGCAGTGCCTCATTCTGTTTTACATAAAGTTGTTAAGAATCGGTACCAACTCCATGGAATCTAACCACAAGAAAAACTTCTAGTAAAGTTTTAATTCCATGTTTTCTCAGCATGTTTTCCCATTCTTCTTCTGATACTTTCTAAGTAAGTAGCATTTTGCTGATCATTTATCTTCTTAGTTACTTGGTTTCTGATCTTTAAGATAGGGATACTAATATTTCCTACCTTATATTATTATTGTAAAAATTTAAATCGACATTTGTGAGATATGTAGAACAGTAATTAGAATTGGCCAGATATGTGCACATACATTGATATGAAATAATTCTTGAGAGGTATATTAAACTGTTGAGGATCGGTCATGTCCCTGTGAGGTGCCATCAAGTCCCTTCTGACCCACAGTGACCCTGTGAACAACAGAGCCAAACACTGCCCCGTCCTGCACCATCCTCACCATGTTCCTGTGCCCAAGCCCCTGTCACAGCCAATGTGTTCATCCAACTCAGAATAACACAGTGGTGCTTGTTATAGGAAGATTCTTAGAATTTATACTTATGTTGTGAGTGTTTTTACGCCATGTTCAAAATATTTATTTCTTTGACTTTAATGCTTTCTTTCCATAGTTTTAAAGAAGACTTAAAATTTTTCAATTAAAAAATAAAACTAAACTATACCTGAATAATGATTTATCTTACAGTAGTGGAATTTGCTATGCAAAGTGTGGTGAAGAAATTAGATGGTGCCCGGCTATCAGAAAGAAAAGCAGCTGGGATCTCAAAGGCTTGTATTCGAACAAGCAGCCATCTAAGTGAGGCATCAACTAAGTCCACGTGGAAGCAGCACACCAACCTGTGCGGTCCAAGGATTGTAACACATAACCCAAATCTAAAGATAGGCAATGGTGTTAGGGATTAAATTGTGAACACCTGGTTTCCAGAAGCTTGTGGATGACAGTGGAAGCCCAAAAGCCCCGTGCAGGGTTCACACAGGTAGTAAGTAGTCTCTAGTGATTTCCATGTGAGAATAAGTAGGGGTTGTAAATAGCCCTATTACCAGACAGAGAGCACTGTAAAGTCGAATATGGCCGAGGTAGTCATGTCAAAATGTAATCTCTTATCATCTGATCTCCTTTTTGACCCATTTTAAAGTTGTTTCAAATAAAAAAGAAAAATGAAGGGGAAATTCTTGTAGATCAAGCCCCTGGTGAGTCCCCTCTGACTATGGATCAGGGTGAGAACAGCCTTGCTACCACGCAGCATGCGCTGGAAAGCGGATTGTGGCAGATGCTGTTGGGTAACATTTAGCACTCTATTATTTTATCTCCCCTATGGTCCACTTACATTTGCCCTAGTTTTCAACTGAGGTTCTCATCTGTTTTACTTTGTTATTGTTTTTGGTTCAAAAAAATAGTTTTCGCGTATGAAATCCAGGATAGATAAATCTGTTGGGACAGAATTTGGATTAATGGTTCTTCGGGGGTATGGCAGGTGAAGGAGGGAGGGGATTGAGGAGCTAATAATTATAAGTCGAAGAATAATTATAAGTTGGGGTGAAGAAAATGTTTTCTAAAACTGATTGTGGTGATGATAGTACAATTCTTCTTTATGTGAGTGAACTATTGAATTCTAAGATAGGTGAATTGTATGCCAATAAAAATGTTATTAAAAGAATGATTTATGTATCAATTAAGTCCAATAAAAAACATAACAACCAAAAAATGTCATGAGATTGGTATTTTTAATAAAAGAGAATGAAATGATCATGAAAAAAGAAAGAATTTTCTGTAGAGTTCTTCATTTTATGTACCAGTATCTGAAAAAAAGAAAATGACAGTTTTATATATGAAAATTAACAAATTGCTTGTACTCAAGGCAAAAATTAAATTGCACTTTTAGGAAATCAGTGGGTTTATCTTTGTTTTTGTATTATTTATTCCTCTAATAATTTATTTTAAGTACAATTTGTACTACAGTTCATTTACATATATGTGGGTATTATACTGGATATTTTGTGTGGGAGTGAATATGGTGTTCAGACCAACAATATCTCCTGAAATTGAGTTATTTGAAGCAGAATAAATATTTTTATTAAGAGCCTATTCTCCTAACTTATCATTTCTTTTCTTTCCCACCATGAATAAGTAATTAATATATTAAGCAAAAAATATTCACTGAGTAACCTTTCCTTTTATACAGTAATAAAATAAAAAATTGAAAAGGAATATAGTCGAGGATTAACTCAAAACTGAAGGATTTTAATTCCTGTGGCAATTGCTCTTCTTATGACACCTCATGAGCAAGACTCCCCGCCATCATGTTTGTATATTAATTCTACTTTCGTTATCGATGCAACTCATCACAACTTCCAATGTAGTTGAGAGTTCAATCAAACCTTCCCATTTTTCTGTACAATGAATATTTATGACAATAAATTGGAACAACTCTGAAAAAGATGACAAGAACAAGAAGTTGGAACAAAGGGGTCCACGTTTCTTGCACATTGCTTAATCAGATGACTAGGCGATCGGCAGGCCAATGGACCATTTTGGCCAGTGAGAAGGGCAGAGGGGACTGAGAGATGCAGAACGTGGGACTTCAGGAGCAATGGTTCTTCGTAAAGCATAAAGAGAGAGGCTGGAAGGATAACATAAAGGATGACCATTTTACAAACAGTGCCTCCCCTTGAGCATAATTCCACCCCTTTCTCCCATATGAAATGTATTCTACCTATTGACCACAATTAATGTAGAAATGACAAAAAACAATCAATTTAGGTCACTTTATCGAAGTCTATAGTTATTAAAACCCCCAGTTCCTTACACAAGACATAAGTTCATATTTTCAGAGGTTCTGAGGTAGCAACTACCAGGACTTATCCATATTCCACCTTCCTTTTCTCATGTAGTAAAAAAAAAAAAATTCAAAGATGGTTTCAGATGATAAGATTTAGTCAATTTACTCTAATATTTTTAATCACATTCATATGTATGACTTACAGAAACAAATGCATGGTATTCTCTTGTCTAGAAAATTTCAATTCTGTACCTAAAAAATAAAAGAAAAAAAGATTTTCATATGTGATAAAAATATTTTATTTTATGGTATTAGGCCTAACATTTTCTGAATATTCTTTCTTTTGGGGGAAGTTGTATACTACTGATCTTCATAATTCATATTCAAATTTTACTTCCACATTTAGCTTTTTACAGAGAGAACTGGTCATACCACTCTTCCTTTTGAAGATTCTTAGTATATTCCTTTCATAATAAGATTATTTTCAAGGACCTTTATTATCATTTTCTGTGTTTTTATACACACGTTGAAGAAACATACAGGGTGAGTGTGTTAATGCTTGAAGATTTAGAGACTAAAGTAGTTCTTTTATGTTTCCAAACAACCGTTCAACTTAATCTCTTGGTATCATTCTTTATCTTTCTTTTACTTTGTTGTCGAGATTTGCTGGGCATATATCATTTCTACAATTTCGACATTTATAATTTAGTGACAAGGATTACATTCTTTGAGTTGTATACTCCTTCTTACTGACGTTTTCTTATGTTCCTCTTCCGTTAACATGAGCACCAAGCTCCCAGCTCACTGCCCTCAAGTCGGTTTTGACTCCTAGCATCCCTGTAGTGCAGGGTAGACCTTCAGAGGTGGGTTTCTGAGACCGTGACCCCTTAAGGTAGCAGAAAACTCCATCTTTACCTGTGAAGCGGCTGGTGGGTTTGAACTGCAGTTAACAGATGAATGTGCAATTAACTTGTTTTGGTTTTAACTCAAGCACACTGTCCCTTAAATTTCCTATTAGATCTTTCAAGTTGCGGATGTCACTTTGATCCTACATAAATATAGTTTAAAAATTCTGATGCTCAAGAGAGATGTTTTTACTATTTAATGTAAAATATTGTTTGGATTTAGGATCCCCGATGGTGTTGTGTATAAGAATGCTAGCCTACCAGTGACTCCTTGGGAGAAAGATGAGGCTGTTTATTCCTGTAAAGTTTTACAGCCTCAGAAACCCCAGAGAGCAATTCTACTCTGTCCTATGGGTCATGGTGAGTCTGAATTCTCTCAGTGACTGTGGTTTATTGCTTGGTTTTAACCAGATTCCAGGGGATATTTTTGGTTTATGGTTTCAAGATTATCTCAAGGCAAAGCCTCAGGAGCTTATTCCAGCTTTCGTGGCCGCAGAAAATAAGGAGTCCATCAGAATAGGACAATGTGTTCTGCATATTACACTTTTGATCTGTATTCTGCTCTAAAATCTCTAATAAAGTTTTTCAGTCATTGTAGCCAGGTACCATCCAGTTCTGGTCACAGGCAAAGGAGTCAGTCATTTACGACGCCTGGAATCAATTAGCCACATACAAACATTTATTCTTCCTATTCCTGACTTCTTCCTCTGTCTATTCAGGTGGATATAGATCAACAGTATCAATTGTACATTCGATGGTTACTTGCTGGCTTTTAAGATTCCAGGCAACAAATAACCTAGAGTAGAAGGATGAATTACAATTATAATGCCGTTAACTGGGATGTCCCATGAAACCATGACCCTAAACTTCAAAGCCAAGGAACTAAATTTCTTGAGGTATGTGGTTGTACATAAGAAGCCTCAATAATGACTATTGGTTGTTGTAGATGTATTCTCCAAGCAACTTTAGACAATTTAATTTTTTACAAGTGTAAAACTGATTGACAGTGATTCTATTAATCAACTGTATAACCCTTGCTGAAAATTAAAACTAGTTGCCCCTTCCTCACTCTCACTCTCATCCTTGTTAATCATTAGTAAACCTTGGTGTTTATTTATTTATTTATTTACCTGTTCGTGTATGCTACATGGGGAAAATTACAGCTTTTTATGTGGACTGACTATAGAGTACAGCTTGTCCCTAGAGTTAAGAACATCTTTGTAGGTTGGAATACCATTTTCCCAACTAGACAATATATTCTAGGAGCTCACTGTTTCTTCAATATTTCTCATTAAGTAATTGTTTTGTTTCCAAAAACTCAGACATGTTATGCTTCAGGTCAAGTTTAGATAACTGGAATCAGATTAGTCTCTTTCTAGAACCTTTTTGCAGGTCCAAAAATATGTGACCTCCTGAAGAGGTCAATAGTAGTCTGTGGAGGGCAGTGATCCTGAAAAGAAGGGAATCAAACCCTAGGTTTGGTATAGCTAATTGCCTAGGGGGGGGATTTCATGTCTTGGCACAGGGAAGGAGAAGGCCAACCTAGTCTGAGGGTCTCCCTGAGTTTAGGAGAATGAGACACGAATCCAAGAATTTCAGGAAGCAGAGGGCCTGTGAGCAAACAGAAGCACAGAGACCTGGGTACCAAACTGTAGTGATATTACCACCCGTCTTCAACTGAGTGTTAATCATGCATCTAAATAAACCACCGGAGGCCCAAGAGATCAATGCCTGAGTGGAGAAAATGGGACAGTGTCTGGTTCCTGGAACTTACATAAGACTGACAGTCTTGAGTTCCATAATTAAAGTATTAAAAAAAACCAAAAACCTCAAAACTCACAGGACCCAGACTTTACTGTTCATAATGGCCTTCACTCAGTAATGAGAAAATTTAGTCTTAAATTAAATAATGCTCTTCTTTCCTATCTATAGAAACTTAAACACAGCATCCTAAAGCTTTCCCAGAATAAAGCTCAAAATTATGTATCGTGATGCAAAGATAGCTAGCACTCAATAATAAACCACTCACAATATCTGGACTTAAGAAAGAAACTGGCAAGTCATGCAGAAAGCTTGGAATATATGACACATAATAAGGAGAAAAATCAATAAAGTAGCAACTGACCTAAAAATAACAGAGCAATTAGAAATGATAGATATTAAAACAATTATTCAAATTGCATTCCACATGTGTAATCTGTTAGAAAATGTAAACATTGAATATATATGCAAAAGATGTAAAAAATTTAGAAAATAATCTGAAATGAACTTTTATATATAAAACAAATAAATTATGAAATTTAAAATAAAACATTTGGCAACAACAGCAAAAAGATTGAGAGAAAGTGTTAGTAGATTCTTACACTACATGTAAAGTCTTTTAAAGGACCACTTTGATCAGATCAAGATACATATAATAAACCCTACAACAACAGATAAATGATAACACGCATATATAAACACACAACTGAATTAAAACAAAGGAAGGTGGAAAGAAGAAAAAGGGAAGATAAAATGAATGTAACAAATAGAAGACAAAGAGAACCATGGTATATTGAACCCTACCATAACACTATCACATGAAATGTCAATGACCCAAATACCCCAATTAAAAGACACAGGTATGCAGAGTGGTAAAAAGAGAGAGAGAGAGAGAGGATAGTCTATATGCTGCTTACAATAAAACTGACTTAAATATAAAACAAAAATAGCAAAAAAGGATGAAAATTAAATCATGCTGACCTGAATAAAAAGAAACTGGAGTGGCTATATTATTATCAGAAAATAGAGGTTTTAGGGCAAAAATATTACCTCTATTACTAAGTATAAATGAAGTAATTTTACACTAATCAAAGAGCCTATTCATTCAGAGGAATGAATACTCTTAATTGTTTACTTGCTAAATAACAGAGACTTAAAATCTCAAAGGAAAAAGTAATGTATTGCAAGTAAAAATAACAAGTTTATAAACTTGGGTCAGCTCAGGATGCTATGAATCTTTGAGGACCACAGAGCAATAATTTTCATAGACTTTCTCGACGTACACAAGCTGGTCAGGAGGCTTTTCATGAAAAAGGGTTTAAGGAAACGGAAACTTGCATCGATGAGCATAGGGCCAGGAAAAGCTGTGGTCAGCCTTTGAAGGCAGCGGGGTCTGTCCTCCAAGAATTTCATCGGCAGATCATTCCCTTCGGGGATGGGCTATGGAAACAGCCCATTCAGGAACATGTAAACCTAGATGGAGGATATGTCGAGAAGCCATGGCTTCACATATTGATAGGTTTGTTTGCTAAAGGTTTCTATCATTTTGAAGCAATAACTTCTGACTTACCCTCATATTTTGGGGGCTTCATTGCACCCCTACAATTCTTATGTATTAACTTGGTAGGGTGCAGGCAACCTACCTTGTTGAGGGAATCACAAGGCCGAAGTTCTGGGGTAGGAGAGGTGGCTGCAGTAGGGGTGGGCCCCGCAGGCTCCGTGACCAAACGTTCACTTTCTGCAGGTTTGGCTATGGCAGGTCGAGCAGCAGGTGCTGCAGAAACTTCCGAATTACTTGAGGGAAAAACAAAGCGGGGAGGCCCAACACGAGGAAGAGGAGGAGGTGGAGGAGGAGGAGGGGTCAACCTAGTGGCTGTGGGAAAATCAGGGATGGGATAAGTAACAGGGGCCCCAGGAACAGTGAGAACCCAGGGATAGTTCGGGACCTGCATAGTAGGTTTATAAAAGTCAGAGTACTTTGGGGCATTGTTCTGCGAGGGATAGTAAGGGGAAGGGAAAGAATTGGTTGGTGGGTTATAGGGCCTGTTCAGAGATGGATGGAGTGGGTAGCGATGATAGTCATTGTAATCCTAAAGGAGAAATGAAAAAGCCCTTTAAAGTTAGTCATGTTTAGCCTTATATAGTACTCGTGTTATTGTGATTACGTAGAATAATGGATGACAAGATATGACAGGGCTTCAAAAACTTCATGACCAAGTTCCATTGTGTGCTGATTCCACTTTCCGCACACTTTTTGAAGCATATGCACACACACTCACACACACATCTGTATGTGTGTCTACATATATACCCAGTTTAATTCCTTTCCTAAAGTGAGTGTGCTTTCATACTTCGTGAAATCAGAGACAACCGTTTCTTAAGAAAACTAAATAGGCCTCAAATTGAGGGGGGGTATTTTGTGTTTAAGAAAATTGTAAGTTATCACCGACTCCATTCAGATACATAGATGCACCCATAAGGGGTCCAAGGCTGTGAGTCTTCATGGAAGCTCTCGGCTCCACCTTTCTCCTGCAACATGGCTGACAGCTTCAAACTCTACTAACCACTGCACCCCGGGGATCCTTCTGGTACCCGAGAACCTGCAGACTTTGCCAGCCTGATGAGGGCAAATGGGAAGGAAAGATCATATACATGATAGTGTTGGCATACAAAGATAATTCCGGGCCTCTTCCTTCCACTGCCCTCAGTTTCCTCCGGGTTCCTAAAGTGTCCCACTGAAGCACTGTTTCAGTGATAGACTGACTTTGATAGACTGACTTATCAAAATGTTCGCTCCTACTTGGCCTTCAATCTTAAATTTTTTATAAAGGGGAAATCAAAGTGTATGTGGATTTCTGATTACTAACTTTTTGTATTTCATTTCCCCTGGGATATTAGTGTTTGAAATGAGTAGCTTACTAAGGTAAAAGCTGCACTTACTATCAATATTTCAAATGATGCCATTTAGTAGAAAGATTTCTACATTTCTCTCCATTTACTCTAGGTGCTCAACTGCGAACTAAAATTTGGGAAATTCAAATATACTCTTAGATGAATCATAAGACAGCTTCCTCTTTTCCCCACCAAGACGACGGTGGGTTTAAAACCCCGACTTTGTGGTTAGCAGGCAAACAGCTAATAATTGTACCACCGAATCTTTCTGACTCAGAGAGACCTTACAGGACATGGAGAACTGCCCCTGTGGGTTTCAGAGGCTAATTCTTGACAGAATTAGCAAGTCTCATCTCTCTCCCAGTGAGGAGTGGGCGGACGGCTGGCTTCATGGTTAACAGCCCAGTGTTTAACCCATTACGCCACCACAGTACCTGGTGGCGCCACCAGGGCTCCTTTATATTTGGGGAGGGAGGGAGATTTCTCTGACATACATTAGGATAAGCCAAACTCTATACAGGTATTATTCTGTTTTCTTTTGCCGACCAGATTGCCGGAATGGGTGTGTGCTTTGTTGTCCAATTGTCACATGTGAAAGGACTATGTATCTACTTTTTATTTCTTACTTTTAGAGTCTTATCCATTTTTACTACTTTGAAAATCATTACCAAAAAACAAACTCATTGCCATCCAGTCGATTCCTCTCACAGTGACCCTATAGGACAGGTTAGCTGTCCCTCTTGTCTTTCTCCTGCAGAGTGGCTGACCTTGAGGTTAGCGGTCCAAAGCGAAAGTACCATGGCACCACGGCTATTTAAAAACTCCAAACCAAACTCAGCGATTTGATGCCTACTCATCGCGACCCAATATAGGTAGCTGGTCTCAGAAACTCACGGGGGCATTTCTATCCTGTCCTATTGGGTCTCAGTGAGGGGGCCTTGGAAAGACTTTGCTATCGCTCCATCCCGTAGCGAGCCTATGCACAACAGAAATGAAACACTGCCTGGGCCTGCGCCATCGTCACAATTGTTTCTATGAGCGCCCATTGATGCAGCCACTGTGCCACTCCGTCTCGCTGAGGGCCTTCTACCTCCACTTTACCACACGTGAGGTCCTTCTTCAGGGCCTGGTCTCTCCTGACAACATGTCCAACATACGTAAGGCAAGTCTTGCCATCCTAGCTTCTAGCACTGCCTTCTTCCAGTGGAGGTCTGTCTGTCCTTTCAGCAGTCCGTGGCACTTGCGCGGTTCTGCCCCAGCACCACAATTCAAACGCACATTCGACGGAAGTCATTAAGTCTCTTCGAATGTACCCTCTTGACTCCTTGGAACCAGGGATGGAACCTCCTTGTGGGGAGAAGTCGACTTTCTGTAATTTGATGCCGAAATCCACTTCCTTAAAATTAACTACATGGGAATTATGGTCTCCTGATATTTCCTTTTACTTCTCCAGCCCATTGTTTTTTATTAACTCACCTCATTTATTATCCATCTCAGAAAATACAGTTTTTATTTTGCTGATTTTTAGAAATCATTTTGAAAAATTCAGCATCTCACTCCTCAGTTCTACTAACACTGCTTCATAACAAACACTATGATAAATATCATTAATATGAATCTCTGCTTGGCCACTGGAGACCCCCTTGCAGAGGGGTCTCAGGGAGGAGATGAGCAAGTCAGGGGGCGATGTAGCAACGATGAAAAATACAACTTTCCTCTAGTTCCTAAATGTTTCCTC
>NW_022111369.1:50373271-50443895 GCF_000313985.2 Echinops telfairi
TTTATAAATCATCAAGCATTCATGAGGGAGGGGAGCGGGGATGGAGGGGAAAAATGAGGGGCTCAAGTAGAAAGCAAATGTTTTGAGACTGATGATGACAACAAATGTACAAATGTGCTTGACACAATGATGTATGTATGGATTGCTAAGAATTGTATAAGCCCCCAATAAAATGATTTTTTAAATAAAAAAATATGAATCTCTGCTCACCATTATTCGGTAATTACATTATTTCTGCAATTTTAAAAGTCAATTTACTCACCTTCTGTGCAAAAGCAACACATACAATGCAGGCCCAAAGGAGGAGCTTCATTTTGATTGACCCTATGAATATTAATAATATAAAACTGATGGTTTTAAAAAATGTACACTCTGATTTTAAGTTCTTTCTCTTCTAGAGAGGGACAAAGAATTTTATGAGTATATCATTCTAGACTTGGATGATAATAAACTGATTGTTTGCTCCTTCTATTTAATTTGTTAGTATGAGTTAACCAGAATGGCACCAAAATCCAAACTACATTTTGACAGATAGACTTCAACAGTTGGCTTGTGAGTAAACTCTCCATAGTTGTAAATCAATTAATTTAATTGTGTAGGGGTGCATTTTGCAACTAATTTATCCTGGAGTACTTACCAGAAAATAAAAGTACTTAAAAGCAGCCATACTATGAATGCTTTATTGAGATTGTCTTTCTGTGACTTCAGTGAGACATTGGCATCATTTACTTGGAAAAAATTTCCAGGCCTAATGTTTTTGTCAGCATGGCCTGTGTCATAAACCTTAGACCATCAGTAAGCAGTGCTTCTTCCATCTCTGTAAAGTAGTGAGGCAGTCTATGGTCAGCTGTGTCTATAATAGGGTGCTAAATTTCCTTTAGAGAATGTACAATCAATCTCTAGTTGGTTGATTATTAAAATTCATAACCTTTACATTCAAACAAAAATAACTCTGTACTTTAAAAAATGTATATCATATAAGGATGTTCGTTCTAGCATTGTTTTACAAACTCAAATGTAAAATACCTAAATGCTCAACAACAGATGATTTCTCAAGCAGTTAATGGTATAAACAAGCAACAATATGCTATTCAGTCAGTGAAATATAGTTTAAACATTTAAACTATAAATTTAAACATTTAAACATTTAAAATATAGTTTAAACATTTATTTATTGACATAAAATCAAATAATATTACCAGTCGATGAATTAATATTTATATGTTACTTTAGCATTTTATGAATAATTTCTAATTGGATGATTACTGATTATTTAGATAATTATTTAGATAATCCATAGTCTTGTAAAACATGCTGTGTGCATTTTAATGATGTGTTTTGAAATAGTATCTCAAGATTTTTTTTATAAAAGGCTTTAAATACTTTCCTCTTTCATTCTTTTAAAAATTAGGAATGAGAAGTATTTAAGGAAGAAACTGTACATTATATAAATCATCCATCTCTCCAAACAGTGCTTTTCTCATGCATTGATGCTTGCCTCCTATAAATGCTTGTGACTCTCGACTGAATGACCTTCACTCTAATGATTTTATTTTTACAATGGGGTCTTTAGAAAGGAAAGTTAATGAAAACACTGATGTAATTCTATCGTTTTATCTTGCAGGGATAGCAAAGAAAAACCTTCTACTGCCATCCAGTTGCTTCTGAGTCATGGCGGCCCCATGCATGTCCGAATAAAACTACCCATCGCAGTGTCCTGGCTGGGATGTTCGTGCAGGCAGAGCGCCGGGCCTCGCTTCCATGGGGCATCTGCACAGATTGGAACTAAGAACCTTCAGGTTTGTAATAAGTGTAAATTGTCTGCCTGCCCATATGTACTATATCAAACTATGTAAATAGTCTACATAAAGTATATTATCTATCATATATATATATCTTTATATAGTATAGCCTCTATATCGACTTATAAACAGAGCTCTACTTTGATCTGTTTTCAAGGGAGCTTTCCTCCTTCAATTGGCATAATTCAATAGCGTAATTTAATGTCTTAAAGATACTCCAAAACACAGGTTATGTTTCTCTCTTGGTTTTGCCTTTTTATTGTTTGGAATTCTGGTCTTGGAATCAAATACTTGTCCCTATTTAGAACTCTACAAGCCATTATGATAACCTATTTGGAGTTGCTTGCTTCATCTCTGGCTTTATCTGATGTACTTCATCAAAATATCCACAGTTTTTCAAAATACTGTTTCTATATTTTTGTGAGCTACATCACATACTTTTAGAATGCACATTATAAATGATCAGAAAAACAATGAATTAAATGAACATTTCTGAAATATATCATGATACCAAAATTTTCCTCTGGTAAATTATAACCTTAAAAAATATTACTGAAGCAAAAATATCATGAATCAAATGTAATGATTAGTCAAGTATGTATTTGATGGATTATTATATTTTATCTTTCAAGATATTATAATTACTTATAAATTAGTCTATTACAATATATTCTAACTACTTTTAAAATGAGAGTACTTGTGACCTGAATATTAATAATAAGTTAACAAATACTAATTTCCTTTCTAAAATCATATAAAGAGTGTAAAAATATTATTTAATCTCACCAAAATAATTTGCAGTCAATGAAAGCTAATAGGTTTATAGTTTTAGAATACTTAAAAAAACATTTCTGGACTAGAGGAAAAGCAGATTTAGCAATATTCTAAAACTATTTACTACTCCGTCGCTGTCTCTCATTTTACTTACCTATTCATATATCAAAACCTCACATAGAAAAAGGTTGGAGAACACCAAGGAGGTTTATAACGACTACATACACATGTGTACTCTCTCTCTCTCTCATACACACACACACACACACACACACACACACACACACACACACTCCTAACATAGTAAAGATGATGGTGACCAAAGACAAAAAGAGGATGAGAAGGAAAAAATAACTGGAGAAGGATCTGAGTGAGTATTAGAGTTAATTTCTTTCTTTTCAGAGAGCATGCAAGCAAGATGTAGAAAGAGAAGGAGGAGGAGAAAAGGATGAAGAAGAAGAAAAGTGAGATATTTAAACAAATGAAAATAAAACACTGTCAACCCAGCAGTCTAAGGACAGAGGGAAAAATCCTCCAAAAGCAAAAGCAAGTACATACCAGCTTCCTCCTGAAGTACAATCCTGTTAAACTCTTGGAGACCACACTTTAAAAGAAATGAAAAGGTGAAGAAATGAGTGCTTATGGAACTATACGGTCCCTTGAGACAAGTGGATAGATTCATAAGCACAAACTGCTTTTGTAGCATTATACAACTAGTTCTACAGCACTGAATAGTGTGTGCTCTGTTCAATTCACAGCACAAAGTTACACTGAAAACACATTTGAAGAACTAGCATGTGGTTGTGGAGTGTTCAGCAATATTAGGAATCGGGTTGTGTGTTGTAGATGAAACAGATGAGGGTGCATTGCCTGGACTTAAAAATAATACAGAAGCGTATGAGGTAACAAATGTTGCTAGTATTCAGGGTGACGTGTGCTCATTATCTAACAGAACATCCAAGTTATTCGACAAAGTAATTACAAATCCTCAACTTTGAGGCCAAGAATATTCAGGGACAGCTAGTATTTTTCTAATGACATTCAGAAATCGCAAAAATATTGGCATATTATTTACAAATTCTTTACTATAGAGCTATTCCATAAAAGTAGCTGACTGCAAAAGCAAGATAGGTTTCATGGCAGAGCTGAGATTTGTCCTGACAATATCACACACCTTTCATCACAAGGAGAAATCTCCCCTGAAAAATGCAACTTAAAATATAATTAAAATGAATTAAACCATTGCTTTCAAAACAATGACAAATGTATTCTTCGAAATGGAAGGAATTCATTATTGACTAACCTGCCATACAAGTATTTAAGGAAAGCTCTGCCCTATGGGATAGTCGATGGTTAGCAGTTCAAAGCCACCTGCCACTACTTTCAGGAGAAAGAAAGCTTTCTACTCCTATGAAGAGTTAGTCTCAAAAACCCATAAGGGCAGTTCTTAGTGAAATAGGTGAGGCACAAAATTAACAAATAGAGTATGATCCCATTTACGGTATATGAACTATCTAGACTAGGCAAATACAGAAACTAAAATTTATTTACAGTTAACAGGCATAGGCAAAAGAAGGATTTGTGAAATCTTGATTTTCAGTTAAAACTCAAGCTCTCTCCCACAGACTTGAGTGCAGACTAGAATCCTCCGTTGGGTGAGACTGCATTTTTAGAAGAGCAGACACAACACGGTGTCTTTCTAATGAGTCAGCAGCTGCAGATCTCCAGGGTAGCAGCTCAGTGTGAAGCCTGTGTTAGCAGGGCTCCAGTGGGGCTGGTTTGGAAACAGATCATGGTCTTGGCTGCACAACAGGGAGAACATAAAGTCACGAAAATGGGTGTCAGTGGCACAGATTTTGGGATACATATTTTCACTAAAATATAATGATGACAAAGCAATCTAGAGGAAATGTAATTATGAATTTAAAGGCCTTTTTTCTGAAAATGAAGCATGAGAATACGAATTTAAATTTAGTAATCCCCTACTGAGTACCAGCAGACTAAAATTTACACATTACTAAGACCATTATTTTGTGAATCATGAAGATAAAGTGCGTGGATTATATGACAGTTGGAAATAAACTGTATAAGAACAAAAGTAGCGTTCTTTTATTATGTACAATCTCATACTTTAGGAACAATAGATGATTGTAAAAGCTGATGAACCAAAACGATCCTATTTAGTAGTAATGGAAACAGGATATCATTCACTATGACTAACTGCCATGCCCCCGAGTGTGTCCAAATGTTTAATTCCCAAGATACTCAACAAAAATATCCTATGACGTATGTTGTCTGACGTATTTTATCTGTTAGCTGAGTTTTATAACGCATTTTCCTGTTCTCATGTTTTTTTCAAATACCTCCAATTACAGGAAGAATCTTTAGCCATCCACCCATATCAATGAGAAAAACTTGCACTTCAAGAGTCCTTGTCAAATCCTCTTAAGTTTATTTACTTATTACACAAAGCAGGCATGATAAATACTATCATCTCTACTGTAAAACATTATATCTAAAAATTATGGAATGACTTGGAAATTCATTTGTGGATCAGATTATGTTTGGAGTACCAAGGATTCAAGTGAAATGATCTTACTGGGTTTCCGAATTGCTTTGTCTTTGATTGCAGAAACTAGCGAACAGAAATACCCAAGGGAAAACTGGGTAAGTCAATTCAAATTGGAGTATAGGCTTGGGGTGGGCAGAAGAAATTTAGAGTTGGATATAGGTTATAAGGAATCAGTTGATTAGATGTGGCAATTAAATGTATTCAAACAGATATAGTTAGGTAGGCAACAGAGTCGTAGGAACATCAATATCATCTAAGTAAGTAGAAAGAACAGGGCATGCAAGCAGCATGGAAGAAATAGGCAAAGAAAGATATCTATACTATTATGGAATTTAGATTTAATTAACAGACAGAGCCAGAATGATATCCCTGGGGTATCCTTTTCAGATAACAATTTTCTCATTTTCAAGATGTAATATCAATAGCTATATAATTAATATAGGAGTAATATTAAAAGTTGTTAGATTAATTGAGACAAAGTATCCTGCACATGACTACCAGGTCAATTTTAGTCATAGATTTTCCACATGATTTCCGTGCTTCTAAAGTTTTCTCTTATGATATATCTATAATATATTTCATTATACATATAACTAAATTTGATATTGCAGAAGAAAAGTTTAGAAGCACCGAAAGACCTGTCAATCTGAACTAGAGTTTTTAGGCTGGAGGAGAGAGGTAAAGTTTCCTTCATATTTGGGTCAAGCAATTGAAGTATCATATTAGGAGATGGTTAGTGCTGTTCAAGCCCAAGGTCGCCATGCTGCCTAGGAAGTACAAAGTGAAATTGTTTACTTCTGACACAACCGGGAACTTAAGAACAATGGAGGGAAGCCCAGGGATAAGGCAATGGGGCCAATGGTCCCAGAAGGTAGAGGGAGAAGGAGGAGGTGGGGAGAAGGGTGTGGTGAGTGGACGGTGTGTCATGGACAGCAGGGGAAGAACTAGGGAGGTGGAACCAGCACCTAGGAGAGGGTGGAGATCCTGTGAGTATTAGAGCAACACCGAGCTAGTGGAGAGGAAGCACTAAGAGGTGGAAGAAGAGGGAAAGTGATGGTGGGGCAGGAGGAGGCAAAAGGAAACAGGGGAAAGCTCTAGGAAGCAAAGGTACAGATAGGAAGATTAACAGAGGTGTGCACTTATCCAAATACATTAATCCATAACAATAGTGGTATTGGCCTATGTACACATATTTTTAAGGCAATACACAGAAGCTGCAGACGGACCTTGGGCCTTGGCTCATACCTTCCCTCAATACAAGAACACTTTGTTCTAACAAATTGGCATTCTGTGAAGCTCATCCCCCCAACCCCCCACTACCCCCCACTACCCCCCACCCCCGCACACACACGATCGCTGAAGACAAAATGGTGCATAAGCAGATGTGGTGAAGACAGAGGATGGTGCCCGGCTATTAAAAGATACAGTGTCTGGGGTCTTAAAGGCTTGAAGTTAAACAAGCAGCCATCCAATAGTGAAGCAACAAGCCCACATGGAAGAAGCACACCAGCCAATGTGATCGTGAGGTGTCATCAGGACTGAGCAACGGGCATCAGAAGATTCACAACAAACAGTAGACAAACAAACAAAAATGCGTTGGTGAGAATGGAGGGGGGCTGGAGCGGAGACCCAAAGCCCATCTATGGACAATGGAACATCCCCTGACATAGGGGTCACAGGGAGGGAGGGAGTCAATCAGGGTGCAGTAGAGCACGAATGGGTCACACAATGGCCTGCTCCCCACCCCACCCCATCACGAACCCAGTGCCACCTCCCAATCTAGACTAGGCAGGAGCATGTACATAGGTACAGGCAAGAGATAAAGCTCACACCACATGGCACCCAGGAACAGGAACGGGAATAGTGACACCAAAAGGGTAGGGGGAAGGGGGGAGAGGAGGGGAGGGAAGGGGGACACCCATCACAATGAATGGCACATAACCACACACCCCCATCCAAGCAGAAGAAAAGCAGAAACCAGAGGAGCAGGAACAATCTACAAACTATCAAGGAGCTCAATGGAAAGTAAAGGTCTAGAAAAAAAACAATGTATGAATATGTTGGATGCAATTGATGTATGGATTGTAGCAAGAGTTGGAAAAGCCCCCAGTAAAATGATTTAAAAAAAAAAGACCAATGGAGGAAAGTAGCTAAACCTAATGCCAACACGAGGTTTAGTAAGCAGTTTTTAGTGGTCAGCAAAGTTTAGGAAACAGAAACTTACTTTATAGTCCAACTGCCTGCAGTAGAGTGGCTTAGAAACCGATGTCAGAGTTTTACATGGTTTGGGCTTTTCCAGGTAGAATTGGTTAAATGCAGAGGGATAGAGGAGTTATATAAACAACCGAGACTGTCTTTGAAATGACCACTCATACAGTTTGTACTGTCTAAGAAAGGAAGTGAGGCCAACAGAGGGAGATAGAGTGTGAAGGAATCGAGGGTTCTTTGTAAACAAAGAAAAATTCTCTTAGCTACTTACAGTTCCACCCTTTAAAATATATATGGTATATAACTCTCGCTTGTGAAAATCCCTTCCAAGAAGACGAAGAGTCATAAAAGAAATGAAGCTATGAAGGATTGGATATACAACGGAGAGCAAAATTCTGGAGTAGTTTAGAAAGTCAACAAAATTCTTCCAGACGTCCAATCTTTTCACTCATCAAAATGTCATGTGCCTTAGAGTCATTCTGACTCATGGTGACCCTACGTGCACTAGAACCAAACACCCCCTGGTCCTGCCCATCCTCACAGATTGTTATTTTGTTTGAGCTGTGTCAATCTGTCTCATGAAGGACCCCCCTCTTCTTCACTGCCCCTGCCCTGAGAAAAACCCTCCAATGTCTTCCCACAATCCACCAAATGCATGCTGCCATGTACTAAACTTTTCATCCCAGCCCTTGCGCTCTGGTCATCTTTCCGCTGGTTTTCCCATTCTTCTATTTTATACAGATCAGCTCAGCCCTCAAGCTCCTCTCATGAGCCCCATTTGCACCATATATTTGCGAATGTATCCACATCTGCTGGTTTGGCTATATCATTTCATTACCAATTAATAAGGACATCAGAAGGTTGTGCTCTCAGGGCCTCCAGGACCCTTCCTGGGGACAACACAAAGTAACAGGCAGACTGAGCGCTCAGATGAACGCTAGCGGTGTGTGTGGCAGACTCGGAGAATGAATAAGCCACAGGTGTGGTATAATGACAGCAGGAGCCCGCTGTGAATTTGCTGCAGTCATGGGAGAACATAGTTTATAGTGCTTGAAAGGAACAGTTAGGAGAAGCAAAATGAGACTAACTACTAAAAAAGTGTGCCAAGTCATTTTAGTGGTGGCTCAAATGACTTAAAATTAATTGTAAATCTCTACTTATCTTAGTATCCGTAGCCTAGTTTGCAAATATGAATAATAGAAATGATGACTATTACCGAAGAATGCATTTGAAATTTTATTTTTTATTTTGAGAAGGAAAGATACATGTAGTTCTGTAACTCAGAAGGAGTAGTGAAAATATTGTAAATAATCATCAGCACAGTACATATACAATCAAAGTACAGAACCAGCACATTCATTATGAGCAAACAGCAAAAGTATAAACAGAATGCGGAAGCTCTGCAGTCTTCGTTTGGCTCAATATGGTTGTACTTCCAATAAGCCCATCCAAGGATGCTGGTAGAGTGAATTGATTGGATAGAATGAAAACTGTGTAGATGATCACCTGAAAAGAGAACAAAAACACAAATATAATATGATCTTCCCAATAAAATACATGTTCCAGTATCTAAAGTATTTGGAGGAGAAAAGATCCAAAAGGAGAAGTAAAAACAAATAATCATCAGTTTCTGAAATGGACATGATGCCTGAAAATAGTAGGATCCCCGTAAGTATTTGTTCAACAGATTAATGAAGTAGTGAAATATTTTGATACAGTATATGAAATTAGCATGCCTTTGTATTCATTATAGATCTTTGTATTTTATTTCATTTTGAAAATGCCTTTTAATTCTTATCCTTATATAAAAATATACTTTAGTAAGCATACAAAATACGACTGTTTCTCACATTTTTAAACCAGTTGATTTAATTAGGATCTAGAATTTAGTAAAATAATTTTATTAAACAAAACCATGCAGTCAATTATGACTCACAGCTTTGAGGTTGTTTTTTTTTTTGTAATCACTTTAAAACTGAAACTTTCAAAATCCATTGCACGTTTTGCTTCCTGTTTCTCATTTTTTTCCAGTCAATTGTAATATCGCTGATTTTTTTTAAACTTTATATGTCATAGTCTTCTAATTATCCAATCAATTTGGTTCTGGACTTATCTCTGATGTATCACTTGATGTTTTTTCTTTTCTTTTACTAACTTATTCTGTCCCAAGCACACTGGATCATTATTTCTGAATCTTTGTATGGGTCTGATCTTAATAGAAAAGTTTGGCATCGCATTTCAGTATCTCTCACATCTTTCACACTATAGGACACACGTTAATCTTTCAAAGATCTAGAATGAATATTTAAACAATGGCAGCAAAGGCTATATTCTTATTTGTAAGACACAACTGAATTTTCTCGCGCATTTATCCATGATAATCATGTGATAAGTTTTCTCACAAAAGATTATTATGGAAAGTTGCCTGACACATTTTCATTGTCAAAAAATAAAAATGAGAATCAAATTTTTAGAGATGTCCCTAAAAGGTAGAAATTATCTACTCTAACAATCCACATAGGGCATTTTGGCATCTAAAGTGAAGCAGCTGACCTGATCTTCTATATTTTATTAGTAATTCATTTTGCTCTCTTAGGGTGACAATCACACACAACTTACGGTATTGTTTAACCTCTTAGGACCGCAGTGGACTCATCTGAGATTGGCTGAAAATATTGACAACACCATCATGCTTTTTAAAAAAATTTGTTTGCCTGTTTTGTGTGACCCAGAAATGAGTTAATGTAAGCAAAGAGGCAGTAACTGTGACTGGTGTGTTGTAAAGTTTCAATAAATGTGGGATTCATTTCCATTTTCAGAATTCGTGTTTAATGCAGACTTCATGATATAAAAGCATGTGACCTGAACGAGAAGAACGGGAGATAATCTGGATACACAGTGAATGAGCGCAAAGGAAACCCAACAAGAAGCAGAGAGCACCAGTGCTGTGGATCCGTTTCTACGGGTCTTCATTATGGCTGTCAATCAATGGTTAAAGTGTCAAAAAATAAAAGAGAGATCAGGAAATGTGTATTTAAAAAATGATCAATTTTACAGAAATTTTTTTCTAAAAAGGCTTGAATTCTGTATGAATTTATTTCTAGAGCTTAACTAGGCAGAACTGCTTCCATTCAGAGGTGAGAGAAAATGTTTGCATGAACTAAATAGTGTGAGCCACGATGCCTGTGAGTATTTCTCCCTAGAGCCACTGCTCTGGATGCATGTACCAGCAGACATAGAGGGATATTTCGTAATTGAAAACATTTACTAAATACACACGTGTGCAAATTACTTCAGTGAGTCAATGTGTTATCTAGATTGAGAATGTTTAGATAAAGTCAAACTATGATTTACTTAAGTAAAGATTTGAAATTACATTATTAACTTTATTTCTGTAGGTTGTACACATCACACAAATTTCCTTAGATCTAAAGGTACTTACCAAGATCAAGAAGCAGCAGTTAATTTAGAAATCTTAGAAGAACCTTTTTAAAAGAGAAAGAAATGATACACTTTAGTTAGAAATGAAAGCTTGCAATAGCAGATAAAAATAATGTTTAAATATTAATGAAAATACTTATGATATTCTTTAGATAACCTCATATTCAAACAAGCATTCAATTATTCTCACTAATAATATGTAAGATATCTTTAAATGTTACTCAATTAATATATTCATATTTTTAGTCAATGTCAAGAAATGAAGTCATTTAACCAAGGTGAAATTTTTTTCATACTAGGTCTTCTGATTTCAAAGCTCATATTGCTTTTATTAAATTGTCACATATTTGGGTCCAATTTCTTGCTCTGTCACTTATTTTTCATGATAAAAATGTTTCCTAATGACTCCTTTTGTTATACAAAGAAATAAAAGGGAAATACTGGCTAAAACTTGGTAAACTTATCACACATTTCTAAATTTCGTACTTTCTAACATAAAAGGAATATTCACTATCCTCTAGCCACTATCCCCTTAGAATTACAAATTGAATTAAATCACTATAAACAAGCGCATAAGGAAATTTATTATAATAAAATAAAGTTATAATTATTAGTTAAATTATTGAAATTACATAGAGCTCACTTAAGTTTATTGTAATATTATACTATGTAATTTACAATTTAATTTTTATCAATCCATTTTAGCTTCAACTACTGAACCTTTTGGAATGTTATTTCTCTACTTTGTTTTTCTAGATCATTTTCTCATAAATGATCATTTTAATTTTGTTAAAAATAAAATACCAGGAGAACTCACCAGAGTGGGACAGTTTGGTAAGCATTTGTGTTCATGTGATTCTGTTGGTTCATAAATGCCTCGTATTGATGAATAGCCTTAATATATTGAGAGATGATGGCCTGCTGATATTGTTTGATGTTGTACTAGAAAATAAAATAAAATAAATATACTTATACTTATCAGCACTTTAAGTGTTAGAGAAGATCTAGATATAGCCCAATGAATTTTGAAAAATATTTAGAAAAGATTCTACATAACAAAAGGAACTAATAAAAGGAAAATTCATTTTGACAAAGCACCGAGTTTAATTTTATAGAATTAACAGCACACTGATAATATTTTTGGTTAATTTGAACTCTTAGATGAAAATGCCTATTAAAAAAATAAAAGGAGAATAATTTCTTGATTTACTAAGAAGTGTCTCCGGTTAGAGTTTCTAATTCTTAATTTTGAAACATCAGGCTATGTTATCATAGAGAATTCAAGTTCAACCAAGTAATTATGTGATGTCTCCATTGAGCATATATTTCAATTTGATTGTGTTTATAACAAACGTTGATGCTTGAAATGCCTGCAAACTGAATGGCCAAAGTGCCCAGTGCTCATTTTCTTAAAAGACCGATACAGATCTATTTGCAACAATGATAACCCAAAGTAAAGAGCTTTTAACTTAGTATTTCATGTTTCCCTTTTTAGGACTGTCAGTGGGTTGTCATGTGCAGTGTAGGGAAATGTAGTCTTTTACTTGGTCTGGTGACTTGTAGGAAAGCTTACACTCAGTTTCAGGAGGTTCATTTCCTCTTCAGGCAGCTCAATGATCTGTTAAGAACAAACATCAATTGTTATAAACACAAAAGAAGACATTATGGCATGATATTTAATTTACTTTGAATGAAAATTATTTACCTCATTGATCACTTTGGTTGCTTCCTTAGAGGGAAAATGAAAATAGACTTTACATGGATGATCCATTAGGAATTTTGTTTCAATTACTACTATTAAGATACAATATTAGTCATTCTATCAATTAAGAGCCCAGCTGCTAAGACTGAAAACAAAGTCCAGTTCAATATAAAACCTTGTTAAGTATTGGATTAACAGAAACGTTATCAGAGCAAGCGCTCTGTGGCAATATAAGGAAATACGGCTACAGATGTTTGGTTCAAAAATGTCACCCGTCTACTTTGTTCATGTCGTATCTCACTTCCATGTAGTACAAGAACTTTCCAAATGATAATCGTTATCATTATGCCTGTGGCGAAGCATGGCATGGTCTCCTGAATCTTTATAGGAAAGCCATTATTATTTTTTTTTAATGTAGACAAAGTTCTCAGCTTGAGAGAAAAGATACAGCCTGCTTTCTAAGGTCTGATGAGAAGAAGTCGGAGTCGTTCCGGGCTTCAGAACTCTGGACACGATTCATGTCATCGATTGTCGGTTCATTCCAATTATTCTCCTTACCGCCTACTTTTACCATCACACACATCCAATTTACCTGTGAACTATACAGCTCATAGCTACTCCAGTGTTCAACAGCCTAAACAATATGCCAGATTCTCCAGAGTAAGATTTTGGGAAAGGATCCTGATGTGAAATTGACTGGTTTTAATATGCCTAGTTCTAGTGAACTAGACTTCATCTAAATAGTGTCAGCAAGGAAGAGATTGTAGACCTCTAATATGACCACCAATCTCAGTGCACTTCTTACTCAGTATATTCCATGATCCATTGAATATTTTTATGTGGCTCTGTTTAAAAAAAAAAATCATCCACACCTAATGTTCTTCCTGTGGAGCCCTGTGGCATACCAGGTACACACTGGGCAGCACAAGGCCAGCAGTTGAAAACCGCCAGCTAAGCCCAGAGACAGATGAGACTACGGTTTCCTGAACATTTACAACTTTGGAAATTCCAAAAGTTCTACTCTGCACTAACAGTTTCTAGGGGTAGAAGCCATATCCATGGCAGCGGTTTTTTTTTTAATTGGCTTAAGATAGCCAACATGACAAAGCACAATTTTTCCCCATGAACTGATTGGTTTTTTTATTTTTAAAGAAAGAAACACTTACCTCACTAGGTGAGCTGCTTGAAGATCCCTTGAGAAATAAATAGAAATAATAAAATAAAAATGTGAAGCATGAATTGTGAGTTCCAGCTAGATTCCTGTCGCCAAATCAATTTTGTCTTTAAGAATATATAGTGTAAACAGACCCAAACTCATTACTTTCTACATGTACAATAAAAAAACCACAAGCACACTGTCATTGAGCCAATTGACTCAGACCCTATGAGACACCTGAAAAGAGCCCCCGTGGGTTTCTGAGGCCCTAACTCTTCACAGGAGTAGAAATTCTCGTCTTTAGCAGCCCAGTGTATTCCTCCTCCTCCTCGTACAATGTACTGGTATTAATTAATTACCTCTCAAGTAGGACAACTATTCTCACCCTCCTTTTCTGAAGTTTTCTACCACATTACCATAAAAGCATTGCCCCCTGAGGTTCCTGTGTAATCTTTTGAATTGCTGTTGTCAATTTGATCTCAAATAGAGAGCTCTTAAAAACACTGTAATGCTCCAGGCAGGCTGAAATTACTAGTTAAACTATTGTTCTGTTGTAAGAAGACTCTCAGGGATATTTTTGCTAATGAACTAAAGATTTTTATCATATTACAATACTAGCATTAGTATCAAACATAAAAACAATAATCTCAATTAAATCAAAGTCAAAAATATAAAACATCTGTTTTCAAAAGAAAGAAGCACTAGAAACACAAAGAAGTTGAAACCCACTGTCAAGGAGTTGACACTGGCTGAGAGCAAGCAGATAAGACAAAATAGAACTATCCCTGTGAGTTCCCTTTAGGGAAGTAGAGGCTTCCTCTCACTCCTGTGGAAGGATGTTGGTGGTTTTGAAATGCTGACCTTGAGGTTAGCAGCACATTGTAATCCATTATGCTACCAGGCCTCCTTATCTTACGTTGTGTTAAAATACCGCTTTCAAGTAATATTTTCATTGAAAACTTCAGAATCATTGAAAGAACGACTGATGAAGGGAAAAAAATAAATGTCATTTTAAGAATATTTTTAAATGACTGTATTTTATTTAAAAAATGGACTTGGCATACATACCACACCATATTATAAACTGGACAGATGAAGAAATGATGTGTGATGGACCAAAAATTATGTATGTACAGTATATCTCCTCAGTCAGTCAAGAATACAAAAATTTATAAAAATGTACTCAACTGGTATGCATGACCACATCTTTATATGTATCCTGCTAATATTGTTCCAAAGTAAATAACACGTGTCATGTAACAAGGGACAAGAGGGAAGTAAAAAAGGAAAGAGAGGAAAGAACCAGGAGGAAAGGACTTGTATAGAGGCCTAAATACAGGCATGTACGTATGTAAATATATATACAATGAGGGGGGAATAGAACTATGTACTCATATCTATATGTTAAGAATTAGGATTGCAGATGGGCATTGGGCCTCAACTCAAGCACTCCCTCGACACAAGAGCACTTTGTTCTAACAATCCAGCATTCTGTGATGCTCACCTTCCCAACACAATCGCTGAAGACAAAATGGGTGCATAAACAAATGTGGTGAAAAAAGCTGATGGTGCCCGGCTATCAAAAGATATAGCTTCTGGGGTCTTAAAGGCTTGCAGATAAATAAGCGGCCATCTGGCTCAGAAGCAACAAAGCCCACATGGAATAAGCACACCAGCCTGTGTGATCATGAGGTGTCGAGGGGATCATGTACCAGACATCTCAGACTCAGAATAAAACCATACTAAAGGTAAATGGGATAGGGGTGGGGGCTGGAGTGGAGACCCAATGCCCATGTGTAGACAATTGGACATCCCCTCAGGGAGTGGTCACAGGGTAGAGACGAGCCAGTCAGTGTGCATTATAGCACTGATGAAACAGACAACTTTCCTCTAGTTCTTTAATGCTTCCTCCCCACCACCATCATGACCTCAATTCTACCTTATAAATTGGATTAGACCAGCGCATGCACACTGCTACCGATAAAAGCCCTTAACACAGGGAATTCAGGATAGATAAACCCCTCAGGGCAAGCAAGGAGAAAAAAGATACCAGGAGGATTAGGGGATGGTGGGTGAGAAAGGGGAGAATCCATCAGAAAGATCAACCTACAACCATTTCCCAGGGGGACAAATAATGGAAAAGTTGGTGAGGGGTGATGGAAGACAATGTAAGATATGGAAAAAATAATCTATAACTTATCAAGGGTTCGTGAGGGAGTAGGGCAGGGGAGGGAGAGGAAAAAAATGGGGAGCTGATTTCAGGGGCTCAAGTGGGAAGAGAATGCTTTGAAAATGATGATGGCGGCATATGTGCACATATGCTTGACACACTGGAGGAATGTATGGATTGTGATAAGAGATGTAAGAGCCCCCAATAAAAGTATTTAAAAAATAATACTATAAGTAGTTTTAACTTACTTCCTGAGAGTGGCTGGCAGATTCCTTAAAATGAGAGGAAACAAGAATAAGATAAAGATAACTCAATTGAATTATTTACTTCAAAATTTATTTTCATTGGTTTGGCTTTAGCTTTTGTTTTTAATATGTATTTATTCTTCCTCAGAGATAGAATGAGAAGGAATAAAACTAGTCTATTCTTGGTTGATAATGAAAATGTCTTCAGTCATCTGTGGTATGCAAGAAAACACAACCAGGTATTGAATTTGATATAGACATGGATGCACATGTTTTTATTTCAGAATGATAGACTGGACTGCTCTGACTCAGATTACAAAGCTTTGAATATATTCCATGACCCGTGGTATGATAGCAATATTATACCTCAGTCTACTCATAGAAATCTATTATTTTTATCATTTGATGTGTACATTTTTAAATCTACCTTCCCAAATATTTCATAGAATACTAGATTTCTCATTTTCTTTGCTTCAACATGCCTACATTTAAAAAATAAATAAAAACAAAGACTCTCTAGAAGAGTGTCTAATCATTGGTTAGTCACCAGGGTTGTCTTCAAAATTGAAAGTCTGACCTTACTGGGGGAGAGCTGCACACTGACACTCTTTTTTTAAAAAGAAGTCAATTTTAATTAGAGCTTGAGCAAGACACTTCATATTTCAGATGATTTTGTTACATTGAATGTGAGTTTCAGCCTCTTTCTACATTAAAGTATTATTTGAGCAATCAAGTGAAATGTGAATGAATACTGAGGAAATCTATATTCAATTTTAATGACATTTCTTACTTTTTCCTATGGTTAATTGTTACTGGATTTGCACAATCTTTATGATTTCATTTCTTGACTATGGTCATTTGTTTATTGGTAATTCTTTTACTTTCTAAGTTAGCATTTATTTCACTTGTTTTTACTCCCCTCTTAACCAAAAATATTGGACTCACCACGATGGGCACAAAAGGGTAGGCAGCGATCTTAAAGTGCTCTGGGCTCATAATCAACTGCTGTTGCTGCACGGCCTGGAAGTATTTGAGTAGCAAGTTCAGCTTCTGAAAAATTTTGTTGATTTTGTTCTAGAGGGAAAGAAAATTATCAGTCTTTACTGCACCATTAAATATCCTTCAGGATTCAAAGTGATTGCCAGAAATAAATTCAAGTTTTTCCAATTAGATAAAAAACAACAACATGGCAACAAATAGTTTAGTTCTATGAAATTTAAGGTTACCGTGTATGTGCGTATAAAGTTGGAAAAGAGTCTAATGTGAACAGAAAGTATATGCATGCAAGCAGGTGAGAAGAGGTACATTTCTGGATTTAGAAAGTTCCTTCTGTCAGTTTGTCATTTCGTTTTCAGATATGTCAACAGAAGCTTGGTTTCTAGATTCAAATATAATTCATTTCATTTTCTCTGAGCCTAAGCTAGGAATAATGACCCTACTGAGCCTGCTCAATCTCTGTGGTCATTCATGACCTACAATCTGGGATTGTATTTGTTAACCTATAGAGAGAAACTGGCACAGAACTTGCTCGGTATATTAAATCAACCATGTATTTTATTACATTTTAGAGTTTTTATGAACCTATCCTTTAAGAGTTACAGTGGACTTAGAATAGCCTCCTCTGTAAAATAATTTTCACTTCATGGAGATTGAAAATAAACAAATCTGTAGGCAATCAAGTAGAGTTGCATGGGAATAATTATTGGATAAATCCAAGGTCAGATTAAGTATACTAAAAAGGCAGAATGCTAATGGAAGTTTTTTCACAAAATGTCAATAACATTTTTATAATAATTAGACCTTTTCAGAAAAGGATTGATTTGGGAGGGTCTTGTTCTCAAGAGAAGCTGCTTTCGTTGCAAATGTTTGTTTAAGGAACTACCTGCCCGACTTAGAGATGCCGTAAGAACAATGGCCACCTTTTGAAAGATTCATCTATACATTGTGTTCCAGGAATTCTCTTAGAAGACTTATCACTCGTTATCCCAATAACAGCTCTGAGCCAAATAACA
This sequence comes from Echinops telfairi, assembly GCF_000313985.2. Taxonomy (NCBI): domain Eukaryota; kingdom Metazoa; phylum Chordata; class Mammalia; order Afrosoricida; family Tenrecidae; genus Echinops; species Echinops telfairi. Next base: position 50,391,354 of record NW_022111369.1, read on the forward strand.
AATGCAGACAAAAGATGGTATTTACTATACTTTCCATTATTTACCATACATAGACTGGGAAGGGATCATTTGAAAGAAGAAACAGTCATATTAGTAAGTTATCCTTGGGAGTAAAAATTGTATGAGAAATTTACCAGTTGGTTTTGGGTGGGCTGGCTTTCCTCAACAAGATTAATTTTCTTTTAAGAGAGAATAAAAGCAGTTGTTATTAAAATGCACAAGAAATATAGTATTGCTGATTGATGTTAACTTCATTTTGGTGGGTACACATTACTTACCTCTGGGTCCACATGAGTGTTTTCCTTAGGAGAAAAAGAAACAAGAATTGACTTGCATGGCTGAGCCTTTGTTAGATCTAATACTCTCCTGGGTCTAGGCTATTACAACTGAGAAATCAAGTCCTATATTAAGAAACTCAATTAATAAAATATTACATCTAAATCTATGTCAGTATAATAAATTACATATCAAACTTTTAATATATTCTGCATTTACATGCAATATTAATTGTCAGTAGACTGTTGACAACTAACAACAACCAAAGAATGTAAAGTAGACTTGGTGAGTTGAGTGTCAAACTAAATTTTATAGACTCTAATTAGAGGGCACTTATTCTAAATAAGTGGCCATAGGCTCCCTTCAGGGTAAAGCGAGATATATATTTTCCCATTATGCTATTGCTGCTTGGGATTTCTACCAACTGAATGTATTGCCTTCTGTTTGATTCAGACTCATGGAAGCTAGAAGTGCCACATAGGGTTTCAATGTTTATAAATCTTTACATACACTGAGTGCCACATCTATACCTCCCTCAAAGCCCTGTTGGATTAGATACAATGACCTTCTGGTGAGCAGTCCAGATCTTTAAGCACTGTGCCACTAGGACTCCTGGCATTTCTACCATAGGGTGGATTTATCAACCTAACCTATGCACTCACCCTACTTGTATCCTCTCACCATACTGTCCACAGTTGCAGTCTCAGAAACTCCTAGGGGGTCGTTATGAATCAGTATTGACTCAATGGCAATGAACAACAACAACAACCACTGAAAGGTGAGCGGCTTGAATGACCATTTCTGTGGGAGACCAATGAAGCAGTCTGCTTCCATGAAGAATTACAGTCTTTTAAACTCGGTGGTCAGCCTAGTCTGTGCTTTAGGATGACCATGAGTCAGAATCAACTCCAAGGCGTCAGAACTGGTTTGGATGTCCCTGAACTCTATAATAGAGTTTCTTAGGCTCAACTCAGTTGAAATGATCATCAAGCTTCTGATTTGGCACTGGCTTGATTTGAATTTCCATTTCATTTTGAGGTTATTCCAATTTCCTTTCATCAGCTATCTAATATACATCTTCACCAATATTTTAATATTAAATTAGCTGAGGATTTACATTTCAGAGCACCAACTTTGTATTCAATTGAATGTCTAACCAACCCCAGTCGTTCTCCCTGCGTCTGCTCCTGGACTTCTCTTCTGGCTTTGATGGATCACTATCTTCCACTTCAGAAAAGCTTGAATGGGAAAGCAATAAATGTGTGGCTAGTCAATGTCAACCTTCCCCAAGTGATTTTACTTTTCCTGGATATTTTGGTCTGGCTTTAGCAATAAAATAATACACATCCCAACGCCTTGGTGCATGCTATTTCTTGATGAACTTATTATGATTAATGTTTTTTAAAAGTCTTTTACCTCACTAGATGAGCTGCTTGCAGATTCCTTGAGAAATAAATAAAAATAGTCAAATCAAAATGTGTGCCATGGGTGAGTCCCCAGCAGTACACTAGTATTTCTACATGCATTTGTCTTTGTTCAGCTATACGTAGAGCAAAGCGAACCCGAGCCCAGCAGGCTCTGCATGCTCAAGGTAGTGATGTTCGTGACATCTTCAAGCTGTGCAACCGTCTTCACCCTCCTTTCCTGGGATTGTCTGCCTCTCTCACATGACGCCGGGGACCCTACGGCTCCTGGATAACCTGCTGAGTTTGTGCTGTCCATTCGATCCCTGGAGAATAATGCTCTGGCAGACTTCATTTACTAGTTAAACTCTTGTGTAGTTTTAAGATGAGTTCTAGGAATATCTTTGGTGTTAATGGAATGAGATAAAGACGTTTTTAATACTGCAATAAGGGTATTAGTATCACATATAAAAAAATGACAAGTTAAACGAAATCTCCATTTCAAAAATAAAAAGCATCTACCGTGTTCAAAAGAAAGAAGCGGAAAAACAAAACAAAACATGACAAAGTTAAAGACTCATTCCTCTTCAGGTTGATGGTGAGTTGGAGTGAGGTGATTACCACCCTTGAGAGTTCCTGGGGCTGTAACTTGAAGGGGGCGGAGCCTTATCTTTCTCCTGCAGAGGCCCTGATTCTAAGAGGCTGGGCTTTCTGTTGGCCACCCAACACATAATACACTAAGCCCCCTGGGCTCCTGATAGGCAAGTTATGTTGCATTAAAATGCTGTTTACAAGTAATATTTTAATTGGAAATTTTAAGCAAGTTAAAAAATCAGTGTATTTTATTTTAAAATGAGCTTGTCAGATATATCACACCTGATTATTAACTATAAAAATAAGTAAATGATGTGGGATGGACAAAATAAGCTTCAATCAAACAACAATACCCAAAAGTATTAAAAATTTACACATCAGTATGCATGGTCACATTTTTAACTCTATCCTGCTTATCTCATTTCAAAATAAATAACATAGAGAACAACCATCACAAAATAAAACGTAATTTCTTAAAATATTTAGTATAAATATTTAGTTTTGACTTACTTTCTGAGAGTGGCTGGAAGATTCCTTAAAACAAAAGGAAGCAAAAATATATATGAGATTTGAATTCATTTGAAATATTTAGTTATAATATTGTTTGCTTTGCTTTTGTCTTATGTTGCATTAAAATATTGTTTATCAGATATATTTTGATTGAAAATTTTAAGCAACTTAAAAAATCATGGCATTTTATTTTTACATGAGCTTTTCAGATATATCACATCATATAATTAACTAGAAAAATAAGGAAATGACATGCGATGGACAAATAAGCATGTCTATAGTTCATCTCATCAATCAAACAATAATACAAAAAATGTATTGAAAATTAACCCATGGTATGCATGGCCACATATCTGTATCTTACTTATCTTATTTCAAAATAAATGACACATATGGTACAACATATCAAAATAATAATTAATTTCTTAAAATATCTGGTGTAAGTAGTTTTGACTTACTTTCTGAGAGGGGCTGGCAGATTCCTTAAAACAAGAGAAGCAGTAAGTATAAAGATTGTTGAATTCATTTGAATGATTTAGTTATACAATTGTTATCTTTGGTGTTGCTTTAACTTTTTCCTCGAATCTGGATCTTTTCTCAGAGATGGAGTAGAAAGGACTCAAGCGAGGCTGATCTTGGTTAACTCGGGGTCCTGGTGGCATCGTGGTTACCTGTGGGTCAGCGGTTGGAAACCACCCAGCCCAGCACTCAGCAGGAAAGAGAAGCTTTCTCCTCCAGTCTCGGAACTCCACAGGGATAGCTCCCCCCTGCTCTACTAGAGGGTGGCCGTGAGTCGGAATTGACTCTGTGGTGGTGAGTTTGTGTTTTGGTTTATCTTGGTTAATAATGAAAATGTCTTCAGTTGTCTGCTGTATGTAAGCAAACATTGACATCTTGTTACTGCATTTGATATGGACATGGATGAACTAGGGTTTTATTTCAAAATGATAGTGGATTGATCTAACTCAGTTTATGGTCTTTAGGGTATATTCTATGACCTCTGATGTGATAGCTGTATTAGTTGGCACCCTTTCAGAACGAAAGTAATATTAAAATGTTTCCTAGAGTTTATCAGTAGAAATCTATCTTTTTAATCATTGGGTGGGTACAGTTTTTAATCTATCTTTCCAAATATTTTATAGAATATTAGAATATTCCAATTTTCCTTGATTCTATATTTCTAAACTTAATAGTTAAAAAACAAAAACAAAAAGACTCCCTATAGCAGTGTCTAATCACTGGGTAGCCACCAGAGTGTTGTCTTCAAAGTAAAAGGCCTGATCTCGCTGGAAGAGAGCTGCACTCCAGGCGATGTATAGGTGGTGTAAAAAATAAGTCCATTTTTTATTACCCGATCCAAAGGCCCTTGGGACCTCTGTCATTTATTCCTCATACTAGAAAAAGTGTCTAAGACAAAACTAGTTTATGACACAAAATGGAAAGGTTAATTAGAGCTGGAAAAATACACTTAATGTTTCAGATGATTTTGTTACACGAAGGATGGATTTCTACTTCTACATTAAAGAATTATTTGAGCAATCAACTAAAAATCTACATGTGACTAAACATTGAAGAAGAAATCTATATTCAACTTGAAGAGAATTGCCTATTTGTTATTATGGTTAATTGCACTATATCCTAAGTGGATTTAGTGCACTAATTGGACTATATAATGGATATAGTGCACTAATTGGACTATATAATGCACTAATTGGACTATATCCCTTGTGATTTTATTTCTGAACTACGAGAATTTATTTACTTTCAAAATTAGCATTGATTTCACTTATCTGTTTACTCCCCGCTTAAACAAAAATGCGGGACTCACCACAATGGGGCCAAAAGGATAGGCAGCGATCTTAAAGTTCTCTGGGGCCATCACCAACTGCTGTTGCTGCACTGCCGGGAGGTATTTGGGGAAGTTCAGTTTCTGAAAAAATTTGTTGATTTTGTTCTAGAGGGGGAAAAAAATGATCAATATATACTCCACCATTAAATCTCCTTCCTGGATTAAAATAAAATTGTTTGGACCACATAAATTAGAGTTTTATGCACTTAAATAATTGACACAAAGATGGCAAAGAAGAGTTTCGTAAGAAAAAAGTGAATATTACTCTGTGGGCATATATAAGCAAAAACATCTACTGTGAATAAAATGAAAGTATGTAAGGATGGATAAGGTATATTTCTTGGTTTGCAAAATTACTTGTCTCACTTTTTAAATTTCTCTTTATATGGACTTAGATACGGCTGGGTTCTGGATTCACATATAACTCACTCCTCATGCTCAGAGCCTGCGCTAGGAACAGTTCCTCTCTGAGGCTGCTGAACCTCTGTGGATATTACTTATCACATGACATAGGATTGTATCTTTTAAAGTGTAGAAAAAAATGTTGCAATGCGCCAGTTAGATATATAACTGCAACACAATTTAGTAAATTTTAGAGTCGTTGATATCACCCTTATTCTTTTTAAGAGAGTAAAGATGGGATCAGAATAATTTTCATAATCATTAAGATTGAAGATACATGGTTGTGTAATACTACTGACCAGAATTGCCTGGAAATAATTGCTAGGTGACTCCCAGGTTGCGATAAGTTTAATACAAAGATAGTATGCTAATGGAAGTGTTTCCACAAAATGTAATAGCAACTTGATAATTATAGTTTCTCAGGAAAGCTTTGGTTTGGGGAGGTATCATTTTCAAGAGAAGCTGCATTGATGACAGACATCTTGAAGTATCTTCTCTATGTATAGATTCAATAAACAATTGCAAACTCTTTTAACTTCCTCTATCTACTTATGTAACTTACATATATAGCATCTAATGTAATATTCTTATATGGTCAATATTAATATTTTAAATTGTGGGGGAAAAACAATAGCTTAGCGAACTTGAACAATATGTTGTGGAATGGAGTTGCAACATGAGTTCCTAGTTCCAAGGCCTAAACTTGTTCATGGCCTGCATTTTTGCCCATTTTCCAGTTTTTTCACTTGGAAAATAGTCCTTAATTATTTTATGAGATTTTTTTCCTATGATATCAATTTCAACAAGAAGTTGGGTGAATCATAACAGGATACTTGACCCCACAGTCATATGAATTAGATCGTTTCTGTTTGAATTAACTTTGTGAGGCTTGTAGTTTTTCTGAAATCAGTAGGATTATTGTTCAACACCTATTTTCATAAAATATAAAATCATATCTAGCACCCAAGAGAATAGCTGAAATGAAATCAACAGGTGTAGAGAAAATGCTATGTTTATTATAATTTTCATGCGAATGAAAGAATAAGTGATAATTCAAAGAAGAAACACTCGTATTAGGAGGTTATGCTTGAGATTATAAATTGTATAAAAGTTTTACCAGTTGTTTTTGGATGTACTGTTTTTCATAAGCAAGCTTAACTTTCTGTTAAGAAAGAGAGAATAAAAGCAGTTGCTATAAAAATGCTTAATAAATAACATCACTAATTGATATTAACTTCATTTTATTTGGGCACACATTACTTACCTCTGGGTTGACTTGAGTAGATTCCTTAGGAGAAAAAAACGAGAATTTATTTGTGTGAGTTAGACTTTTTTATATCTAACTAGCGTTACTAGAGTGTTAGGAACAATTACTCTCTTGCGTCCAGCCCACTACAACTGAGAAGTCAAATCATATATTAACTCAATTTATTTAAATGTCATCAGAGATCTAAATCTACACCAAAATAATAAGTTTCGTTTCAAAATTTACATCTAGTCTGCATTATTCATGCAATATTCAATGTCAATAGTGTTCACAATTAACAACCACCACCAAAAATTGTTAAGTAGGCTTGGTGAGTTGAGGGTCACACTAAATTTTATAGACTCTAGTTAGCAGGCACAGGTGTAAGTGGCCATAGGGAGGATCCTTCCACTTGAGAGTGGGCTATAGAGCTTAAAGCAGGGGTAAAGCATGCCTCAGAACCTGACTAGAAAGACCCTGGACTGTGCGTCAGGCCACAGAGCTCAGAGCTGTAAGCCATGCTTGCTTTTGACTTTGACAGTTTTCCATTATGCTCTTCCTGTTTGGGCATTTCTACCTGCCAAACTTGTAGCCTTCACATTGATTCTGACTCAAGGAAGGTAGGCTAGAATTACCACACGTGACGCCAATGTTTATAAATTTGTACAGGTTTTGAGTGCCACATCCATCTCCCTTCCAGCCCTGTTGGATTTGAACCACCAACCTTTCGGTTAGCAACTTAACTCTTTAACCACTGTGCCAGCAGGACTCCAGCTATTTCTACCACCATGTGTATTTGTCTAGTACTATTGACCTACATGATTCTCAACTCACTACCTCAGCCAACAACCTTTCAACAAGAAGTTCTCCACCTTTAGCATGCACCATAATGGCCAAGGGTTGCCAGTGCTGCCAGTCCAGCAGCAACTCTTTGGGGCCTGTTGCCTGGATACAGGAATGCTGGCGGCACAGCGTTTAGGAGAGCGGCTGCTGGAAAGGTGAGCAGTTTGAATGACCATTTCTGCGGGAGACCGATGTAGCAGTCGGCTTCCATCATGAAGTACCACCTTCTAGCAGGTCTACTCTGGGCTTTAGGACTACCCTGAGTCAGAATCACCTCAAACGCTCCAGAATTGGGTTCGAGAAGGTCTCTGAAACCTCGTACAATGTTTCTTAAGATAAACTTTGGTGAAGGGAATCAGCATGATTCTGCTTTGGCAATGACTTGATTAAAATTGTAATTTCATTCAGAGTCAGAGATATGTATACATGTGTATGTATGTGTGTGTGTGCGTGTGCATATGCATGCGTATGTGTATGTGTATATTAAGTATGCTGAATAGTAAATCAATGTATATTGTGCACACAGCCAATTTCAACCTCCTAAAAGTGACATGAGTTATTTGGAATATGTTGGCTGTGGTTATAGTAACAAATCAATATACAACCTAACTGCAGGAAATATATTTCTTGATGCACATTTTCTGGTAATGTTAAAAGAAAGTATCCTTACCTCACTAGATGAGCTGCTTGAAGATGCCTTGAAAATATAATAATTAAGAAATTAGATTCAGAATTTACTAACTAGCATACATGATCAGAACTACTATTTGAATATTAGTAGTTGTTTTTGATGTCTCTAATTATCTAAAGATTATCAGTAGGATAATAACCAGAAGGGATTAAAATAAAAGCAATATGGTTTTTGTTGTTGTTGTTGACCACTAATTTTTAAAAACAAAGGGAAGAAATAAAAACCATCACATTAAATAAAAGTATTTTAAAACAGTGGTAACCAAGGTAGGCCCACTATTCAAGTGGGCAGGAGCCCTGGTGGTATAGAGTCATGCACTGGGCTGCCCATCACAGTCAGCAGTTCTTATCCTTGGATGAAAGAGGAGGCTTTCGACTCCTGCAAAGATCTCAAATCTCAGAGACTCACTGGGGCCGTTCCACTCTGTTCTAATACGGTCACTGAGAGTCGAAATTGACACAGGGGCAGTACGATTGGTTTTGGAGATAAAATAGGCAGGGAGATATTGACATGTGAAAGCAATGTATAGTCTTTTAAGTTCATTAAATGGAAGAAATTTCATAGCTAATTACATGTGGCAATTAATAATTTAATATAACATATTGCTAATACCAACCCAAAATGTATTACAAAAATTAACCTCCTCTTCTTTGAGGTTTCCTTAGAAAAATAATTAGACCAACTACCCCCACATCATGTTTGCATTTTCTTCTGAATGTAAAGAGAATGAGCTCCTTCGTAAAGAGAAATGGAAGAATGGAAGAACTCAAACATAACAATTGTGAGGCTGTGGCAGCATCTGACAGGGTGCTTTTTTCTGTTGTGCACAGGAGTGCTGTGAGTGGGAACTGACCAGGGGCACCTAACAACGAGAGTGAATTTGCTTAGATTATAAGAGTTCTGTATGAATGACATTCAGCTTTATCATCTGGTGATAAAAATAAAGCCAGGGGTCAGTTGGAATTTAGCTGTGCGGGGAGAGGTTTGGCCTCATCTTCACTGCCAACCACCAGGTCAGTTGTCAGAACCCACCATTCCCTCCACAGTAGAAAGAGTCTATCTATCTGCCTCCAGACAGGCTTACAGCCTCAGAAACCCGAATCAGGCTGCTTCACACTGGAATTAACTGCATGGTCGTGGATTTGTTTGGGGAGTTATTCACTGTTGATTTCTTAGAGATTAGGATACTGTCGGGGACATAGATTTGTCCAATGTCTGGGACATAGATTTGTTCAATATATATTTTCAAATGATGGAATGAATTAACAATATTAATTAAAACAAGGTACGGATAATATTCTAAAAGGTATTAAATAGAAATGGTTTATTTTGTTGTATATTAGAATAACGTCCCTGAGATAACTAATATATTTTTGGTAGTGAATACATAATGTTTCATTCTAAACTCAAATATGTATGTGTACATGAATAAATTTTAAAAAAGGATAGTCAACTTTAGAAATATAGCCTACTTATAAGAACAAAAAATGCAAAATTTAGATCTTTTAAACATGAAAATGAAAACAACTAATTAAGGTCTTATGCAGTCCTCAGACAATTTGGAAATTTAACAGATTAGTTGTTTCATGCAGAAACATACTTTCTGGAATGGCATTAACCATACAGCAAACATAAGAGGAATTAATTTATTATCATTAAAAATACTAATGTACCATTGATAAATTTAGAATGTATTTTCCAAGTCAAAGTTTATTTCAATTTGGCTCCAAGAGTTTTAAGAAATCACTCCATGCTGTGCTATAGTTGTGAAATCAAAATATACCTCACGGAATGTGTTCTCCCAACACAGAAACGAATCAAGACGGTTACAGGATTTACTACAATACATCCCAGAGCCCTGCACCCCAAAATGATAGCCCCTGAGCACAATTTTGCAAGCAAAAGAAAATAGAATTTAGAAGGCAGAAGCTATTAACAAGAGCTATCCAAGATAATCTACGTAACACATGGTTCACAAAAGGCTCACAAATATTTTTTCTTGGATCTCTGAACACAAGCACACAATGAATTATTAAAGCACTTGGAGCCAAATTGAAATAAGTTTTGTCTTTAAAAAGTGCGTTTTAATTTGTAAGCCAATATTTTTGTTATTCTATTTATGTAATTTTTTAAGCATCTTGTGGGGACTCATACAGCTCTTATCACAATCCAAACAAACATCCATTGTGTCAAGCACATTTGTACTTATGTTGCCATTATCATTTTCAAAGCATTTTCTTTCTACTTGAGCCCTTGGTAGCAGCTCCTCAAACTATTATTTTTTAATAATAGCAAATATCTGTTGGTTCATACTATTTTATATCAATGGAAACATCAACATTTTCTCAGTTAAAAATACATACCTTTTGAATGAGTAATGAAATTACTCATATTTGACAAGAAACACTCCATCAATCAAATATTAATAGATAAAAATAATTAAATTTTACCTCACTGGGTTGAATGGGCACATTCTTGTAGTGCATAAATTTCTACAAAATAAAGAAATTTATTTTATATCCAGATAAAATTTAAAAGTAAGTATATCTTAAAGTATATATAAGGACTTACTTCTTGGAAAATGTTGGTAGATTCCTTAGAAATAGAAAAAATATAAACCATTTAACTAGATTATAATTCATAACTATTCATCTACAACCATTATGCAGAGAGTAAATATCATCTTTTGTCCTAGTTAACCAAACTTTTCCTCTTCCTAAAAGACTAACTTTGTATATTGCTGATAACACACTAAGACTGCACTGTGCTTGGGGTTATGAACAGCTGAATTAAAAACTGTTTACAAATATCACCTCCTTGAAAAAGGAAATATTTTTTATTAAATCAATAAAATATTATTTTCTTTTTTTTTTCTTGCATCAAGACAGTGAAGCCAAGACAAATTCTTGGGTGACATTTTAGATCCTGTTGCACCTATTTTTTACAGTAAATTGTTCAGAAGTTATGGGTGAAAAATGAGGATTTCTACTCCCATAAAGAGATACAGTCTCCGAAATCCACAGGGGCTGGTCTACCCAGTCCTACAGGGTCACTATGAGTCAAATTGACTTTATGGGATAAGGGTGGGAGTGGGGGAGGGGGAAAGAGAGATGAATCCAGTTAAGCATGATTCCTTAGTACTGAAACAAAATGGATATTTGTCACAGTCTCCACAGAAATAGGATGTTCACCATGTCTTATAAGTGGATCTTATCATTTGGGAGACTTTGAACACATTCAGATAAAAAAGTATGCAAATATAATATGGATAATTTGGGTTTTATATTGTCTCCCCTTTAAAAAAAATGAACGAGCTTCCAATTTTCTCTAAAATTGTCAGCCATAAAATTTATACAGACTTAATAATGCAGAATAAGTATGTGTTACTAGATGAAATCATTTTTATCTGTATATTAAAGTTCCTTACCTCACTGGAGGAGTGAGACTGCACCTTCTGTATTTAATAAAAACAAAAGAAGTTCAGCTTTTTGAGACTTAATTAACATGCCAAGTGCTTACTCCCTTTTCTTTAATGGCAAGATGATTTTATATGTCTCTTCCTTGGATTATTTAGTTGAATGAAGTTCTATTATAAAACTCTATTGCTTTTCTATACAAGGAAATGATCCCATATTGCAATTAAATTCTAGTTATGTTTTGAGTTTTGTATTTACCGTAGGGTTTTTGCTAACTATTGGATGTTTGCTTTTTAAATATTGCACCTGCCACCTTTAAAAGTATAGAATGATGCAGATGTAAATGCAGATGTAGAAATTTGTTTATGATGTCATATTACATATAATAGGGCTTGGTGTGCCCTTGACCACTGAAGTTCATTTCTGTGTGTTTTTGTTTGTTTTCTGTTCACTAACTGGAATTCTTACTCTAGTTTTGCCCTTGAAGTGGTTTTAAACTTACATATGTGTGAGATGCAAAGATAGAAGAGGTAAGAAAAAATATTGAACACTCAAAGTTCTATGTTCCCATGGGAAACAAAGAAATTTGGTATGAACAAAGGATTTGTTGGGGGTACACCACAAGGTAAGGAAAAAGAAAAACAACACCTGTGCCTTGGGAAATGTGATTGGTTTGATTTGTGCGCACCTATGTTTGTGTGTGTGTGTGTGTGTGTGTGCCAAGAAATCACACAATAGTCATCTAGTTCTATCTTTCTCCTTTCGTAAAATGGATATCATTGTTATTATATCCTCAATGGAAGAAATGATGCTCAGATAAGTGAATGGATTGATTTTCATATTATATTAACGGGCATACTATTTACAGACACCACTCTGCCACACATCCTTATTTTCTGCCCATCAGCATGGATTCTGAACTTCAGTTAACTATGAACAGCCAACTTGGTTACTTGTTTGAGAATTGTTTTGAGAATCCACCTCCCCACTCACTACTCACCCACCCATGGCTTGCCTTCAATTTCAAACAGACACGTATAATATGTGAATTGTACATTGGTGAAAATCTTAAAAATAAAACAAGTAAACTAATTTTTAAAGGACATGTCAGAGGAGTGGAAACCATTCCTAGTAAACCAAGTCCACATGGAATGAAATGTACGCCGGCTAACCTGTAATTTGGATCTCTCCAACCCTACCATGAGAATATTTCATAAAATTTTTGTTATTCTTCATAACTCATGTAGGGTAGGCTCAATATTTTCTTTGATAATAGGCTTCAAAGGCCATGTATTGATTTTATATCCATTGACTCCCACTCCTACTGTCCTCTGCTTAGAGTAAAACTTACTGTCACTGCATATTTAAATAGGAACAGACGCTCTAAAGTGCCTTTGCTGTACTTACATTCTGTGCGAGAGCAACAGCCAAAAGGCAGGTGAAGATGAAGAACTTCATTTTCACTGGTCCTGGGGAGGAGACATAAAATCAATAATACATTTATTTTTCTGAAAGTCACATATTTTTAATTAATTATTTATTTGTTTTCTTTGTCCTAGATAATGGAGAAATAGGTGTATCTGGGAAACATATGATTGTGAATATGGTAGGTCTTTCGTAAGGACAACTTATCACATGCCTTGGTTTATAAATATAAAATGTTCCGAAATGAGGTTCTGAAGCATGGGAGATTCTTTCAGGCTTAGTAGTTAGTACAGTTATTGGTTCTATGTGTAACTGGACAATTTATTTATAAATTTACTCACCGATTCAGCTTATGTTTTCTACCTCATGCCACACACTATCATAAATATGAGTACAGAGAATTAAAAAGTGGGTCTAACTCTTAGGTCATATACATTTTCAACTTCTCCTTAATAAGGGAGCCCTGGTGACATACTGGGTCATGTACTGGGCTGCCAGCAGCAAGTTCAGTGGTTTGAATCCACAGGTCAAGCTTTTTGCTCCTATAAAAATGTACAGCCTCAGGAAACCAAAGGGGCAATTTAACTCTATCCTTTAGGGTTGCTAAGAGCCCTGGTGGCATAGTGGTTACATATTCAGCTGTTAACCCCAAGGTCAGTAGTTCTAAATCACCTGTTTCCCCTTGGGAGAAACACTAAGCTTTCTACACACATAAAGATGGAAACCCACAGGGACAGGTCTGTCCTATTCTATTGGGTCACAATGAATCAGGCTGTGAACTGAGGCTGTGAACTTCATTTTGTGTGCTTTTCTTTAAGTATGTGCAAAGTGATCATCAGAATCATGAGTAAAATACAAGAACTCTTATTTTACTCAGATTTCAGAGGTACCAAAATGTGTAATCTGATTCCATTATTAAAAAAAATTACACAGGAGTCCTGCTAATCCCAATTTGAGCTAGACTGATGGCTAAAGCTTTAGCAAATCATCAACCATTGCTGTACGTCATTATACAGCTAACAAACGAGAATTGTCTACCTGATTTGCAAGATTCCCTCCAGTTCTAGCAATCTATAATTTTATGACAATAAAAAAATGTAGAAAGTTTGTAATTGCCTGTCAACTCAATTGTTTGATACATAGGGTTAAACAAATAACTAAATATAAAATAGATAAATGATTTTCAACATATCCCTGTCATACATTCTATATTCATAAATGATATAGATAGCGGTATGCCTGTTTTTATTACTACTATCACTGAGTCGATTATAACTCATAGTGGCCCTATTAGACAGAGTAGAACTGACTCTGAGGGTTTTCTAGTCTGTAGTCTTTAAGGAAACAAGTCTGTCACATCTCCCATGGATGGCTGGTGGCTGCAATTATCAAACTTTAGGTTAGTAGGATAGTACTTAAACCTCTTCATCACCAAGGCTCCTTTTCCCTCTTTATAAATATTGAATTGATTAGTTATGCTTATAGAGCAGGATTATAATTTTTCTTTCCAAAATGAGTTGATTCTGACTGCAACCTATACCTTTACAATCTAGGACAAATGTACACACCCACATTCTCTACCTCCAGCTCTACATTGTCTAATTTTCTTTATGTTCTCATTTATATTTAAATATCCCAGCTATATTTATCATGTGCTCTTGCTTGTCTTAACTCCTAAGTGACCCCATGTGACAGAGCAGAAATCTCCATAGTGGTTTCTTCATGTACTCTTTACCAAAAACAAATCACTAGTTCTTTGTCCCTGGAGCTTCAGGGTGAATTTGTTTTACCAATCTCTTGGTTTATCTAGTGCTTAAAACCATTCCGCCAATCAAGGTTGCCAATTTGTCACACAGGATATTCATTTTAGAAGCATTTAATAATGACAATGTTGTTTTAAATTGGAAGATCACATGTATATTATGCTTCTCAATAAATACCTGCAATATATATTATATGTTGCTTTTTATTTCTATTTTACTTAGACACATTATTTTCCATGGATGGAAGGAACTGGAACATAAAAGATTGCTAACTGAGAGCTAAAAACATGTTTGGCAGGATGAAAAATGAGAAATACAGAAATAAGTGCAGTTACTCAGCACCTGCTATATGTCAGACACTGGATTATGTATGTTACAAATATCATTTAAACTATGATGCTAGCCCAATATTTCTATGTCTTATTAACACACCAAGGTAGGAATCTAGGAGACTATATTTCAAACATTTAAGTCCTTGTGTTTCCCAAAACCTCACTGTGATAACCTTCCCCTGAAAGTAAGACCTTGGCATTCCTTCATAAGGTAGTGAGTAAAAGAGTTACAAATGCCTGCGTGTTAATTATCCAGAAAAACAGAAAATGAGACCAAACAAGTAGCTCATACATATTATAAAGCTAGTTCTTAAAGTATATTAAGAAACACTAGAATTAGTTTCTTTAATTTTTTTTGCAAGTTATTAGTTTTTAAAATATTATCAGGTACATAGAATAAGAAAAAGAAAAGAATACCTTGATTTCTAATGGAAGGCAAGTAGTCCAGGGAATGGATGACCTGAGAGAGGTATCGCAGGACTATTTAAACCGTGAACCAACATGATATGGTAATTTTGTGGTCTAAAATACCTGTAAAGAATTTGAATTCGAAGAAATCATGATTAATTAGAAATAGTTTTTCCATACAATTTTGGTGTAACAGATTCCAGGAAGTGTTTCAACTGAGATTGATTTAGGATATGATAATAGGAAATAAAGATGTTAAGAGGAAGTCGGGTAAATCATGCTACACTGATGGGATCACAGTCAATGAGAACCAGATGTATATAAATTATGTAATATAAGGCTGATGACATTCTCTGTCAATCTTCACCAAGTACACTATAAAAAATTAAATATGTATGTGGTTACTAGATGCTCAGGCAATGAGATATATGAATGAAATTTTAGGTCAGTAGAACTATTCCGTATGATATTTTAATGGTGGACACATGACTTAATATATTAATCAAAACTCATACGACAAAGCATGAAATATAACATGAACTATTGAACTTTTGTTAATAATAATTTGTAAACATTCTTTCACTAATTATGACAACTGAAATATTAATAGGAGAAATTGTATACAGGAGAAAATGGCCATATAGGGGATTCCGTAATTTATATGCAATTTTTAAGCTGCTCTAAAAAATAATCTATTAAATAAAAATCATTAAAACCTACCACAACTACTATATTACAATGGCATATATATATATACATATAATATAAATTATGTCAGGGAAGTCTAAACCCTAATATTAGGATCCTGGTTACTTCTGAGGAGGTTAAGGATGAGAATGAAGTTGAGTAGAGAGAATAAAGCCGCAATTGTATCAATAACAGTACTTGTTTTCATTAGCTAAGAATTTTAAAAAATTAAAATAGAAGTGTATCTTAACTATGATGTGCCGTGTGATCAGTTATTAATAAGACCTACATTCTACCAATATCAGTAACATCTCCATGGTCCCTAAAAGTTTCCTATGGTCTTTTTCAGTTAATTACGCCTAACCAAAACACCCATTCATCAGGATTTTTAAAATCTCAATCATTCTCCTTACATTTAATGATCACTTCTCCCTGCTTAAACTTCATTTGTAATCATACTGCATCTACTTGGTGCTGTTTTGCTTCTCTCACACAGCAACACAGTTTTGAGCATTATCCATTTTGTGGCAAGTAATTCATTAAAAAAATACCAAAACATTTCCCCAGGTACCATATTTTACAATCCCACCAGTTCTTGTTGCTCTAAGCCCTAATATTGAAATGTAAATATATACCGTATATATTATTCATTCTTCTTTTGGCCATTGCAGCGTATTTCAAAGGTATCTCATCTTGATTTTGCATTTGCCTTGTGATTAAAAAGGCAGAATATTACTTTTAGTTCCTTTAAAATGGGTTTCTGAAGAGGTATATGTAGCTATTGCTTTAATTATACTATTTTAGGCCAATTTATGAATCTTTCATTTTATTTATATATTAATGAGCATGAATCCATTCTCGAGTTCTTACCATAACGAGGGAGTTTCTGGGTGGTACAAATGGTAAAGTACCGTGGACAAAAGCTCTCACATGCTACTTCTGGAAGTGGAGAGCCATAGAAAACTCTTTGCAGGACAATTGAACTCTGCCACAAATAAGATCAGCATGACTTGGAATGCAATAATTGGTTTTAGTTTTATAACTCATAATGGTATGCCATCTGAATGGGTTATTAGCTATCATAGCTACATCACTTTGGGGGGAAATTAAAATTAAACCTTAGAAATGGACTTTTTCATTACACTCTTTAAGAGAAGTCTAGCTGGATTCGGTGAGGGGCCTCAGGGCACAGCTGGACTGGGCACGTTGACACCCACAGTCCACTATGTTCCTGGGCTAGAGCACTTTGTCCGCCTGTCACCCAGCCTCTTTATTGACTGATCACGTCTCCTTTCTGGTTTTGACCCAAACACAACTGAAGAGACAATGTGTGTGTGTTTGTGTACGGAGATATATTTATTCACTTTAAATTTTTGTAAATTTTTGCAGGAAACCACTTCTGTGAAAAAAAAGGACAATTTAGGCAACATACACAAGTGCTATATTTTTACTTGAATAAAATTCACCTTCTATGTCTGTCCACAACAATGGGGAGGAAGCCATTGAAAAACAAATGGAGAAGGTGCATATGATTTGCATTAATCTATAGTAATGAAAAAGTCTAGCATCTAAAAGTTGTCGCTGCCAGCGACATCAAGTCCATCCTCAATGTCATGGAAGCCTCCTGGATGCAGGGAAGAAGTTCTACATAAGGTTTTCAAGGCCGTGGCTCTCTGGACAGGCCGGTCATCTGACGTACCTCTGGGTGGGTTTGAATCACCAAACTGTGGGCCGATAGTCAAACATTTAACCATCTGTGTCATCCATGGACCCTTATAATTAGATAACAAATCAAAATTGATCCTCAGTAAAGTTTATCTTTGGTCCTATTGAAGTGGACTTGTCGTGTTTAGTGACAGGGATGTTCATTTCAAGCATATAAAAATAATTAGCCTTAGAGCTGTCTCAACTATACTAACAGAGCAATCACCACCGAAAGATAAAAGTATTGGCTAGAAATTTAATTTTAGTTGAGTCAGGTGAAGGAGATATAATCAAGTGCTACCTTATGCAAGTCTTTTGACAACTTTTTCATTCTTTTGATTATTCTTTGTCAACTTGTCACATAGAGATCATTGAGATATAGTTCCTAATTTCAAGGAGTTGTGTTTTGCTGATGAGCTTATATATGTTTTTTAAAATGCTGTGATGAGGATATACTCAAAAGATAAAATTATGTTAGAAAATCTAGAATGGGCTTCATAGACGGCGTAGCTAGGGACATATGATTAAATGACAGAGGAAGCATTGTGATCCGTCCCACCATATTCAGTGTTGCAGAAAGAAGGGAATGAGGAAGGGGAAGCTGCTGGGCATGTGCCCAGGGGCAGAGTGAAGCGTGAGGAAGATCGAAAGGTTCAAAATGCCAGGGACGGAAAACACCGGGGAAGAGAGGCAAGGAGCTGAGGGGGGCGGACCACAGGCTTAAGCAGTGCCTGTCATATTATGGCGGCCGAGGGCAGACATGGAAAGTTTAATGATTTGTACTCAACAAATGAACTAGATTTTGGTTATTTGAGCTATCTCTCTGCGTGTGTACATAAAGCAAGATCATGGGGTGCCATTCAGGGTGTGGGATATGAGTATTTAAATGAAGCTTTTCCAACATGTAGACTCTGTTCAACTGCAAACATGTTAACTATCAAACAGTGGTATGGCACTTCAATTAGAAAAGGAAAGACTGTGTGGGATATTTTTTTCTGTCAGAAATGTGTATTACTAGCTCTATGAAAACATATCCAAAGTATATGATTCTAAGTGTTTGAGAAAATTTCCTTCTTTTGAAACCATGAAAACCCTAAGTATAATGATTAGTAAAATTAGTTGATGTGTATTTTTAATGGTAAGAAGCTAGGAGGTTTTCCCTTTATTATTATACTTTGAGTGATCGGTTAGAGAGCAAATTAACTTTCTGTTAATAAGATACATGTTTAGATGTGTGTCTGTCTATATATATATATATGCATGTATATATATATGTGTATGCATCCCTATATCTATTTGTAACATTGGATTCAATACCCTCAATGCAATCCCCTCAGCAGGGCTAGTCCCACTTTTGACCTAAGCTTCCTATTTGCATTTCTCTTTCTTTCTTTATTCTTACTGCCTTAGCTTTGTTTCTGGCATTTTTGCATTGCATGTTTGGTTGTACTGAGAAATACATTCCTCCCTGTGTTATTTTTCACTTTATAGGCCTATTTATTGTTTGGCTATGAGTTGATACCTGGGATGGGTTCACTTCCAAGCTTGAAGGGTGCCGAAGGACCATAATCTTGGGAATTCTACTCGCCAACCTCACACAAATACAGCTGGTCTTTGTAATAGCAAATTTGGTTTACATCTTTTCCCTCTGTGTGTCCAGGACTTTATATTGTGATCCTTTCAGAATGTCAGTTGAAACCAGATGTCAGCTTTCTTTTTTGATCCCAAGGTAGTGGAGCCTGTGGTTCATGCGATCCAGTAATCCTTTAGAGTAGACGAATTGTATCCTCGGTCTTTGGTTTTCTTCACTTCTCTGTCTCGGTTGAGGATGAACCGGTAACTGTACCTGTGTCACTTTGCACCGAAGTAGTACGCAAAACATTGTCTTCGTGGACTGTTTCACCAATTGACCTGGATGTTCTTTGTGAGACTGTCAGCCTAAATTCCTTAGCCCAGTGACTGAATAACTCAAGGACCTGCATATGGCTAACAATTTTTCAGTATCTTACTTCTGCATACCCTACATATATATTCAGCACAAACAACTACATATGTCAAAAATCCTCTGTTAAACCTATACACACTTGTGGGTGTACTCCTAATTGCCTTATCACGTCTGTTCCGTTTGCACGTCTATGTATTAATCTCTTTGTGGAGATTGTTTGCTATTGCTGTTATTGCAAGAGTTTATATGTAGTAGTAGTTAACGTTGCTGTCTTTTCCTCTTGTGATTTCCTTTGCCATTGGTCATGTTGCACTGCCCTCCTCCTAATTTACACTGACTTTCCTTTACACCCCCTGCTACATGTGCACCCTCTACTTACTGATGTACTCTCCTCTCCCTCCAATCCAAGGTAGTAACCCTAAAAGAAACGTTTTAATGACAGAAACAAAGATGCAAGTGGCATGAAAACTCCAGATATGTGAATAAAACAATTAACAACAAGGTGCATCAAACTTTAAAACCATAGTTTCATACAAATTCTGAATTTACCTTGTGTTTTAAAATGACAATAAATGATATACCAGACTTAAATAATATAAAATAGAGTAATAAATTAGTAACCTTTCTCAAAAAGCTCACTGCCACAGTGTTGATACTGACTCACAGTGACTCTGTAGGACAGGATAGAGCTGCCCCTGTGACTTTCTAAGACTGTAACTCTTTAAATGTGTAGGAAGCCCCATATTTCTCCCACAGTGGCGCTGGTGGTTTCAAATTGTTGAATTTGCAATTAGCAGCCAAACTCATCAGCACTACACAACCAGAACTCACCACCACCGAATCGGTGCTCATGCAAAGCAACCCGAAAGGCCTGGGGGGAGCTGCCCCTTGGGGTTCCCTAGGTGGTAACTGCAGAGTAGAGAGCCCTGTCTTTTCCCGCAGAGCAGCTGGTGGTTTCGAACTGCTGCTGCACCTTGGAAATTGCCGTTTTCTCTGGATAATCATGACCATGGACATGTAATCCACACAGTCTATGTGGTCTCCTCTAAATAACCATCAGAATATGTTTGATTTGAAAATGTATACAACTCAGTAAGTTTTGCAATGCATCCCAGTATTTTTTATTACATTGTTTTCCCTCCCAGCGCTTCTTCTTTTCCTTCTTCCGCCTCCCATCCTTCCTTCCTGTATGATTTATTCATAGCAGACAATGTCAGTTATTATAGACACTGAGGCCACCAGACTGAGTAGATAAAAATAAATAAGTGAATTAGTGCATAGGAGGAATTTAAATGGAAACATAAAGGTTACTATTTTAGGCAAATTAATATATTTAAAATACACTTTACAACTTAACAATGCTCATAGTTCAGATTGGAGCACTAAATTACAGTACTTGTTTAGTTCATTGTTTTAAGATTTAACAAGATAGGGAAATATGTAGATTATGTTTGACATTTAGAAATAAATGCTTTCTGATGCCTTCACAGTCTTATAGTCTGCTACCGGTGAATGGCGTTAAAAATTAATGGACCTGAATGTATGCACCTATTTTTAAACAGAGGGAGAATGTTTAATTTTCCAACATGACAAAATCCCATGCCCTGGAAAATATCAAGGTGTTTCATTTAAAAACAAAGCTCAATAAAGAGTTTTGATAACTCATAAGGATGCTGCTGTCAGGAGACAGCCCATAAGGAGCCTTTATAATGATTTGGTGATTTATGTTTTAAAATCTTCCACTGAGAGAATTCTCTGTAACTGTGAAGTCATACGAAGGAGGTAAAACCAACCTAGAGTGTCCTAGCCAGGTCCTTGAAGTTCACCAGAGGAGTTCAACATGATGATGGAAAAATCCTATAATGTTTGATTCCATTTTCCACGATCTTTTTGAAACCACCTCATGTTTTTCAAGAAAACAAGCAAACCGTTGATATGTACTATGCGACTGTTGTGTTATTGTTATCGGGTATGGTTAGTCTGTTCTGGCTCATTGCGGCCCTTTGTACAGAATGAAACACAGCCTGGTCCTGCACCATCCTCACAACTGGTGTTACGTTCCAGCCATTCATGGACCACTGCCTCAGTCCATCTTGCCGAGGGCCTTCCTCTCTCTTGTTGCCCTTCTTTCTCACCGGACATGATGTCCTTCCTTCTCCAGGGACTGTGCGTGCCCGATGACAAGTCCAAAGTACGTAACACGAAGTCTCACCCTCCTTGCTTGTAAGGAGCATTCTGGCTGTACTTCTTCCAAGACAGATTTTTCTTTGTTCTTTTGGCAGTCCAGGATTGTTGCTGTTGCTGTTGTTTTGTTGTTTTGTTTTCTTCTGTCGTTATGTTTCCCTTTGCTTTGGTTTTGTGCTTATATTGTCACTGCATGATTTGGCAGTTCAAGGTTCTTCACCAGCACCATAATTCAAGTGCATTGATTCTTCAGCAATCTTTCTTATTCAAGTTTCAGCTTTCATATGCCTACGAGGCTATTGAAAACAGTCAAGCTCAATATTTTCTGCTTATCGTGCTGTTGCCTGTTGCTCCGTTTGTGAGATGTTTGCTTTCCTTTACATTGAGTTTGCAATCATCACTGAAGACCACATTCTTGATCTTCATCAGCAAGACCTTCAAGTTTCCTCACAGTCAGCAAGCAAGTTTTTGTCATCTGCATGTCACAGGTGGTAAATGATGCCAGATTCTTCTTCGTATAATCCAGCTTCTCTAATTATTCACTCAACATTTCAAATATAGAGGTTAAATAAATTCTCTCCCTAAGCAAAAAAATAAAAACACCAGTGACTTTCCAAATTCTTATGACAAATTAGCAAGCTTAACAAATACAAAACCTGATTCTTCCCCACTCCTCCTTGCTTTTCTTATATTCCATTCTTTGATGCTCCTCAGGTGAGCTTTCAGGCCTACGGGTCTTCTAGTCCACTCCAGACTCAAATCAGCGAGTCTCTGTTTGTTGCTTCCTGCCGAGTACGATCGTCTAACTTACTCCCATCTTTTACATAGCTCTGTTCCAATGGAATGATATCACAAAGACCTTTTTAACTACCAGATCTAACATAGCCTTTCTTTGCTCTGTTTTAGTCTTCTGCACCTTTTTATTTCACTGGCCTATTATGATGGATTTCCTTTCAGGACTGGAATGCAAACACCAGGAAAGAAAAATCTTCTGTTTATTTGCGTGTGTCCTACTACAGCTGCAGCATCTAAAATGATGCCTGACCCACCAGCAACACTTAATAAATTGTTGGATGAAAAATCCAAATTTACTTGGAGTCATTTGTTGATATCACTGATGGAGAACGTCAATAGATTGATTTACTCAGAGCTGTGAGACGCTCTTCTAATGCTGTTTATTTTTAATTACTTTTTAAGGCTGTTGTTGTTATAAAGAATACACACACCAAAACCAGACATCCACTCAAATTGCTATCAGTGTAGTTCACTTCCACATTCTCTGAGTTGTCTAACCACTCCCACTGTACTTTTCTGAGCTGTTTCTTCATCATTAACGTAAGTGCCTGTGGCACCTGTTGGAGCTTTCCAGGTGATGCTGTCAACTTAATCCCCAATACGTAGATCTTAACAGAACACAATGCATATGGCAAACATCCATTCTTTTAAAAAGGGAATGCTTCCCGAAACATAAGGGGAAAACTTATTAAACTTGAGCATGTGTTCTATTGATCAAGCCCAGGAGTTTCTTTCTTTTGATTGGTGTTTCCCTATCTCTCTTTGTGGAAGAAGGCTGTCTTCTTACTCCAGGCCCGGTAGCTGGTGGATTGGGGCCTTTGGTATTTTTGACTGCCAGCTGAGTGCTTTGACCACCGAACTGGCAGAGTCCCTTTATGTCCTATAAGGAAGAATATTATCAAACATGAATAATAGTTTTAAAATATGAATGTTTCCCAATACATAAGGGACAAATGTTACTAAGCTCACACTCATTTCCTTTAGTTTCCTTCTTTTTTATGCACAACGAAGGGTTAAACTGGAGTGCCATAATTCATTGTAATTCCTTAGCACAGAAAGTAGAACTTGACTATACATGCTTGTAATAACTACAGACTCCTTAGGTGGAGTAAATAGTTAAGTGCTAAACTACTAATAAAGGTTATTGATTTAAAAACACCTTTGAGAGAGGCTCAGAATTAAGTTCTGGCGATCTGCTTCGGAAACCTCACAGGCTGGAAAAGCTGAGGGAGCAGGTCTACCCTGGACACTTGGCACTTTCTGAACTTGGAGTCCTCTTCATGATAGCTAATTATAGCAGCAACAACATGTGTTGTATATCCATATACACGAAAATCATAACATATTTTAACAGTAAAATATTCTTCTTTATATCTAATTGAAATGTTAAATCGAATCAATGAATCAAAATTAAATTGTTAAATGTGCATGGAGTCTAATTGTTGTGTAGGACTAATATGCAGAATAAAAAAGCCTCATTCTAAATGCAAAGTCAGCAGTTCAAACCCATCAGCTGCTCCAGTAGAGAAAGACAAAGCTGTCTGCTTCCATAAAGATTTCAGCTTCCAAAGCTTATCTAGGGTCACTGTGTCAATCAGTTATATGGTAGTGGGTTATTTCTGTGTGTGTGTGTGTGTGTGTGTGTGTGTGTGTATGTGCAGTGGGGTTAGGGAGTGTGACTTTTACTATGAGTTGGAATCAGTTGGATAGCAGTGAATTTGTTTTGGGTTTGAGTTAATTTTCATGCAGACAGTGATGAGCAGGAAAACTACTTTAGATAGTTGACTATCTTTTAAATTGCGATAGTAGACTTTAGAATCATACCGGAAGTGTCAGACGTACATTTATGCTATCCAAGAGAGCTGGCTGCTGAGCGCACGGCCGGCTGCTCCACGGGAAAAAGATGAGGCTCGCCGTTTCCTGAAAGGTTTGCAGACTTGGAAAGGCAGAGCGACAGTTCTCCTCTGTCCAACAGAGTCTGTACGGCTCAAAGTCAACTCGATGGCCGTGAGTTTTGCGGTTTGTGGCCATGCAGTGGAGTCCCCGTATGGGGAGCCCGTCTGCACAGAGTAGAGCTGCTCAGTGGCCTTTCCGGGCTGTGACAGTTCAGAAGCAGATCTTCAGTGTGTCTTCCAAAGTCGTGGGTTGGCACTGCCAAAGATCTGCTGAGGGCTGTGCCTTTGCCATTTTCACTATCTGGGAGCTCCAAAATAAACTTAAATAACAAAGTAAACATTCTGCAGCAGAGACTTATGTTGGAAAAACAACTTGTGTGGTGGTACAATGCCAAAAATAGATCCGATCTCAAGTCTTCTGTTTCCTAGATGTTTGATTTTGTACAAAAATGGTTAATGTTGACCAAGATATGATTAAGACTTACCAAGATTTTATATTATTAAATTTTCATAATTCCTGTAAAACATTTCTTTATAAATTGCTACTATGAAAGTGAAAAAGAGGAAGGACCACACTGAAGTGGATTGAGACAGTGGCTGCAATCAGGGGCTCGGGCACAGGAACCGCTGTGAGGATGGCGCAGGACAGGCGGTCTTTCATTCTGTTATACATGGGGGCGCTGTGGAGTCGTTAGGTACCACAACTATTAAAGATGTACATTTAATTTTCCAACTTAAGAGTAATAATAATGAACTTTTAAAAATAGATGCTATGTGAAAGCTTTATTATTATTATTATTATCATATATATTTTTTTTTACTTTTGCCCAACGTGAGGTCTCAGGATTCAAAGGAGCTATTCAAAAACCCCAAAGACGATGTGCTCTCAAGGGTACTGATCTTTTTAAACGCACTGAAATGCCAGGTCCTTTTCAAAACCTTCCAAATGCACAGTATTTGTCTACATACATTTGAATAGGCCAATGAGGAAAATGCCACTAGAGTAAAGTAAGTGTATAAAGTAATTTATGTGTTATGCATTTGTGGAAGACTATCTTTTGTATTTCAAAATCACATGTCTAATATGGACACCCTTCTAACAAAAGGAAACCTACAATTTCGTCGCCAGCACCTTTCACTCATAGTCAGCTCCTGCCATCAAGGGGATGCTGACTCATAGTGACCGTATAGGACAGAGTAGATTCTGGTTTGTAACTCTTTCCAGGAGTAGAAAGTCTCCACCTCTCTCTCACAAAGAGCCTGGCAGTTTCTAACCACTGACCTGTGGTTGGCAGCCCAGCAAGTAACCGCTAAGACATAGATAGAGGTAAATGTCAAAATAAAATAACTGTCTTATTACCTATCTGGCTATGTTTTCTTAAAATTAGTATTTTGACATTGGTCTTTCATTATCTGTAATATTATATATATTACAGATACATATGTATATCATATACATATATATGACAAAACCCATTGTCTTATTGGGTTTGATCTACTAAATTCATGAAAAAGTATGACCTTAGTTCAGAACACCTAGCAATATTGAAAACTTCCACATGGAATTAAATCCAATACATTTGGTCTTGGAGTGCCCATTTCCTGCAAGCTGGTGCTATCTGCTGACATGTTGACATGTGTTAAAATAGCAACTATTTCATGAAATCTCTAGGTAAATTTCTATGCTTCAGCTAATTACTTTTGGTTGGAAATTTGATATAGCTAGCTGAATATTGGAGCATATTTTGTTAATTCAGTTATGGTTACACATGTGAATACAAATAATAAGTTATCTATAGATATGAATCTAAGTTAAATTTACAGTTAGATTTTGTATCATATGTTTTCAGCAAATATTTCTAGGGCATACTAAATGAGTACCCGTTGGTATTGCGCTAAGCCCAAGATAACATGAAGAAAAGAGGTTTTGTTTAAAGAAGCAGACATATGGGTCAAATCGACAGTTTGGGCAGGGGGTGAAAGTTACCCAGGCTCTCCAAATGTAGGTTTTAGACAATCACTTTTATATATTACATAACTATTGTGATTATTTTATTGTTAAGAAAATATAGTCCTTTGGTTACTTTTTTATAGGATTGCAGTATGTTTCACTAAATAACTTTTTATCCCTACTTCTTCATTTTAATTCTTTCCACATATATTTATTTCCTTTATTCACATACCTTTCTTTATTCAAAACATGATTACTAATCATTTTGTCATCATTTTTGTAAATGATTAGTAATTTTGACCAGTAATCACTAGTCAAGAAACTGTAAATAAATGAGTTATGTGACCTGTTGGAAAGAAAGTAACTTAAAACAGAGTCAATAAAGAATTTGAGAATTAAAATCTAGCATCTTTTTTTCAAATTAAGAATATAAAAAATACTTTAACGTTTAACAAGTCTCCATTATTGTTTGGAGTATCAAAACATAGTCAGTAATGATTCTCTTTTTCAGTTCAATAAAATAGGAAATATATGGATTAAGCTTGGCGATCAGAAAGAAGGGCAGATGATAAAACAAAAGTGGTTTTCTTGGCCCATATACAATATAATTTTCCATGAACAGGAGTGGTTTAGAAGACTGAATGACAAGAACATGCCCTGCTGTTTTGCAATGCAGGAAAAATAACAGACTTTTATCTCCATGACCCAATTTCATGTCCTTGAGTATGAATAGCTATTTCATTTATTGTGCAAATATTTAACAAAGAGTCATTGCAACTTTTAAGGACAGCGTCATAAGGATGCAATGGAAACTAGGTTTTATATTGTCTATTGTTTTGATTTTTTCAAACTACTCCAAAATCTAGAATATGATATCTGACTATTTACACTAATAAGAAAAACAAGATTCTGGGTATTCCTAAAAATCCTATGAGGTTTTGTATTTATCCACATAACAACTCTATTGAATTATGTTACTATTTCATTTTATTATAATAATAAAAAAAATTTGAACTCTGCTGTTGCTAGTTGCTACCTAGTCAGTACCAAAGCTTAGTTACCCTATTCTCGCCAGAATTAATGCTGTGTCATCCTCAAAAGCATTGTTCTGTCTGAGGCCAGTGTTGGAGAAACTGTCCATTCATGTTGAGGGTTTCTCTTTTCCCTGTTTTACCAAGCATGACATCCTTCTCCGTGGGCTGGTCCCTCCTGAAGACATGACCAGAGCCCTATCTTCTAAGGATAATTTGACTGCAGATTTTCCAAAAGAGATTTGTTTATTCTTTTGTCAATACATTTAACAGTCTTCACCAACCCATAATCAAGATATTAATTCTTTCCAAGGCTTTCTTATCCATTATCCAGCTTTTGCATGCATGGGAGGCAACTGAAAATACTGGCTTGGGTTAGATTCCCCATAGTCTTTACTTCTGAACACTTTGATGATGTGTCTCATTATGAAATTTTTATTTACTCAGGTTAAATTCTAATTTATTCTTTTGTCCCTTCCCATCACCATAATTAATATGCATATTTTTAACATATTTTTCAGCAAATTTTCTCAATGTTGTACTTAGGTGTTCTGGTGGTGATTGTCTCAAATTAAAAGGAAAACTTTGACAACTGGAATAAATCTCTGCTCACCACGATGTTACTGATTGGTACAGCTATGAGGAATTGTCTCTCCTTTATGTTGCCGTCTAATCTAGATTGAAAGGTGTCTTTGTCAGTCAGTGAAAATGTCAAGTCCTCTTCATTTTCAGAAAGCAAGACTGCTGAGTCATCTGCATGAAGCATAAAGCTTTTTGCTAAACCTGAGACTGTGTTCTTCTTTGTATAATTTAATTTCTAGGATTATTTGCTCAGTTTACAAAGTGAATAAATACATTGAAAGAAAACAACCTGGACACAAACCTTTCTCAGTTTTAAACCATAAAATACCGCATTCTGCTCAAGTAACTGCATCCATGTCTATGTACAGATTTCTCAGGAGCTCAGTTAGGTATTCTGGAATTCCTGTTCCGTGTGTTCTTATGATCCACACAGTTTAATGTCTTTGCGGAGCCAATAAAACACAGACACATCTTTATGCTATTCTCCGCTTTCAGCCAAGACAAGATCCATCAACAACAGCACGGACATTCTTTGTTGGACAATCTTTGTTCCAACCTCTCTTCCGACTGTAGTTTGAATTTCTGGAAGCTCACTGTCCATGTGTTGCTGCAAACATTTTTGAATTATTTTCAACACAACTTGACTTAAATGTGATAATGATGTTGTTCAATAATTTCTGTAATCTTCTTAAGCTTTTATATCATTGTTTCTTCCATTTGCTTTTGCAATGCCACATATAAGAATGAATTCCAGCGTCTTTTCTGATTCACTTTGGTTTTTCCTTTCTCTTTTTGTCTTTTTAAATGCCTTTTGCTTTTGTCTTCTTCTTTTTTGTTTTGCTTTCTGCTTTCTTCATGTACAATGCCCTTGATGTCAGTCCACTACTCATCTGGTTTGTAGACATTTATATTCAATGTGTCAAATCTCAAGACATGGGGTCCAAATTCAGGGGATCTACTCAAGATTTTATTTTGGCTGTCATGAGATTGTTTTGATTTTCTTAAATTTCAACCTGAACTTGCATATGAATAATTGAGCGTGTTTTCCACAGTTCACCTTGGCTTGATTTGGCTACTTTTGTTAAGCTTCTCTGTTGTCTTTTCCTACAAATGTAGTCCGTTTGATTCCTGCATATTCCATCTATGCAGGTTCATAGGTGTAGTTCCTATTTTTGTTGTTGGATATGTCATTGGTCTTTCAAAATTTATAATGTGCTCTCCAGATTCATTTCTAGCAATGTCATACTTTCCAACTAGTTATTCTTCCTCTTTGTTTCCAACTTTTACAATAAAATCACCAGTGATTATCAACACATCACATTAAACTTTTGGTAAAGTTTAGACTAAAAAGGTTGCTATAATCCTTTAATTTCCTCATCACTGGCTCTAATGGTTTGAACAAAATTAAAAACTAGTTGCATTAACTACTCTTCCTTTTAGGCATATAGATATCCTTCCTTGGACAACATTGCACTTCCAGAAAGATCTTGAAACGTTCCTTTTGTTAATAAATGTGATGCCATTTCTCTGAAATCATACCAGTCCGTTTCAGCTTGCTAAAGCCTAGGATATAGTTTGAGTTCCATTTCCTTTTAACTAATTTCAATTTTCCTAAATTCATCCATCGCACATTGCACATTGCAATTTCTAACGGATGTATGCCTCTGTGCCCTCGCATTTTGCGTCCCCTGCGATGAGTAAGTGAGTGCCCCACCGGCTTTGCTCCAGCCAGGTCATGAAGGAAGATCCACTGTCTTGAAGAGGCAGCTCTTCCCGAGTCCTCTTCTGAGTGCCTTCTGACCTGAGGGACGTCTCTTCCTGCATTATGTCACATCATGTGTGACTACGAGTCATACGATTTACGTGGCAAAACCTCCAGAAATTGGTCGATTGTTTTTACTTCCTACTCTGTCCTGAGTCTGGAAGCCCCGCTGAAACCTGTTCACCAGGCTGACGTTTGAAATACTGATGAGAGCACCATAAAACTTCCTTGAAAGACGTTGAACTTCCTTGCAAGACATTGAACTACTTTGCAAAATGTGGAGCCACATCAAATAAACAAGCACAAGAAACTCCACTTAAATATATATATTATACATATAAAATGTAATATTGGGACTCAGGCCAACACTTGCATCAAAGGAGCCACCACAAAAATGTGAGACCCCTGATAAGACTGAGCTGAGACCTGACCGATGCCCAAAAGCTAGCCGAGTCCCCTAAAGCCTGGAGAAACCTGATAAGACTTGACTGGGACAGTGAGAACGTCAAAGAACTGGCTAAAATGTCCATTTAAACCCAGGTAGAGACACTGACCTTCAGAGAGCTAGGAACCAAGGAGACATCAACTCCTGCTCTCTCCAACTCTACCTGGGGTGAGTACACCAATGAGGCAATGCTGACTGGGACTATGGTGCTAATATGAAATGTGTGAGAAGTGTTATTATTATGCCTTTATGCTCATAGTTGTTACTCTGCCCTTATGCTTATAGTTGTTTGCCCTTAATAGTTTGAATAATATTTTAGATTGTTTGATGTGTGTTTGCAGTGAATAAACCGAGCATTCGAAAATGTCTAAGAGCGTTAAGTAATTATTGATCGCGCCGCTCATGACAAATACAGGTGGCATCGTTTATGGAAGCAGCTCTCAACCTG
This sequence comes from Echinops telfairi, assembly GCF_000313985.2. Taxonomy (NCBI): domain Eukaryota; kingdom Metazoa; phylum Chordata; class Mammalia; order Afrosoricida; family Tenrecidae; genus Echinops; species Echinops telfairi. The sequence goes on from NW_022111369.1 coordinate 50,421,941, forward strand.
TGGGTCATGACCCCTTTGGGGTCAAAGGACCCTTTCATAGGGGTTGCCCAATTCATAACAGTAGCAAAATTACAGCTATTAAGTAGCAACAAAAATAATTTTATGGTTGGGGGTCACCACAACATGAGAAACTGCATTAAAGGGCCCCGGCATTAGGAAGGTTGAGAACCCCACTGGCTTATTGCATCACAGCAACACACAAGCCACCAGATTACAACAAACTGACCAACAAGCAGTGGATGCAGCAAGAAGCATCAGAAGTGCGAGGAAAACACAGTCTCTGTACCTCAAACAATTCCTTCACATTCAGCCACTTCAGAAGGTGGTAGATGGTCAATAATCTATGGTATGAACAAAGAATGCCAAGCTACACTAAAGGTATTGGATCCACAAACGAGACTATAGGAACTAATGGAACATCAGATGATCAGATGTTTCAACAAGCAGATGCAGCATGGGAAGAGTACATCATCTTTGTCCAATAATTTGAAAGACAGCTAGCTGGCCAACCAACTGGAATAGAGCCCTGCCAAAGAAAAGTGAACGAAAACAGTGCAAATGTTACCAGACCACATCATTAATAGCACATGTAGGTAAAATTCTGCTGAAGAGCATGATAAAACAGTTGTCGTAGTCCATCGATTAGGACTTTTTTGAAATAAAGCCATATTCATGAGGCCCTCTCTTGCCTTACCCATAGTAGTAATTGTGAGGAGAGTGCTGTACTGAGCAGTGTCTCACTCTGATCCATATTCACTGTCTATGAGTTGGAACTCACTCACTGGAACCTAACATCAAGTAGCAATAATAAGACATATTCATTAATATGAAATTATATTAACAAGAGTGTGTGCTCTAATAATAAGTGTTTTCATTTATTCAGTTCTTAATTCCCATTGGTATTTAAGACTAAATTTCTCATTTAGCAATGGATTGTTTTTCAATAATCTAATTATTTCTGGTTTGATACAATAACCATTTAGATATAATTACTGATATGCTGTCCAATTCACGCTTGTTTGTTTCTTTTCCAAAGAATCTGTATGAAATATTCTCTGATGTATTTAGATTGAAATTATATGCATTTGATATTACTTGGTGATGCTGTTATTCGTGTTTCATAATAGTTGATTTTGTTTCTTAACTGCTAATTGAAGTTAAGAAATTAAGACAGTAATTCACAAGAGGGAGAAGAGAAAAGACAGGAGGATTGATAAGTGGCTGACATTGTTGAATATAACATTGATAATCTCAAATGTAAATCTCGCTTAATTCACAATAAAAATGTGAATTATAAAAAGAAGAGATTAACTATTGGGAATCACTGGTAATTAATTCTTAAACTTCTAATTCAAATGATATAAAATATAGAACACTATTTCCTCACATTATCACTTATCATTCAAGCACAAAGAAATACTTAAAATTAAATTCAAAATAAATGTATTTTTGTTATGGTTACTATTGATATTCTGCCCTTATCCTGGGAGATAGAAAAAGTATCTGATGGCATGAATGATGAGCCATTGGTGCGGCCATGGAGTGAAGCTCAGGAGCGTCCCCCGCTTTGCTGACCTTCCAATGGACTAAGAACGAGCTCCTTTCCCAGGAATGGGTCTCTCTCCACAACATGTCCAAACTACAAAAGTGAAGTCTCTCGTGCTCATTTCAAAGGAGGATCTGACTTCTTCCGTGCCAGATGCGTTCATTCTCCTCCCTCCCATGGTGGTGCCCATAGCTTCTCCAACTCATTTGGCCTCCCCAGCCTTTTTCTTAAAAAGCCACTCGGCACCCATGCAATTAAAACTTCTGCACCACAGCTCATTATATCAGATAAAGTGTATCGGTTTTTGCAGTCCCCTGGATCATTCTAGCACCCCGAAGTCAATAGTCTTGGTCAACATCATCATTCAAATGGATCAATTCTCTTGTCTTATTCATTGTCCTTCTTTTGTATGCATATGAGGTGATGACTTGGGTAAACTTATCTTATTCTGAAAAGTGACATCTTTGTCTTTTTAAAAAAATTATTTTGTTGAGGGCCTGTACAACTCTTATCACATACCATCCATCCATCCATTGTGTCAAGCACATTTGTGCATTTGTTGCCATCATTCTCAAAACATTTGCTTCCTGCTTGAGCACTTGGTATCAGATCCTCATTTTTCCCCCTCCCTCCCCTGCTACCCTCCCTCATGAACCCTTGATAATTTATAAATTATTATTTTGTCATGTCTCACACTGTGCAATATCTCCCTTCACCCACTTTTCTGTTGTCCGTCCCCCAGGGAAGAGGTTTTATATATATAGATCCTTGTGATTGGTTCTCCCTTTCTCCGGCACCTTCCCCTTACCCACCTAGTATCACTACTTTCATTATTGGTCCTGAGGGGTTTATCTGTCCTGAATTCCCTTTGTTTCCAGTTCCTATCTGCACCAATGTACATCCTCTGGTCTAGCTGGATTTGTAAGGTAGAATTGGGATCATGATACTGGGGTGGAAGGGTGGTTGGGAGGAATCATTAAAGAACTAGAGGAAAGTAGTCTGTTTCATCGGTGCTATCCTGCACCCTAACTGGCTCATCTCCTCCCCCCAATCCTTCTGTAAGGAGATGTCCAGTTGCCTAAAGATGGGCTTTAGGTCTCCACTCCGCACTCCCCTTCGTTCACAATGATATGATTTTTTGTTCCTTGATGCCTGACACCTGATCCCATTGATACCTCATGATCACACAGGCTGGTGTGCTTCTTCCATGTGGGCTTTGTTGCTTCTCAGTTACATGGTCGCTTGTTTATCTTCAAACCTTTAAGACCCCAGATGCTATGTCATTTGATAGCCGGGCACCATCAGCTTTCTTCACATTTGCTTATGTACCCTCTTTGTCTTCAGTGATTGTGTTAGGAAAGTGAGCATCATGGAATGCTAGTTTAATAGAACAAAATGTTCTTGCATTGAGGGAGTACTTGAGTGGAGGCCCGATGTTCATCTGCTACCTTAATACTAGACCTATAAATATGTGCACATAGATTGATTTCCCCATCATTATATATAAATATATTTACATATGTACTTGCCTGTATTTAGACCCCTATAAATGCCCTTTACCTCCTAGTTCTTTCCTCTGTTTCCTTTTACTTTCCTCTTGTGCCACTATCATGCTCAGCCTTGATTTGGGTTTCAGTAATTCCTCTCAGTTACATTGCCCTCGGTCAAGCCCTCCCAGGCCTCCAAACCCTCCTCACTGTCACTTTTGGATCACTTGTTTTTCCCTTGTCCCTGGGTTTGTTAACTCCCACTTCCTTTCCCCTGCTTCCTGCTCTCCCATGCCTGCCCTGGAACCCTTGGTCCCACTGTTTTCTCCTCCAGATTGTTTATTCTACATACCTTCTCTAGATAGACCTGCAGAGATAACAATATGCACAAAAGACTTAGCAAAACAAAGCAACAACAAAAAATTACCAAGGACAAAAAAAAAAAAAAAAGAAAACCCTGTAAATAGTTCAAGGTCTGTTTGTTGACCTTTAGGAGTGTTTTCTGGTTGAGTCTGATGGGGTGCCATACCCTAGCCCCAAAGGCTATTTGTGGTATTTTCTGGAGACTTTGTTGCTCTGTTTTCCTTGCGGTTCTGTTGCACACCCTTAATGTTTCTCCTCCATGTGGTGGGGTCAAGTAGGGCACAATTCCTGCACTGTGTCTCCAGTGTTGTCCCCCGAAGCTCTATGGGTCAGTGAGGGACATCATGTCTCATAGTGGGGCCGGCCTTACGGTACTCTCTGTGCTTTGGCTGCTCTAAGCAGGAATATCATCCTCAGGGCTTGATGGGCCAGGGTGTGTTCCACTCTCTCTTCCTCCCCCTTCATTTGCTCACGTGTGCTCTGATCAGCTACGTCCCTCTCCCTGAGCTGTAGCTTCAGTGCTGTCCTCTGAAGTGAATTCTTCTGCAGAGAGGGTGCTGCCCATGTAGTTGTGATTGGGGCCATCCCCTCAGACCTCTCTATTGGTTTCCTGCTTCATGCCAGTATGTTGTATTCACATATCGAAGCACCCAGTTGAAATCTGGTCCCTCTTTCCCTGTGGAGATATAAACAATACCCTGCCCTTGGGTGGGTTAGTGTCCTGTTCCCCCACTACCTGATACTTTTGCTTTTTTAATAGGTCTTCCTTCTAATGGGGTATATATCACATATCATACACTTCTATAGTTCAGCTATATTTAAAAAGAGTTTTACATACATCACCACAGTCAGTTCTAGAACCTCCTCCCCCTCCTGTAGTAATTATTTCTTCCTCATTTCCTTCAATCTCTGCTACCCCAGTATCCCTGATAATCCATACAACAATTATTTTCTCAACATCCACCCATCCAGTGCTTCAAATACTAGAAAACATTGAAATACAACAACAAAATAACAAGAAAACAACAACAGAAAATGAAGAGAGTAAATATATTAGAAGGTAGATAGAAAATACTAATGACAATACTAAAATAAAACAGAGGGGAAAACCCTCCATTGAGAAAAAAGCAAAAAAAAAAAAACAGGAAATATTTAAAACTAGAATGAAACTGAAATGGGTCAAAAGTGAAAGGCATGTCCAGATACCAGATTATAACCTAATCCATCTGCCTTGATCAAGTTCATAAAGTCTCTGTCTAATAGTAAGGTTATTCATGTCCCTCCGCTGTGTTGAGTGGGATATGCCAGAAGCTAAATCCATGTGGTGTCCTTGCAAATGGATTTGGCTCCCACTCTCATCCATAGCCTTCTGCAAATTGAGTGTTCATAATTTAAGCTCTGGTACTTCCCCACAGGTTGGTGTGCTTCTTCCATGTGGACTTAAGTTAACACCTCACTTAGATGACTGTTTGTTTGTATAGAAGCCTTTAAGACCCCATACACTGATCTTTTTGATAGCCTGGCTGGGCACATCTGCTTTCTTCATCACACTTTGCTGTGGCACCCTAATCTTCAGTGATACCTTCATTGGGATGAGTATGGAACAGGGCCCTGTGGTAAGAACAAATGCCCTGGATTGGGGCTACAATTAAGTGGGAGCCCCAAATCCTTTCTCTGTCTTCTCTGGTTTACTACGGAGGTCTCGTCATCATTTTATTACAAAGAACGTTATCTGACATCCCCTTGCGGCATAAAGAATTTCTATTGATAGTGTCATTAATTTATCCAATTGCATAGAATTTAACATACTCTTGAGAAAAGGAAGTTGTGCCAGTATGACCAGCTCCTAACTGCCATCCCTGAGTGGTGGATTTGTACGGTTTGAACTCTCAAATGACTGAATTCTGTTTATATTGGCCATGGAGCTTGGTGATGGAGGAAGATTTCCAGCAACACTCATTCACAAGGGAAGAATCTTTCTTATTAGATTAAGACATGTCATAGGAAAGCAAAGAAAGCATTAAAAGCATAAGTAATGGTGGTTCCCGGGACACCTTTCATTGGTACCCAAAAGTAAGGAATCCTAACACAGGTCAGTGACCATCAGTTCCACAACTTTGGCTGGAAGTCATCTGTTTCTTTGCACATCAGGGAGTTTCGATCTTGAAGCCAAAGGCTACAGGTAATTATAAGGCAAACCCAGTTCATTCAGTGGGGTTTCCACATTGAGTCCTTCTGATGTTGCCTAAGAGGGGTGTCATGATCCCGAAACAGCAAAGTTAAGTTCACCGTAGTAGATAACACGCAGCCTCAGTCACTGAAAGTTACATAGAAACTATATAACTTTAAATGTGCTAGATAGAAACTAGGCTAAATGTGCTAGATAGAAACTAGGTCAGTGATCCCTTCGACACCTCGTGATCACACAGGCTGATGTGTTCTTCCATGTGGGCTTTGTTCCTTCTGAGCTAGATGGCCGCTTGTTTACCTACTCAATTTACCTACTCAATTCCTACTCAATTTACTGCTATAACTGTTTTATCATGCTCTTCAGCAGAATTTAACTTACATGTGCTATTAATGATGTGGTCTGGTAACATTTGCACTGTTTTCGTTCACTTTTCTTTGGCAGGGCTCTATTCCAGTTGGTTGGCCAGCTAGCTGTCTTTCAAATTATTGGACAAAGATGATGTACTCTTCCCATGCTGCATCTGCTTGTTGAAACATCTGATCATCTGATGTTCCATTAGTTCCTATAGTCTCGTTTGTGGATCCAATACCTTTAGTGTAGCTTGGCATTCTTTGTTCATACCATAGATTATTGACCATCTACCACCTTCTGAAGTGGCTGAATGTGAAGGAATTGTTTGAGGTACAGAGACTTTGTGTTTTCCTCGCACTTCTTCTGATGCTTCCTGTTGCATCCACTGCTTGTCGGTCAGTTTGTTGTAATGTAGTGGCTTGTGTGTAACTGTGGTGCTGTAAGCGATGCCATCAGTATTTCAAATAGCAGCAGAGTCACCCAGGCTGGACAGGTTGCAATGGAGCTTCCAGACTAAGACAGACTGGAAAGTAGGAATTTGTGGTAGTTAGATTTTCTTGAGCCCACATGGCACCTATAAGAAGATAGGGGTGGAATGTGGCCTGTCAATCAAGTTGCAGAAGAAGAGGAAATCTGAAACTGAAAATGAAGAGCAATTTAATCAGCATTATTCTTATTATTTTATAATCAATAATGTGATAGATCATTTCATGTTATAAATATGTTCATTAGTATAAGTTAAAAATAAGATCAGGAAATTTTTCTAATAGCAACTATTCATTAAAGCAGTGAAAAAGAAATAGGAACCATTACACATAAATGACGTTGCCTTAAGCGAGGGAATTAAAAACAGTAAGGGAAATATTAACAGTAAGCACATAAACATTAGATGTAAATAAAAATTATTTGTTAGTTTTTCAAGTTTTATTGATTTAAAATCTAAATATCATGTATTTCCATATTTAAGTTGCTTTTAAAATTAGTTGTATACCCAGCACTGCAATCAATTCTAGTGCACCCTCCCTCCTCTTGTATTCATTATTTTCTCCTCAAATTCCCTCAGCATCCACCACCCTATCTCTAACATGCTATTATATCAGTCACTGTTACTATACATCCATTCTTTCTGTGCTTCATAACCTCAGAAACATAGCAGAGAAATAAAACAAAACCTAAAAAAGGGCAGGCATGTGAAAAAGACCACTGGCAATACTGAGGTAAACCAGAGAGAAAATTTGTGTCTTGGAACAAGCAACAAATATTTAAATCTAGAGCAAATTCAGGATGGGTCCAGTGAGGTCAACTGACTAGCTATCATATTATACCAGTTCCATCCAAGATAATCAGGTTTATCTCTGTCTGATAACAAGGTTGTTCCTGTCCCTTGACTGTGGTCAGAGGGTCTATCAGTGCTTAATCCACGTGGGCAGACTGCAGATGGATTTTTGGACTCCCACTGCCGTCTATGTTGTTGTTGTTAGGTGCCACCGAGTGGGCTCCTCCTCACTTTCAGCAAGCAAGGTTGTGTCCTCATCAGCATATGGTATTCTGTTAATAAGCTTCCGATGCTGCACTCTTCTTCAAATAATCCAGCTTCTCTGATGATTTGCTCAGCATAGATATTGAATAAGTATGGTGAGAGGCTACCACCCTGACACACGTCTTTCCTGAGGTTAAACCATGCTGTATTCCTTTGTTCTTTTCAAACAACTGCCCCTTGATCCATAATTCCCATTTTCCTCAAGGATAGTCACAGTTTGTTATGGCCCACACAGTCGAATATGCTTGCTTAGTCAATGAAACGCATGTAAAAATCTTTACTTTGTTAGTTTCTGCTTTAAGCCAAGATCCATCTGACATAACCAATGCTTTCCTTTGTCCCACATCCTATTCTAACTCCAGCCTGAATTTCAGCAATTTCATGTTAATATGTGATGCAACTGCTGTTGGATGACCTCAAGCAAAATTTTACTTGTGTCTGATATCACTGATAACGTTTATAGTTTGAGCTTTCTGTTGGGTCACCTTTCTTTGGACTGAGCACAAATACGGATCTCTTCCAGTAAATTGAGTGGGTAACTGGGTAACTTGTGGGGAACAGAAGGATTTCTCTTAAGTTGTCTCCCCAAAATATATGCCAGATTTAGCTTGAAAATAATTGTTCACTAGGCAGCGAAAATAGTTCAGAGGTTATTCTCCCCAACATCGGCCAGCCATTGAGAGCAGCCAGACTGTAGGTCTGACTCACCCCAAATAGGGCCCATTCCTTTCTGTTATTGTTCCCTCGAAGCAGTGCCCATAGGCAAGCCTGGGACCACTCTAAGATGACTAAGCTTAGGCTACTATCTTGTCACACATGCCCCCCTATTCCCTCCTCTTACTATTGCACATTCACCCCTAGGTCATCCCCCTCCTATTGATTGTATTGCCTATGTCGCTACCCCTCCCGGTGACTCAGGTTATTGTCTGCTATCAGAGGACTTGCATGCCTCCCAGAATAGTAATTGCCTGCTTTATTGTGTGAGACACCAGAATGGTCAAACCTGTTCAAGGATGAATTGTATTGCCCCTCTCTGTGATGCATGATGCTGTGATGTATCCCCCTAAAGTAATATGATGCGTGTTTAGCAATAAATAAGGAGAGCTGCTTCCCAAGGGGGTGGCTCCCAAGAGGTGGCTGGCCGAGGGTGGCTGGCAGAGGGCGGCTGAGGAAGGAGGGCTGCTCCCATGAGGGCGGTGGACGAGAGGGCTGCTCCTGCGAGGGAGGCGGCTCCTGCTCTGGCAGCCGGGTTCCCCCCACGAGGACCACCAAGCGGGGCGGAGGTGAGCAATGTTACCATGTAATATGTCTGACTGTATTATTGTATTATCTCTCATGCTCTCGATGACTTTAATATAATATTTATATATCTCAACTGTACAATTGTGCATTACTGAACCCAGAAGTAGTATTACTGAATCTGAGTTGTAGCAATAGGAGTATTAGCGGTGGGGGCTGGCCCCCCACCTCCCTCAGTGTCTTTTTTATTTAATACTACAGTAACTGTCTTCCAAATTCCCGGCATAGATGAGTGAGTGCTTTCAGTAGTTCTTCACTTTTTGGAAACACTTCACGGGATATTCCATCATTCCTGGGGCCTTGTTTTGGCTAATGCATTCAGTGAAATTTGAACTTCCTCCTTTAGCACCATTGCTCATAAACGACCTCCTGAAGTGGTGGACTGTTGACTAGGTATATTTTGCTACAGTGACTCTGTGTGTTCTTTCCATCTTCTCTTGATGCTTCTTGCATCCTTCAATGATTTGCCCATAAAATTACAAGATGACTTCAGCTCGAGAAGACAAAATCAAATATTACACCTGAATGTGCAAGGACCTCAGATTACCAATAAGAACTGTTTAACATGCCCCAATTCAGGAGGTAAGATATGAACAAAAGTCAATGGTACTGCTGGAAGAAGTTCAAGCTATACTGAAAGCATTAGCCAAAGATAGGGCTCCAGGAATCGATGGACTAGAGATGGAAATGTTTCACGAGGCTGATGGATCGCTAGAAGCACTTACTAGTGTATGTGAAGACATTTGGAAGACAACTTTTTGGGCAACTTGACTGATATTTGTACCCATTCTGAAGAAAGGTGATTCAACCGAATGCTCAGTAGAACCATATCACAACAATATCACAGTGACATCACAACAACGTTACAGTGATATCACATGCAAGTAAAATTTTACTGAAGGTCATCCAACAATGTTTGCAGTGTTACACTGACAGGAAGATGCCAGGAGTTCAGGCCAGATACCGAAGAGCATGTGCAACAAGTGATATCATTGACAATGTCAGATGGATGGTGGTTCAAGGCAGATGGTAACAGAAAGACGTTTTCTTGACTATGCCAAGGCACCCGACTGTGCAGATTATGACAAACTGTGGATAGCACTGAGAAGAATGCAGATTCCAGAATACTTTATTGTGCTCATGCAAAACCTGTAGGTGGACGAAGAGGCAGTTCAAACAGAGCAAGAGATCACATCATGATTGAAATCAGGAAAAGCATGGGTCAGGGCTGTATACTTTTCCCATGACTTCTCCATCTGTATGATCAGCAGGTGATCTCGGAAGCTAGACTAGATGAAGTAGAACACAGCCTCAGCACAGGAGGGAGGCTTCTTAACAGCCTTTGATATTCAAGTGACACAGCCCTGCTTGCTAACGATGAGGAAGTCTAGAAACTTGCTGACGAAGATCAAGGACTGCAGCCTTCCCTGTTGATTGCCACTCAATGTAAAAACAAAATCAAAATCCTTATAACAGGGTGAATAAATATGATCAATAGAGAAAAGGCTTCGGTTGTCAAGGATTTTGTCTTGCTTGGATCCACCATGAAAGCAATATTCAAGAAATTAAAAGACGCATTGCATTTGGTAAATCTGCTGCACATGACTTCTGAAGTGTTGAAGAACAAGGGTGTTACCTTGTGGACTACAGAGTTCTTGACCCAAGCAAAACATTTCAGATGTCTGATATGCGGGTGAAAATTGAATATGGAATAAGGAAGACTGAGAAGGGATTGATACATTAAAATCATGGTGCTGCCAAAGACGAGTGAAAGTACCATGAACTGCCACAAATAATGAGCAAATCTTCCTTGAAAGAAATAGACTAGTCTCCTTGGAAGTGAGGATGGGAAATTTCCTCTCATATACTTTGGGTACGTTGTCAGGAGAGGCTAGTACTTGGCAAAGGGCATTTTGCTTGGTAAGTGGAAGGGCAGTGTGAAAGAAGAAGCCTGGCAATCAAGTGGGTTGAGACAATAGCCGCAACAATGGGTTCAACACAACAATTGTGAGAATGGCAGTCTTACTGCGGTCTACTTCGGGTTGCTCTGAGCCTGGACAGACTTTACAGCACTGAACAGCAACACAAGGCCTCTCAGGTTCTGGGTCCTCTTAAAAAAAAAGCCATGACTGACTAGGATAATTTACCTTTATCAATACTTTCTGCCTGTGGAAAATGATTATAATAATACCTAGATTAGGTCACGGACTGCTGCAAGTTTAGTAATAACATACACAGAAATCTTTGTTATTTCTAAAGCAGAAGTACAAATCTGAAAAGTACATCTACCATTCAAAGCAAACCCACTGCCTCAGAGTCACTGCTGACTTCTAACAACAGGAGCAGGCCTCATGCAACTGCCCTGGGGGGTGTTCGAGGCTGCAGGTCTCCAGGAGAGCAGCCTCGCCTCTTTCTGGAGGAGTGAGTCCAAGGAGCCAATCTTGGGGTAGCAGCAATCACTTTAACCACTGCACCACCAGGGTTTCCTTGGTGACCATCCAGGTGGGTAACATAGGGACAAGTGTACGAATATTAAAATATGGGTTAGACTATGCTTTTCCATTCGTTTAAACATAACATGTATACCCCCCAAATTGCCACATATTCTAATTGTTTAAAGATGGACCCAGAATTTGAATATTTATGTACAATTTTCCATTGTAGATGTGATCAAGTAATCCAAAGGAGTTCTAGTAGCATCATGAGTTACAAGTTGGACTGCTAACAGAAAGGTCGACAGTTCAAACGCAACAGCTGCTCAGCAAGAGCAAGATACGTTTTTCTGCTTCCCTAATGATTGACAGCCTTGGAGATCCCCAGGGGCACGCTCCCTCTTCCTTGTGGCGTCACTAGTAGTTGGAATCAACTCAGTGGCAGGGCCTTGGGGTTGAGTTTTAAGTTGTTCAAAATACATAAAAACATGGTTTTGACCAACAGAATGCAACATATTGAACTTTGCCAAGGTACAAATTTTGAGATTTTGTGCAAAATATCTAGTTATAATTGTTAGAAATTAGTGGGAATGAATCATGTTGTAAAATAAGTTTTCAGGTCAACTGGGCATTTACATGTAAATATCAATTAAATAAAAGTTTTTATTCTCTTCATGGATTTTAGTCACAATAATTTTCTATCATCCAATTTGTAATTCAGTGTAATCTACAGATGCTTTATTATCAATGGGTACAACATTACAGAGCTGAATTGTTCCTTTCAACTACACAGAATCTCTTCTCTTTACAAATATGATTAAATTGGACAAAAGATTTTGACTGATATTCTAATGATTTCTTTTCAGCTGAATCAGACATTGCCTTATTTCAAAATTAAAATGCAACTGTCTAGATAATTTTCCTGTTCTTTAAATAACTATTCATCGAGGCATTGGTCTTTCAATACACTTGCTGTAAAATATTACGGAAGACTGTGTGTTTTTTCTCAAGAAACACTGAGAAATTGCAAAGTAAAAGTTGGTGCTAAAACGTTTTATTGAGAGTAGAGAGGAGGGTGAAATATGCAGCATATACTTGATAGGTAAATTTATTACATTTGAGTAGTTTTTCTAACATTCGATCATATTGTAAAATTGGAAAACAAAGTAGAACAATCAAATAGCCAAAGGAACACAGTTTCTTAAAATAGTTACAGTTTCTAGAAATAATAATCATTAGTTTAGTTAGCTACAATTATTTGATTAAATTTTCTCTTTTGTCTTAAAAACATGGAATTTGGGTACAGAAATGTTTTTCATGCATAAAACTCTTTTAACTTGAGTTCTTAATATAGAAGTTAATGCAAATAACACTTTATTATTTGGGATAATTTTATCAATTTGATTTTTGAGGTTATTATATGAGATTTAATAAAGTGTTGAAACATGGGCAAACAGATTTTGAGAAGGAAAATCATTATACATGCAGAGTGAGTCAGACTTCCTGCCACACCTGTAGATAAAAAGAAAATAATATTTTTATTAAATTTGAATTATACCATAAGTCATTCCTATACTCTTAGGCTTTCCTGTTTTGGAGTTAAATCCTATCATTCATATAAAAAAAGTTTTAAGAAAATTATTCCTACTATTCAGTGACAATATTTCCCCCTCACATTCCTTCCCTCCTCCCACTGGTCTCCCCATAGCCTTCAAAGTCACAAAATTATTTTAAAGCAGCTATAGAATCAGAAGCAACATTAGAGTGAAGGGTTGCTATGTCCAACTCTACTTCTTATTTCCTAGCTCACACTCTGATCTTTCGCTGAGATTTTGATGATTTCCCAGTGGGTTGGACATTGGACTGGCAACCACAGTGAGAAACCACCAGCCTTTCTGAGGGGAGAGATGAGACTTTGAACTCAGGTGGAAAATTCCAGCCTTACAAACTCACCAGGGCAGTTCGACACTGACCTGCAAGACTGTTATACGGCAGAATCGCCTCAAAAGCAAGGACTGTGATTTGGGGTTTGGATCCTGCTCTCTCTCTTGCTGACACTCAATTGTGTAATATAGCTCCATAACAAATCCAGTCACACCACTTCTTTATCAAATGATATCCCCTCTAGTGATGTCTGTTTTTACACTTATCTCTACAAGTAGACAATCGGTACGCAAGGGCATAGACATGGGTTCTTCTTGTTGTTAGCTGCCACTGTGTTCTCTCAGACGCACAGCAACTCTATGTAGAACAGAGCAAAACGCTGCCAGGACTTGTGTGGTATCTGAGCCCATTGATCCAGTACATTCTTTCTTTTTCTGTTTTGTTTTAAATCATTTTATCACACTCTATACATATATCCATTGTGTCAAGCATATTTGTACATTTGATGCCTTCATCATTCTCAAAACATTTGTTTTCTACTTGAGCCCTTGGTGTCAGCTCTTCGTTTTTCCCCTCACTACCCAGCCCCGCTTCCTCACAAACCCTTGATAATTTATAAATTATTATTATTTTGTCATGTTTTACACTGTCCAACATCTCCATTCACCCACTTTTCTGTTGTCCATCCCCCCAGGGAGGGGGTTATATGTAGATCCTTGTGATCAGTTCCCCCTTTCTACCCAACCTTCCCCTTATCCTCCTGGTATTTATTGCTACACTCATTATTGGTCCTGAGGGGTTTCTCTGTCCTGAATTCCCTGTGTTTCCAGTTCCTATATATACCAGTGTACATATGTACCTCTGGTCTAGCTGGATTTTTAAAGTAGAATTGGGATCATTATAGTAGGGGTGGGGGAGAGGATGCATTAAAGAACTGGAGGAAAGTTGTATGTTTCCTCATTACTACACTGCACCCTGACTGGCTCCTCTCCTCCCTGCGATGCTTCTGTAAGGGGATGTCCAGTTGTCTACAGATGGACTTTGGGTCCCCACTCTACACTCCCCCTCATTCACAACAGTATGATTTTTTGTTCTTTGATGCCTGATACCTGATCCCATCAGCACCTTGTGCACAGGCTGGTGTGTATCTCCCATGTGGGCTTTATTGCTTCTCAGCTATATGCCTGCTTGTGTATCTTCAGTCCTTTAAGACCCCAGACCGTATATCATTTGTTAGCTAGGCACCATAAGCTTTCTTCACCACATTTGCTTGCACCCACTTTGTCTTCAGCTATTTTGTTGGGAAAGTGAGCATCGTGGAATGCCAGTTTAAGAGAACAAAGTGTTCTTGCATTGAGGGAGTACTTGAATAGGGGCCCAATGTCCATTTGCTATCTTAATACTAAACCTATAAATATATGCACATAGATCTATTTCACCATCATCATACATAAATATATTTACATATGTACATGTCTGTATTTAGACCGCTATAAATTCACTTTGCCTTCCTAGTTCCTTCCAGGGGGAGTTGGGGGGAAAAGAAGTGGGTGTTAAGAAACCCAGGGACAAGAGAACAACAAGTGATCCAAAATCAATGGCGAGAAGGGTGTAGGAGGGCAGGTAGGGCTTGATCAAGGGCAATATAATTGACAGGAATTACTGAAACCCAAACGAAGGCTGAACATGGTAGTGGGACAAGAGGAAAGTAAAAGGAAATAGAGGATCCAGTACTTTCAATTCATCTCATTGAGAGCCTTCCTCTCTTTCATTGACCTGCTACTTCATTAAGCATGATATATTTCTCCAAGGACTAGACACTTCTGGTAGCATATCCAAAATATGTGAGACAAAATTTTGCCATCCTCTCTTCTAAGGATCATTCTGGTTATACTTCTTTCAAGACTGATTTGTTGTGGTTTTTCCTTCTGCCAGTCCATGGTATATTTAATATTCTTCGCTAGCATCGTAATTCAGAGGCATCAATTTGATCTTAGTCAATGGCCAGTATTTGCATGCACAAATGCAATTGACAATGCCATGAATTGGGTCAGGCAGTTTAATCCTCAAAGTGATAGTTTTGCCATTAAAATAATCAAAATAATAGTAAAATATTTAAGGTGTCTTTTACAGAGGATTTGTTGAGTGCAATACACCATTTCTTGACTGCAACTTCTATTGATATTAATCGTGGATCCAAGTAAAATGAAATCCTTGACAACTTTTCTTCATTTATTATGATACTCTTGGCTCAGTTGTGAATTTTCTTTATTTTAAGGTGTGTCTATATTGAAGGCTGCAATGTTTGATCTTCCTGTCTGTTCACTGTCAGCAAGCAAGGTGGTGTCATTTGCACATCACGGTTGTTAATAAATCTTCTCTAATCCTAATACATGTTCTTCTTACAATCCAGCTTCTCAAGTATTTTTTTAGCACTCAGACAGATTGAGTATAGACTGTGGAAGGAGACAACTGCATCCACACCATCATTGGTTTTAAAACATGCAGTATCTTACTCTGTTTGAAGGCTTGTCTCCTTGGCTATATACAGGTGCTACCTGAGCACAATCAAGCGTTAGAAATTTCCGTTCTTTGCAATGTTATCCATAATTACTTATAATCCACACAGATGAATGGCTTCGCATAGCTAATAAAGCACAGGTAAATATCCTTCTGAGATTCTTTCTTTTGGTCAAGATCCACCAGATATCAGCAATGATATCCTTCTTTACAATCCTCTTCTGAATCCAGCCTCAATTCATTTCGCCTCTGGCTTAATAGCATTTGGGAGAAAGATGGGGCTCTCTGCTACTGTAAAGGGTCACAGACTTGGAAAGCCACACTGGCCGTTGACTCTGTCCTACAGGGTCCATTGGTTTGGGTTTGGTTAATTTGGTTTATATCCCCAATAGTGATCATATTGTAATGGACATAACATGTGATAAAGGAACATCTCATAATTGAAGTAATACAAATTTCTTTTGAGTTTTTCATTTCTAAGACAATAATAAAACATACAGGATTTTTGCTAACACCCCCCCCCTCCCCCGCCGACTAATCTTTGAAAGGACACTTTTCCACCATTTCTTTAAATCTTGTAGCTGAACTTATTACAAACAAAACTTTTATTTTTCCATACTTAAGTATTTATTGAATGTGTTCCTATTAAATCTTAATTTGTATCACTTTTAATATAAAGATTAATAGCTCTATTCTGCATTTTAGCCAATTTAGCTTTTCAATTTGGTTTCCCTTTTTCAAAATTAGCATTACTAAATGATCATCTTTTATTTTCTCACTTTCACAGTGGAACCCTGCTAGTGTAGTCATTATGTGCTGGGCTGCACGGGGTGGCCAGTTCGAAACCACCAGCTGCTGCATGGGAGAAACGTTGGGCTTCTAGTCCCGCAAGTAGTTGTTAATCTCACAGAAACTGAAAGGGGGCAGTTCTACCCTCTCCTGCAGTTTAAGGGTCCCTATGAGTCGGCATCTGCTCAGTGGTAGTGAGTTTTTTCTTGCTGTTGTTTGTTTGTTTCCACAGTACAAAGAATATATATGCAAAGCAAAATTCCTTGGAAATGAAAACAAACAAGCAATCAATAGACAAATAACTTCACACTGTTGTCTTACCCACCCCTGTCACCACCCCCCAAAGGTATATTTGTTTAGCACTTTTATCTCATGAGAAGCCCTAGTGGCATACGACAGGACTTATTGTCATCAAGTCCACAGCGACCCAGAGTGACCATATCCACAGGGTAGAACTGCCCTGTGAGTTTCTGAGACTGCCATTCTTGATGGGAGTGGAAAGCACTGGCTCTCTCCCGAGGAGCTGCTGGGAGTTTCCAACTGTCGACTTTGGGGTGGCAGCCCGATTCACAAGCACTCCGCCATTTGCTAACCACAAGGTCAGAAGTTGGAAGGCGCCAGGTGCTCTGTGGGGAAAACATGAGGCTTTCTAGTACCGCAAAGATGTGTAGTCTTAGAAACCCACAGGGGCCGTTCTGTCCTATGCTATCAGGTTCACGACGACACCGAACTGACTTGGTAGCAGTAACATTTTATCTGATAATCCCATCCAGAAATTTTTCATTACATATATATTTCCTCCCTGTTTGCTATTTCTTCCCCCATTGAATCCATCATTCAATTGACCCATCGCTCTTTCTGAGAGTCTCTTTTCAAGTTTTTTTAAAGTCTTCCTGTCAAGCTAAGGAAGTTTGGTGGTGTAGTGGGGCATGCCTTGAGAGGCTAAAAAAGAGGGCAGGAGTTCTTTAAACCTATCAGGCTGCATACTGATCGTTATTTCTCATCACCAAATATTACTTTTAATATATGAGTATTCTCCTTTGATTGGGTCGCTATATGTCAACATCAACTTGGGAATTAGCTTGTTTTGATTTATGTTGTCATTGATTAAATAGCCTCAGTTATTATCTAATGTCTAAGGGATCAAGTTTCGATTCTTTACCCTGCCATTAAAATCAACAGAGAATTCAATTTGAATAAGCTTTCTAAATGAATTTGAAACAATAAAGGTCATTTGAAACAACTTTGACTTTTAATTGAAGCTCTTATTTCTGTCTCCAAATAAAACACTGCTTCATTTTGCAGCAACATATGTCATGCTTCCTGCAATTTGGAATATTTTATTGGATGTGAACGGATAAAAGTGAGCATTCTAAAAGTAAATGGAGATTTTCTATCTTCTTTTTGGCATTACACTAGGTCAATAATCCCATGAAAGTGTTCTCGATAAACTTTCGTATGCACTGGTTTCTGAACTTTAATTGTACGTATGAACTATAGAGTGTTCTTAGTAAAATGCAGATTTTGAGAGGGGCAAGTTGTTCCAAGGATCGTGATTTAGGTGGAAAAGTTTGAAACAACATCCAGAAACAAATCCATAGACAGGAAAGAACATTTCTGACCAGTGTTTTGTATACATCATGTAAACGTTTCACCAATCCTACAAACGTGGTTAGCTAGCATTTTAGTGTCTACTTTGTCAATGAGAAAAAATTAAAGTTTAGACAGTGTTAAGAAAATTTCAACCATGAAACTACTATTTTGAGCACCAATATGTAAGTATAGATGTTTCTATACACAGAGTCCAGAGTCTTAACCACAATGGTACAGAAACACTTTTGTAGAAACATTCACATATACACATATACGAACACAAGTCAAGAGAAGTACAGCAGAATTCATCTCCTTAATGTCAGACAAGGTTTACTTTGAAGTTTTGTTTTTGCTTTCCTTCTTTTAACTGTCTTTATTAATATTCCTGGGAGAAATTTTTTTCCTTAACCTGTCTTACCTCTGTAAACATGTCCTGTGATTACTGAGGAGCATTGTCACCATTTGGATCTGGGTAGCCATTTAGACCTTGGTTTTCGTTGGGAAACATAAGTGGATAAGACGGATATGGATACGGATATGGATACGGATACAGATCCGCATATGGGTATCGTGGACCATTTGGACGTCTTACAGGTGGGTAAAGCTGAAATTAACACACAAAAGGAAAGAGAAAGTATAGAGAATTGAGACAATGGCACTGCAAGTATTGCACAATAATTTCCATTAACAATTTAGATAGTTAAAACACCCGTATAGGACAGGGCAGAAGTCTTCACGTATCCTGGTTTCATTGTCTCTTACTTTGTACATATTGGTGCATATATCTGTATCCCTTCTTGGGTGTCCTTCTATTTGATGCTGTTTTACATTTATTTATTCCTGATATTATTAAGAGGAATCAATGAGACACTACCACATTTAAAATACATGCCAAAATAATATGAAATGTCAAGGATATATGCCATTAAGAAAAAAATGTAAAGTAAGTGAAAATTTCTACTTTATTTAATACGATTCAATTCAATCTATTGAGTCTATCACCCACTAAACATAAGCTGACAACTTCTCCTTAGGAGTATAGTTTACCTCGTGGAGTCAAAATTTCAACCTTTTTTAAGTAGGCAAGACATTCATATGCCAGACAAAAACACCGACATTCAGAGATTAATGGGGGGGAGGGGAGGTATTTTAGGTTCAATCTAAATGTTACTGGTACACAATACTCTTAGATATTTTCTGACATGTCATAAATATATGAAATAAATGTGCACTTGGGGCATTTGTAATGCAAACACATTTCACAGCTAAGTAATTATTCTTTTCACAGAAACAATACTCAGGAAAAGATGTAGGTTTGAAGAACAGTATTTTCGTGAGAATACATACGATGTGGGGTTTTCTCGGATCATTTCTCTGTTAAAATAAAGAACAATCATTCAAAAATTTGACAGATAATTGATTGTTAAGTTTGCCTGTGAATTAGAATGTTGTAACTCTCTAGATGACGAGTCAGATTTCTTATAAAGAGAAAGAATGGTTTTCATATTCATGCAGAACACAAGACAGAATATGAAACTGTACAACCTAGCCACCGCTGTGATTAAACCTAATAGAGGGGTGCTAACATGACCTCTGTGCTACTTTCTTCTCCAGCCTTTAGGATTCCAGCAACAAGTAATTAGTTCAAATGTACACGAGAAGAGGGTTATTTGTGTGGTGCAGAGAACGTTTCTTGTCCTCTCCTCTCTTGATTTATAGTGGTTTTACTGTCTCTTAAAAATCCCCACATCCCTTACTATATATTTGGATAGGAGAGTGAAAAGTTAATCTTTGGATTTAGCCCAAGATAAAACATTATCTATTGCTACATATACGTGTTAAGTGGCTAAAAAGCTGCCTAGTCCTTTGCTACGTTAATAGAACTCAGCTTTCTGCTTTTCATTTTAAGTGTTTTCCCCATTTCTGTCATTTCATAAAAAATAGTAAGTAATTCTGTTTACATAGCCAGTTTGCTGTATTAAATATCCACTGGTAATTCAGTACATTAGCTGAAGTATTGTTATCACACAGCAAATTTCCCAGTAATTTAGGCACAAGAGTACTCCAGTGGAAGGGTTTGTCAATTTCAGAATATGGGGGAAGAGGCGTGGAGGAGGAGAGAAGAAAAAGGAGGAAGTAGCATGAGAAGAAGCGGCTTTAGAGAGATTGAGTGCTTGATGTAGAGAAACAGTAATAAACGACAAACTAACTCTAAACTCCTCATTTAACGTAGATGTGCAGCACTTTCTACTTAAGGACATAGCATTAGACTTGTATAGTTCAATATCTTTATGAAGCTTTTTTCACATTTTATTTTCACACAGGGCATGAGTTCATGTACTGAAGATTTAGCTTTAGTGAATTTAAGAAAGTTAATTTAAGGAAGTATCTATACAAAAATGAACCCTTAGTGTTCAGGTAAATAAAACTATGATACACCATTGTGTAGTATTTTTTCTAGTCAACCAGTCTCTTACCTCTTCAGATGATGAATCGGCTCTCTTAAAAGGAGAAAAGAAGTAAATAGTTAACATCTTCATTTGTAACTCAAGGTGGAATATAAAAATGCATTTCACCACCACAATTGTGATTAAAGATAGTGTAGGGGAGCTACTATAAATGGGTCTTTTTCTTTAATGGCATTATTTAAGTAAGTGAAAAGTACTTTTGCTATAAATGAGAAGATGGGTAGTTTCTAAATAACTGCAGAGTTTCCTCATATACTCACAATCATGGCACCCAGGATGGCCAAGACGATGGCAAAGAGAAAGACCTTCATGTTTTGCTGAACCCTGTGAAAGCACACATGAGAACTCTGTAAAGCATATCAACTCCGTGATTCATCACATACTGAAAGGATCACACTGTGCTCCAAAACTTCATATGAACTTTACTAAGCATACAGAGATCATGGAGACACACTTCCTGACATCATGCACTTTAGACATAAGGAGACATTGATTAGTAAAATGAGTATCCTGAAATAAAAATAGTAATGTACCATAAAAACAAACAAAAAGAGGTTAGTAAACAGACCAGTGGAAGTAAGAGGGACAAGGGGGGCAAGAATGGAGTTATCTGGAGCATGAACAGAAATGAACGGTAGCACCCACAGTGTGGGAGGTACAAGTCCGTTCATATGTGAGCAGGAGAAAACGGGGGCCAGGCGAATGTCTTTGATTGTTGTGAGTTTGCAAAAGGCATCACGCGATGATATTCAGGAGAGTGAATAGGACGGAATGTAAATAGCTGTCTAGAAAGTAGAAGGAAAGCAACAGAGTCTATTTTATAATTGAATGAGAGAAAATGAGCCAAGTTTCTGGCCTAAGCAATTGTGGAAATCGTGTAATCCTTATAATAGGAGAGGACTTCAAAAAGTTCATAGGAAAGATTGATGTCTCCTCATATTAATGGTATTGGGAAGAGAATAATCAAATTGAAAAGAAATCTCAGGTAAAATATTTGTAGCCATTTTAGGAATAAAAATTGTTAAAAGGATCTAAGCGTCCAAATAATCATATACAACAAAATTAATCTGGAGTACTTTTATATGTTGGTATAATCCTTCCATATTTCGGTTGGGGCAAACAACTGAGTAGAGTATTCCTGAGTTTCCATCTAAATATGAAGGCAAGTAAAACAGTATTTCTACAAAAATCACAGAAACCTTTATTGAATGAAAAACATACGAGATTAAAGCTCCTATCCCTGGGCCTATGCTCCACCTGGGCTACACATTGCCGAAGGTCGAGTTTCCATCCCAGACCCTTCTCCAAAGACTCCTGTGCCCCACTTACACCAAGCCAGAGCAGTCTTGGGCTCCCTCGATTGGCTCAAACCTTGTTCCTTTTCAATGTTTTTTAGGGTTTTCTTTTTTTTTAAATCATTTTATTAGGGGCTCATACAACTCTTATCACAATCCATACACACATCAATTGTGTAAAGCGCATTTGTACATTC
>NW_022111369.1:50445971-50450869 GCF_000313985.2 Echinops telfairi
TGGGGGGACGGGCAGGCATCCACTTAGTATTTGGGGCTGGGGCCAGCCCCCCAGACCTCTTCACTGGTTCCCTCCTTTGCGCTGGCATATTGTATTCACACCTTGATTTTCAACAAAAAGACACTTGAAAGGGAAATATCAGGACCATAGGGTGAATGGGACAAGGTTTCCCAGTGAAAGTGTTGCAGCACATCTCCTGCTACCGTCGAAAAATGAACAGGTGCATTGTCCTGATAAAATATAATTCTTCAGCACAGCCTTCCAAGCCTTTTCTCACCAAATCATTTATTAATTTTCAAATTGTCTTCACAATAAGCCCCCATTATTGTCCCATGTCCTTTGAGAAATCTATCAGGACTATGCTTATGAAATCACAAAACACAGTCGCCATGATCTTCTCAGATGGGTTCTCTACCCTGAATTTCATTGAGCAAGCAGATCTCCTGTTGGTTTTCTTCAGTCATTTTATTGACCTATAATTCATATATCATACCATTCAATCGTTCAATCATCACAAGCACTATCAATTTTAGAGGATGTTTCCTGTTGTGAAAGGGTTCTATTTTTGTGGAATGCACCCTGACAGGAATTCGGGAGTAGGATGGAGAGAACGTGTCTCCAGTCCTCTGCTGACCCCAGAGGCATGCTCCCCTGGATTTTAATTGTGCCTATGAACTGGGACCCTCCGAACTATACTTACTCAACTGGTAAAAACACTTTGATCATAAAATATTATTACTCAAGGGCTCACATACATACGTTTTGTTTTTTTTAACTTGGGAATTACACACTCTAAAGTAAATTAGTGATTAAAAACAAAGAAAAGGGAAAACTCTTTACTTAATGATTAATTTTAATAGAACATTGCAGTGACAATTTTTGTCTAATGAGAGAAAACCTAGTTTTCTCCTAAATGAATCTAAGCCTTCAACATTTTAAGTGTAGCTGATGACAAATGGGATGCCATTTCTTAACTGCTGATTCTGTCGCATTGATTTAGTCTGTAGGTA
This sequence comes from Echinops telfairi, assembly GCF_000313985.2. NCBI lineage: Eukaryota > Metazoa > Chordata > Mammalia > Afrosoricida > Tenrecidae > Echinops > Echinops telfairi. Next base: position 50,446,982 of record NW_022111369.1, read on the forward strand.
GCTGGAATTATAAAATGTTTCTACTATGTAGCAGTTGAAGCAACTTCCAGTCACATTAAAAAACAACAAGGAATCAACTTTTAGTTTTCTTTATATCTAAAATTTTATTTAAAATATAAACAATATTTATAAACAGTTATTTTACATATCTATACATAGATATGCTTTGAACAATTTCTAAATATATAGTAAAGAAATATACTAGTTTAAGTTTCCTTTCATCAAAATCACGAAGAAGAGTCAAAAAAGTTTGTGAAAGAAAAGTATAGCAATTATACAATGTTAATTATACAAAATAACAGAAAATATCTTTAATGATGAAAAACAGTGGGGGGAGTCAAAGGAAAATAGTAATGGAAATAAAGTAATTGAAAGCTTTCTGAAACTTTTCAAACAAACTGGCTATCAAAAGACATAACATCAGGGGTCTTAAAGGCTTGAAGGTAAACCAGCAGCCATCTAGCTCAGAAGCAACAAAGCCCACATGGAAGAAGCACACCAGCCTGTGTGATCACAAGGTGTCGAAGGGATCAGGTATCAGACATCAAAGAACAAAAAAATCACATCATAGTGAATGAGGGGGAGTGCGGAGTGGCGGCCCAAGACCCATCTGTAGGCAACTGGACATCCCTTTATATAAGGGTCAGGGTGCAGTGTAGCAACGATGAAACATACAACTTTCCTCTACTTCTTAAATGCTTCCTCCCCCACTTTCATGATCCCAATCTGTTGGGGACCGTCGCTTTACAGGCAAAGTCTGAGCAGTGGAGAGGACACGGCACAGCCCTGAACTCTACCCTTCATTCCCTCTGGCATATTACTAGTTCAGGAGTTCATGTCAAGTCCTATGAGTTTGTTTTGTAGAGGACAGCCTGTGCAGAGAGCTCTGTTAGATAAGAAAGGAACGCTTTTGCTACAGATGGTTCTTTAGTCATTCTTAGATTAGAAAAGTAACGGAACATCTTAGTCAGCTTGAATAAACTTTTAGGTTTACTGTACTCTGCTTCCTCATAATGATGGTACGTATATCTGCTGGCTAAAAAATAATTTGCTGGTTGCTGCATTTGCACCAGTCCTCCTAACCCTGCTGTTTGTCTTTTTTAGAAATCCCACTCCACCTCTCCCTGTGTAAACCCTCTGCAGATGCGGGACACCGCACCAATCCTACCTTACAAATGTCATTAGACCAGAGGATGTACACTGGTACAGATAGTAACTGGAAACACAGGTCATCCGGGACGGATGATCCCTTCAGGACCAGAGGTGAGAGTGGCCATACCAGGAGGTTAAAGGGAGGGTAGGGTAGAAAGGAGGAACCGATTACAAGGATCTACATATAATCTCCTCCCTGCGGGATGGACAACAGAAAATTGGGTGAAGGGAATGGGTAAAACATGACAAAATAATAATAATCTATAAATTATCAATGGTTTATGAGGGAGAGGGGCAAGGGGAGGAAGGGGAAAATGAGGAGCTGATACCAAGGACTCAAGCAGAAAGCAAATGTTTTGAGAATGATGATGGCAACAAATGTACAAATGTGCTTGACACAATGGATGGATATATGGATGGTGATAGGAGTTGCATGAGCCCCCGATAAAATGATTTTAAGAAAAACTTTTGAAATAATACTTGTATATATATTGCTAAAAGATACCTTAAGCTATTCAAGAGATTAATTTCCAATAAAACTTAAACCTCAATCTTAAGGTAAGAGCAAAAGTAAGTGTTAGTAAAGAAGATATCAGGTATTGAATGAAGGATACAGAAAATATAGAACACATTCCTTCCATTTTCTACATCGTTGACTTCAAACAATAATTGCTGATGTCGACTTACAGGCATTGACATCCTGAACTCAACTTAAGATCTTAAGGTTATTATTTCTTTAAAATGCTGTTGGTAATAAATAATGCACATTTTCATAAATGAGTTTCAATTTATTCCAAATAACAAATATGATCCTAAGAACTATATTTCCTTGGACATGAATATATTACCTTTAATGAAAGACGTTGCTCACCAGTCAGAGAAGCCAAGCTGAGGCAATGGGAGATGATATGTTGCACTAGAGGGCTGCTGTATTTAAATGCACTAAAATCCTGCATTAATTTTTCTAACCCATGTCAATTATGAGATCATATTATGGAAAAATAAAACTAATCCTTGAATTTCCTCCTGCGGATGTTACAAGAAATCTTAACAGAGTAACTTTACATTAGAATCATGTGAAGACAAATTGACCAGGAAATGAGATCCATCAAATTTCACTGCGAGGATTACTCCAGGAACTGTGAAAAGGGTAAAGGAGAAGGATGTCAAAGTAAGCCAAGGGAAGAAAGGGATTGAAAATAAAAATATTTCTGTAAAACTTGATCTCTTCTGTTCCAGTACACTCAGGTCCAAAATGAAATGATCCAACTTGAGCTGTCCTCCTGTGTATGGTGATAGCTGGCGAAATACCAGTAAAATCATCATGTACTTCTATAATGTCCTCATTAGCTTTCTCTACTCCACTTCTACATGGAGCCCTGGAGCTACAGTGGTCATTCCTTGGGCTGCAAGCACATGGTCAGCAGTTCAAAACAACCAGCAGATCCCTGGGAGAAAGACTGGCCTTTCTACTTCCGAAAACAGTTACAGTCTCAGAAACCCACAGGGGTTTTGACATAGTGACAAAGCATTGACTCAATCACAATGAGTTTTGGGTTTTTTATTTTATTTCTCTGCGTTGAATATCCATTGCAATGAATACAGAGAAATTCACAGACAAAATTCACGATTAAGGGGTTTATTAAGGAAGTTAACAAGTTGTGATGCCAGTCAGAACTGCTCAGGGTTGTTGTTTATCAGGACGTGTTACAAATGAACGTTGTTAATGAATGCCCAAACTGGCATACCACTCTGCTGTAAGCCTCAACCCAAAGCAATGCAGCTCAAGCCCCTTGGTTTTCAAGTGTCCAAAGGCACCTTCCTCAGTAAGCCTCGGCCACAAAGCACCCAGCTCCACTTGCATGAGTCAGCAAGCCCAGCTTCCCCAGTGAAGTGCCCAGAAGCACCCCACTCTATACACTTCCTATTTTACAGAAGCATCCGTCTTACCTTGTGCTGTAGGTTAGGGAGTTCACCACCCTATCAGAGGCTCTGGCTCCTGGTCCTGCTAGCGCTCTTTAATGGTATCCATGTCATCTGGATCCAGAAGGTTCACTACTCAGGGATCTTGAATACAGAGGACGTTGTTATGTGTGCTGCTCAATGCCATCAAGTAGGTTTCAACTCATAATTCGAAAAGAATTCAACACTGCCCAGTCCTGTCCCATCCCCACAATTGTCATTGTGTTTGAGCCCATTGTTGCAGCCACTGTGTCCACCCATCTCTTAACACGTCTTCCTCTTTTTCCTGCCTCTCCACTTTACCAAATACGATATCTTTCCCCAGGAATTTGTCTCTCCAAAGGGAGGAGCCCTGGAAGTGTAGTGGTTATGCCTTGAGCTGCAATTCACAGGGTCAGCAGTTTAAAACCACCAACAGCCCTGTGAGGGAAACTCGCGGGACTGCTCTACCCTTTCTTACAGGGTTACCATGACTTGGCATCAACCAAATGGCAGTGCGTGATTTGGTTTGGTTTGTTCTCTCCACATAATATGTACAAAATAAACAAGAACGTTTGCCATTCTTACTTTTAAGGGATATTCTGGCTTTCATCCTTCTAAAAAAATAGATAATTATTTTGCCAGTCCATTGTTCTTTCAGTATTCTTCACCAGCAGTAGAATTTAAATGCAACAATTTTGGGGGTGCTCTCCCTTTTTCAATGTTCACCTTTTACACATATATGAGGTGATTGGAAATAACATGGTTTGGGTCACAACTCACTTTTTTTTTTTT
>NW_022111369.1:50451851-50476727 GCF_000313985.2 Echinops telfairi
TAAAAGCTTGAAGGTAAACAAGCGGCCATCTAGCTCAGAAGCAACAAAGCCCACATGGAACAACATATCAACCTGTGTGATCACGGGGTGTCAAATGGATCACTGAAGACAAATGGGTGCATGAGCAAATGTGGTGAAGAAAGCTGATGGTCCCCGGCTATCAAAAAGTATAGCGTCTGGGGTCTTGAAGGTTTGAAGGTAATCAAGCGGCCATCAAGCTCAGAAGCAACAAAGCCCACATGGAAGAAGCACACAACTCACCTTATTCCTCCAAACACTTTAGAGGTCTTCTGCACCAGATTTACCCAATAATCGAATGCATGATTTTATTTTATTTCTTTCAGAGTTCAATTTGCTTTATTGAGGGTTTAATCAAAGAGACGAAAGCCTATGTCATCATCAGACCCTTCAGACTCTTCTTTCTTAGCTTCCACTTGCTTCTCCTCAGCTGGGCAGCAGCGGTGGAGGGTACAGGTCACCAGGCCCTACGTTACAGATAAGGCTCCCTGTGTTGATGTCAGCAGGGCCTGGGAAAACCGGCCAGAGCAGAAGAGCTCCACTTTGACACCAGCTGCCTTGATGAGGGCACTGATCTTGTCCTCATTGGTGCTCACCTGGTCTTACAGGATGAGGCCTGAGTAGATGAAGGCAAGCTCAGAGAGGGAGGCCATGGTGCAGGAGGGCTGGGCTGGCGACTGCCAGGCACCGTGCTAGTCTCCCGATAAAGTAAGGGTCTCACCCCAATGTGGCCTTCGCTTCCTCAGAAGAACTGAGCCCCTTAGCAGCAGCTGAGAAAAGAGCCGTAATTGATTGTGAAACTAAGCCACACATTAGACTGTTTTAAGTTATGAAGTAGATACAAACGTTTGCCAAGATCAGTCATACTTTGGATAATGTGTAGCAAATTACATCTCATATTTAGTTAATGACTAAGAAGTTAGGAGTAAATGGTGTATCCATTTGGAAACAATTGTTGTTTGAGGACATAGTTGCAGACACTGTCAATCCACCTCCAGCAGGGCTAGGGGCATTTGCTTTTTTTGCCAACCTCCTATTTTAGCGATCATACTAAGATACACAAAATGATGTTATTTTAATGTTATTTATATCTGAGAGTTTATTGGAAAACATCGAGAGATGATTATAGAAAGTGATCATATATATATATATGATCTATATATGTATATATATATGATCTATATATGTATATATATGTATATATAGATCATATATATATATAGCGATATATATATATATATATAGAGAGAGAGAGAACTCATGGGTTTTAAAAGGCTCCCCCCCAAATATTTCCTAAAACAAATTGATGTCATAATAGAGTTTAAGTTTTGTTTTAGGTGTTTTATGGAAATATTTATTGAGTTTTCTAAAAAATATTTAAAGAGCTATTTGTATTAGTGGTTATTCTCTGGGTAATATACTAAACATGTTGAATATTTTATTTAACCATGTAAAATTACAAGTCAAATTCAATTTATATGCATTGTTCTCTTGTCGTTTGATTTCTAATCATTGCACATGCATCTGCTAAAAGTTAAAGCAAATCTAATCTCTGATATTCCTTTTCCTTTATAACCCAACATTACACAATTTAAAAGGCCATAGAGAGGTTCTGGAAAATATTGAAATAAATCTGACTTTTCAACATAAACCCTCCTAGAACCCTTTTCCAGCAACCCTGTGTACAGTCAGGTAGACACTGGTGCTGTAGGGTAAGGGCTGGGCTGCTAACCCCACTGTTAGCTGTTGAAATTCACCAGCCCCTCCACAGGAGAAAAGTGAGCATATTTGCTCTTGGAGAGATGACAGTCTCAGAAATCGTTTCTAGGGTCACTAGGAGTCAAAAGCAACTCAAAGGCAGTGAGTTTGGGTGGTTTGGGCTAGTCATTTTCACAGGGTCAAAGAACTTTCTTCTTTCCTTCTTTGTTTTCTCTGTTTTTTTTTTTTTCATTTTCCCTTGTCTTTATCCCCATATGCGTCTTTTCTCTTTTCCTTTTCTTATTCATTTTTCACTAATTCATTTAACCAATATTGTTGGGGTAAAAAACCCAATAGACCTATGATACACATGACCTAGGAAAATAACTTTCCAAAAACACTACTAAAAAATAAAAAACGAATAGCTAAAACAATAGATTATCAGGTAAGATAAAGTGATAGATGTTAAAAGGACATTTTAAAAATCATGTTGTTGTGTTAAAACTGAAACAGAGTTTCTGGAAGATTAAAAAAAAGAATGTTTCATTCAGATTCAAATATTTGCACTTTGAGAATCACCAAAAGGCAAATTCAAAATCCTGTTACAAGCGGGGCGCATAAGGATACTTAAATAACTTTTGTACTGTTTTAAAGAAGTATGTGCAGAGGTGTCTTATGCAAAGATGGGAGTGGGTGGGGCAAGCAAGTGGAAAAATACCCTGGGCAAGTGAAAAACACTCCAAGGACGTGGGGGAAAACCAAGCCTCCCCCGCCACTTCGGTGACCTTGAAAACCCAGATGTACGTGGCTAACCGTTGCAGATAACACTGAACATTGTTGCTTAGCCCCGGCTTTGCAGACAGTCAAATCGCAATGGAAAATTCCCGGTCTACTCCCTCACCAAGACCCGGAATGCTTCACCTCTACCCCGGAGAGCGCGCCTTCTCTGGCCCCAACTAGGGACTGGTGAACCTCACCCGGGAGCTCTGGAATAAAACTCTCAGATTATTTCTGCCTTTGCCCATTTTCTTTCTTTCTGTCCCCAAAATTACCTCACAGGGTGGAAAGAATAAGGGATACATTTGATTGGTTGGTAATCAACATGCCTTCATAAAACAGAGGCTGGGAAAGGACCAAATAGCTTCTGTCAAAAAGCATTATCACAAGGTCACCTCAATTGAATACACACTCCTTCAATGGTGATCAGTGAATCTCATCAGAAATTTAGGACGAGAAGAGGCAGGAATATGCATGTCTCAGAGAAGGTGATGTCACTTACGTTAGCTGGTAAACTAGGCAGGGAAAGCCTGTTCCTGGGGAAAAGGCCCAACGATATTTGCATGAATCCCCAATGGGAGAATCTCCCCCTTATTATACTACTATTAGGTATGAAGATACAGGGTCCACAGGAGGCTGGAGGAGAACCAAGCAAGCTATAAAGACTACTGGGCATGCACCAATTCAAGCCTCAGCCAGGTGGGCGGCAAACCTTGGTGGCCCAAGTAGGCCCAGGTGGACTTAATTCAGCCAATGGGGTCAACCAATACCTCCGACCATGCCTCCCAGTCATAGGCCTCCAATACCTGGACCATGAGACTGCCCTCCTCCTCTTCTTCGCCCTTCTGCTCGGCCATGCCTTGGTCTCTCTGGCCTCTGGCTACCACGTGTGGGTGCACAGACCCAAGTTTGCCTGTGTTCAGTGACTGTAAAACTGAAACTTCTTCCGTCCTTTATAAAAACCCACTTGAATCACATACCAGGCTTCGGTGTGAATGCTTCCTCATGCAAAGACAAGAACCGAGGTATTGCCCACCTGAGAAATCCAAAACTACTAGTTGTGCATTTTTTAACTCTCTTTCCTTCCTCCCCTTGACTACCCAGGCCTTGTGCTGGGCTTTATACTTTAGATTTTCAAGGAATACAGCATTCTTCATTAGCCACATTACACAGATCTGATTTGGAAACACCTGTAAGTGAAGAGGACTTTGCCTTGAACACACCTGTTTCAGGCTGGCCCGAAAGCTGAAACACCCTAGGGTGAGAAACATGAGTGTGCTCCCAATATTGTGGATGTTAAATCATTGGTCTTTGACTCCAATCTCTTACTTAAAAGGCTGCCCAATAGTTGACAACTTAAGAACAACACATATTTGCTATTTTAATATTTTCTTAGCTTTTTGCAATGTATCTTAGTTCCCTAGTAGAGTTGTGCTTTAGTGAATGAGTGTTCTCAATATTTTTGCATTGTGTCTAAGCCTCATTGTTTTCTGAAGCAGTGTTCAATCACTTGAGATATTAATCTGTATAAGTGAATGTTCCATGCATTTTTGTCTAATAAGCGTTCATGTATATAAACATATATATTTCCATTTCTCACTAATTTCAAATTATATACCATTACATACATTGATACTATTATTAGAATTCCCAAATGTCCCTTGCTTATATTATTTATCAAGAAACTGATAATGCTGCCTCTAAATTGAGATATATATAAACCTTAAATATGTGAATGGATTTTGAACTTGCACTTAATCATAACCCCTCATCTGAGAGAAACTAGTTCTTAAGAAATGGCCCTGCTCCATACTTGCCTTCATGAAGTGATCATTGAAGATATGGTGCTATACCAATGTGTGGTGAAGAAAGTAGATGGTGTCTGACTACAAAACAGAATAATATCCGGGTTCTTAAAGAGTGCTTGTCCTAAAACACAAAGCCATCTGAGTGGAGTGTCAATTAAATCTACATGGAAGGAGCACAGCAACTCGTGTGAGGCGATGATTGTAAATGCAAAATGAGAAGAAGGGGTTACATTAGAGCTGACATTGTTAGCGCCAGTTTACAAAAACTATGGATGACAGAGAACGCCCAGAATCCACTTGCAGAGTTCCCACATGGATGAAGCCCCTAGTGGACTCCCCAGGACTATTGATTCGGGATGTGATTAGTTTTGTCCTTGGACAGAGTGTATTAGAAAGTGGACTACTACAGATATGGTGAGGTCAAACTTTAACTTAACCGTAACTATTTGATTTCCCTTTCGATCCAATTTTTAATTCATTTTAATTGTTATTATTTTCTGCGTTCTTTTATATTGAGGGTTTTACGTGTTTTAGTTTGTTGTTGCTTGCTTTGTTTGTAGTTATTTTTATAGAGCTGGTGGGCCACCTCAGAATGTTGCAGAACACATTATCCAGACTGAGAGCATGACCATGAGTCACATGCTCAAAAAAGCGGACCTCATAGAGAACAGAGCCTGTTTCAAAGCTGTGATAGATATTTTAGTGGATTGCCACAGATTTGGAGTGTTTCTTCACTCTTGGAACACCGAGATCTAGGCATTATTCCACAATTGTTTTATTCAATAGGATAGGCAGTATAGAGATGATGTATGACGGTGAAAACAGGAATAGTAGACTATCAACACAGGAAAGACCTTTTTGCTTGTTTGCCTTTTCATTCTCCAGTAACAGCAGGGCATTTTAGAAGACTGATAAATCAGAATATGTCACGCTATTTCCTTATTAGGGAAAACATCTTTTTCCTTATTGTTGAACCCCACACTTTGAAAGTGCCAAAGTCTTTCATTTATAAGACAACCTTCAACAAAATGCTACTGGCAAATTAGAGGTGCAGAATGAAATTAGTGGTGTAAGGATGCAACCCCTGAGCTGGTGTTTATGATGGTTCGCTATGCCAGGACCACCGCTGGTCTGCTAGTTTGTCATACTGGGGTGGCTTGCTGCTTGCTGTGGTAAAAAAAAAAGATATCATAATTTCAAATGACAGCACTGTCGCTCAAGATGAAAACGTTTCAGTTGAGCTTACAGACCAATTACAGACTGAAGAAAAAATAGGCGCTCCACGTCTAAGGGATTGTTGAAAGGTTCCAACTCATAGCGATCCTATACACAACAAAAGGTCAGTCCCTTCCTGACCTGGCCGTCATTGTGACCTGTGAGCCCATTGTTGCAGGTGCTGTGCATCTCCCTGAATGTCTTCCTCTTTTCACTGGCCTTCTGGTTTACCCCGAGGATGCCCTTCTCCAGGAACTCCTTCTCTTGATAACTGGTCCAAAGCACGAGCTTTAAGGCCTCATCATCTTGATGAAGTCAGAGAGCTGAACAGAAAATTTCTCACGGAAACTCAAGAAAATAAAAAGTATTATAATAAAATGTGCAAAGACCTGGAGTTAGAAATCAAAAAAGGAAGAACACATGCAGCAGATCTGAAGCTGAAATAACTGGAAAGACTAAATAGAATGTCACTATTGAAAGACTATATGGGAAAAAATATTCCACGCTGCAGGAAGAATCAAAAGACAAGGGAAAACTGGTCAGCATTCAATTATCTTAAGAAGTGCATGATCAAGAACCAATGTCACTAAAGTAAGATTTCCAAGTCACTGAATGCATTAGTGAAACAGAAAGCTCCAGAAATGAGAGACCACAGCTAAAATGTTTCCAAAAATAGAACACTGTAAGCACTCACTCATCTATGCCAATTAATGTAGAAAACAGCGACCTGACCAACCTACTAGAAGAGACCCATAATCATGTGCCCATCCCAAAAGATCGAGACCCGACAAATGATGAATTGTTCAGTAATGTCATTAATGCCACATCCAGGTATAATTTTCATTCAGTGATAGCTGAAATAGTACATTTAGGGTGAGCTGTCAGAAATTCAGGTGAGATTTAGAAGAGGATGTGGCATGAGGGATATCATCGTTGGTACCAGATGGCAGAAAGTAGAAAATAAGAGAAAGAAATTCAGTAGTGTTTTATTGACTATGCAGAGAGTTGACTGTGATGATCAGAACAGACTGTGCATACTTTTTTGAAGAATGGTAATTCTAGAACACACTTGCTGAAGTGTATTTATGTGGAAACTGTCTATGGGCCTAGAAGCAGTTACAGAAAGAGAGCACATGCGCGTGGATTAAGACTCAAATGAGTCCTCTCTGAACATAGACCAGGGAGGTGTGCAGCCTGGCTGTCATTTTGAGCGCATTGGAAAGTGGATTATTGCAGATGCAATTAAGTTAAAATTTAACACCTTGTCATCTGATCTCCATTTGGATACATTTTAAATGTGTTCTAGTTTTTAATATTTTCTGCTTCGATTGAGGTTTTTAATCTGTTTAATTTTGTTATTGTTGTAAGTTTAAATTTTTTTTACAATATGAAATCCAGGATAGGTACCTTTATAGAAACAGTGACTGAACACTGGTACAGATAGGAACTGGAAACACAGGGAATCCAGGATGGATGATCCCTTCAGGACCAGTGGTGAGAGTGGGGATGCCTGGAGGGTGGAGGAAGGTGGGGTAGGGAGGGGAGCAGATGATAAGAATCTAAATATAACCTCCTCCCTGAGGGACAGACAACAGAAAAGTGGGTGAAGGGAGACATCGGACAGTGTACGATATGACAAAATAATAATTTACCAAGGGTTCATGAGGGAGTGGGGAGCTTAGAAGGAAGGGGGAAAATGAGGAGCTGATACCAGGAGCTTCCATGGAGAGCAAATGTTTTGAGAATGATGAAGGCAGCGAATGTACAAATGTGCTTTACACAACTGATGTACGTATGGATTGTGATAAGAGTTGTGTGAGCCCCCAGTAAAATGATTTTAAAAATAGACATAATGAAGGGCAAAAAACATAATTATTCCAGGGGTATGGCAGGGGATATTTAGTGGAAATGGGGAGTTAATAATGATGACTATCAGAACAAAGAAATTGTTCTAAAACTGACTGTGAAGCAGCATATAAATACTGGCATAGTGAAATAAATACTAACATCAATATTATTGTGCTGCTTTAAAAACATGAAACTGGGTGTGGTGATAATTGAAGATGGTGGTGACAACTTTTCTTGGTAAGAATGAATAATTGAATTGTATCATATGTGAATTATATGCCAATAAAACTGTTAAAATATTCCTTAAGAAAAGAAAAAGAACAAAGAAACACTCCATAGGTTAAGAAAGGTATGTATCAGGATGGTATACTTAAAGTTTGTCACTAGTTATTGAGCATCAATTGTCACTACTTATTAAGCATCAATAACAGCACTTATTTCTTAAATGTTTTGGCCCCTTTACTGTTCTCTGTACTTACCTCTATACTTCTTTTCTTTAGTATTTTACATATACGTTTTCAGCCGTTACATTTTTGCTTCACCCAAATATCATGCCTACATATTTCAGATCTGCCACCCAATATGTAAGAGCTTTAGCTCAACAAATTTTATGACGCATAGTTCTAGGCCATCTCGATATAATTGTGTCTTCGCCAGGCTCTCATACAGAATTCAGGGGTTCAACTCTCATGATAGCCATGACCATGCACTCAGTTTGGTGCATTGCCAAAGCTGTTGCTGCTTTTTATTTCCCATTGTTCGTCAGGGTTCTAACACTTACCTTTATCGTAAATATCTGGCTCCCCAATTTTTATTTGGAAAGCTCCTAACACAGAAATGGATTCTGTGCAGTCAAGGTCATTCCTAGTTTAATCTATGACATGAGAGTTATTTGGTCATTTCTTTTTATGATTTCTTTCTGGTATAATATGAACATAATTTTTTTCTATTAGCTGAATAATTCAAATTTAAACAGTCATGGACTTAGTATTGTAAGACAAATAAAACATACATGAAAATCAGGGCACCTCAAACCAAAGTTATTGTAAAATATGAAATCGGGGCATATTATGAATAAAAATCATTAACTAGTTGAGATAGTTAAAGTTTATTGTGCCAACCTGGCCAATAAACACATGTGGGGTTAATTGAAGGGCGGAGAGGTAAATGGCTCCTTTCTAGTTCTCAGGTCTCTTGTTTTGTGATGGTCAGACCAGGGTGCAGCTGCCTTAGCCAGTTCCCTGCTTCAGCTGGCAAGGCTCACTTCCTGCAAGACAGCCCCAAGGAGAAGCCACATGGACCTACCTTGATGCAGCCCTGGGTGCTGGAGCAACTGTGTGGAGACCCCTGCCAGTGCTGAGATGCTTACACATTCACTGACTCAGCTTCCCTCCTGAAATCAGCATCATAGTGTGTGTGTTTGTGAGATGGAGTAGGACTTTGTGGATTGGTGTCGGGTGTATGGGTTAATGTTGGACTTGTGGGCTTGGGAAGCACTGAGTTGGGATGTTTCTTGATGCGCACTTACCCTTTATATAAAACTCTCTCTTATACATAAGCATTTCTGTGGATTTGTTTCTCTGAATGTACCCAGTGTAACACACTAGTTCTAAAGAATACCAGTATACTCTGCTTGTTTACATTAGAGAAGCATCTATCTGGGCTAAGTCTTAAATATACAGGGCCTCTGAAAAGTTCATGGAAAGATGGAATTAAAAGACAATGAGATTTTTTTCCCACAAACGATTAAAGTCCCCACATATTTCTTACAGAGAGCAAATAAAAGACATGAATGTTATAAGATCAACCAATTACATTCATAAATAAAATTTACTAAGGTGATAAAGAAACTTGGAGACTGCTCTTATAAATGGGCAATTTCAAGCACTTTGAGGCGAGATTCTAAGTTACTTAAAGAAAACCCTGATTTTCTTTGGACTTTATTTTCTCTTCTTTCCTTTATATCCTCCTTTGCGTCTGTGGATGTTAATAGATTAACACCGAATCACGACAGCAGCTATGAGCCCCAAACTGAGCAGTCACTTTTTAATAAAATTTAATTGATCCTCCCCCAAGAACCCCACCCCCGAAGTAGACATTTCCCAATTTTACTTTCTTTCTGATAGGCCCCATAACACAAACTCACTGCCATCGAGTCAGTGCTGACTCATAGCGACCCTGAGGGTTTCGGAGACTAACTGTACTGGACTAGAAGCTCCGTCTTTCAGCTCAAAACTGCCAGCAGCTCCACTTTAAAAATAAGCTAAAAATTAAAAGTAAACTAGATATTTTCGTTCTACTTATTTTATTGTGCATAAAATATTATCATATTTAGTTCATTTACTTATAAATATATTTCTCTATCTTCCTATATAAGCCCTAGGACTTTCTCTGGGAGAAGAAGTAGACTGTTTTTATTTGTTGTCAGTATTTGGCTAATTGTTAAATGCTTGACAAAATTTAGTATTCATTTAAGTTATTTATTTGGGGTATATTTAATATGGAATATGTTACAGTATTTTTCTTTTAAAAGCTTCATGTCCACCTTTTTAAGCACTTTGTATGTATGGCCATACAGAATTTATGAATTTAGTCAACTTCCAGAAATTCTCTTCTTTTAAATGCTGAAAGTCACACCTGAGCAAAACCTTCAATTCTTTATTATGTATTTCTATCTCATTGGACGTGATCCAGCCTTTTGTAGCCTCTTCAGCTGTTTAAGCCATTTGAAGTTTCTTATGCACCTACTGATCTCTCTTTCCTCCTCATTCTACCAATATCTCATTATTGATCATGTCAAAGCAAACAAATTTTACTCCTTCTCCTCAATTTCTTTAATCTGTTGACATTCTAGTACAAATTTCTTCTTACTATAAATCTACTTGGTTAATGACAACAATCTGATACATACGCTGAGACAGATCATAATTACTCTTTGAGGATATTTTTGCTCATTTTCCACCAACCATAACCAAAATTTCTATTCTTTGCAATGTCCACAAGCCCATATTTAGTACTCTCAATATCAGCTGTTAGATAAATAAGTTTTCCGCTTATTTGGACAATTAATTAAGAATACTTTCCATGGAGTTCAAGTTCTCCAAACTATATTTCAAAATATGCTTTAAAATTGCTCATCTTCTACTCTCCATTTCAGAAGAAAATGCGTGCATTTATTATTATTATGTTGTTGTTGTTGTTGTAAGGTGCCATTGAGTCCGTTCCAACCCACAGGAACCTTATCCACACTACGGGGAACATTGTCTAGTCCTGTGCCACTCTCACGAGTTTTCCTGTGCGTGCACCACTGCTGCAAGTACCGATCCATCTTGTGGAGGGCCTTCCTCTTTGTGTTTTTCCCGGGATTGGTCTCTCCTGACAACATGACCAAACTATGTGAAATGAGCTCATAATCCTTGCCTCGAAGGAACTCGCTGGCCAGACCTCTTCCAAGTTAAATCTGTTTGTCCTTTTCCCATTTTCTTCTCCCGCTCCATCATTCCCAGGCTCAGGACTTTCTTTAGTCTTCTTGCTCAATGTCCAACTTTCCCATGTATATGATGCAATAGAGAAGACCATGGCATGGGTTAGGTGCACCTTCGTCCTTAAAATAACATCTTTGGTTTTGATTGCTCTAACGAGGTCTTGTGCGGCAGATTCACCCAATGTCTTTTGATCTGCTGTTTCCATGAGCATTGATTTTGGATCGGTTCAAGACAACATCCTTGACAGTTTCAATTTCTTTCTCCATTTATCATGATGTTACCTCGACATTGAATTGTAATCTATCCTGAAGGCTTCAATCCTTGATCTTCACCAGCAAGTGCTTCAAGTCCTCCTCACTTTCAGCGAGCAAGGTTGTGTCGTCTGCGTATTTTCGTTGTTAATAAGCCTTCCCCCGATCCTGATGCCACATTCTTCTTCACATCATCCACCTTCTCTGATGGCTTGGTCAATGTACAGGATGAACAAGTATGAGGAGAGGATGCAACCCTGATGCAAGCCTTTCCTGATTTTACACGATGCAGTGTTCCCTTGTTCCATCCACATAACTAACTCTTGATCCATGCACAAGTTCCATAAGAACACAGTGAAGTGTTCCAGAATTCCCATTCTTCTCAAGGCGCTCCATAGTTTGTTATGATTCATGTAGCTGGATGCCTTAGCATAGTCAATAAAGCACAAGTGAAACATCTTTCTGATATTCTCTGCTTTCAACCAAATCTATCTGGCATCAGCAATGGCTTGCCTTGTGCCGTGCCTTCTGAAGGTGGCCTGAACTTCTGGCAGCTCCTCGCCAATGTGCTGCTCCATCAGTTGTTGGAGGATCTTCAGCAAAATATGGCTTTCAGGTCATTAACATTGTTCTATAATCTGGATATTCGGTTGTGTCCCCTTTCTTTGGAATTTATTGTATGTGTAACGGTTCTGGCAGTGGTCCTGAATATTGCTCCATTAATTTATTCCCACTTCTTTGGTGTGTTTCAAATGTTTCACTTTCTGCCCCCTCTCTCTTAAGTTTCAAATCTTCCCTATTCCAAAATCATTTTTATGTAATTCTGCTTATCCCAGTAGATGGATACAATTCTATGGGTCCCTTTTAAATTTCTCACAAGGGCTGTTTACATGTTTGCGTTCAATTTTTTTAAATCATGTATTTCTAAACCACACGACGAATAACTCGGCACCAGAGGGATAAGATTCCTCGTGGCCCGAAGTCGCTCTTTGAGTGCACCCTTCTCCACGCCGGTGCAGTGTTTGCACTCATGACCACGTGTGCTTCCGTCTCTTCACTCCAACGACTTCCCTGACTCTGCTCTTTTGATTCTTTTCCTGGATACTTTGATTTGGTTTTATTTTTCTTTTTATTCCCCTTTGGTGATGAGAGTTGCCTCCCAATCTTTGTGTCTTGGTGAGAATTCTACAAGGTAATGTCTGTAGAGACCGTAGTGCCCAGCATGGGGTTAGCAGTAATGGCACTAGAGTATCTTCTTCTGTTTTTCCCTCATATGCCTTACATGCAAAAGGAGATAACTTGCCAAATAAATCTGTGTGGCCTTTGACACAACTTTTATAATAAATATGGACAGGATTTTGCCTAAACGAGTCTTCCAGATTCCTTCTCTGAATTGTTCCTGTTCAGAACAAAGGCTATTTCCCTGAGGTATTGATTTGAATTGAATATTTTTCCCAAAGGAAATGATTCTAAGAGCTAATCAATTTGCCTTACATGACTACATTGTCACCAGGAATTTGTCTACTTGTCAATTTCTCCATTGAGAGATAAAACATTAATGGTTGCTTCCCAAAAAATAACCAAAACAAAACAACAAACAACAAACTCAATGCCTTCAGTCATTGCTGACTCAAAGTGAACCCTATGTGGATTTCCAATACTGTAACTGTTTAAGGAGGTAGAAAATCCAGTCTTTCTTCCATGGAACTTCTAGTGATTTCTAGCTGCCCACCATGCTAATCGCAGCCCAACACATAACCAATACACCACCAAGACTCTTTAGGTTATCATCAAGCATGATTGCTTTATTATTATTAAATGCTTTTACTGGGGGCTCTTACACCTCTTATCACAATCCATACATTCATCCATTGTGTCAAGCATATTTGTACATATCAAGGATGGTTTTTAAGGTAGCATCTGAATATCTCTGGTGTTCTCAGAGAAGTCACTCACACTTGCGATCCAGTGGTGTTACCAGACATCAGATTGAATTGTGTGCCAAATTGCAAAATGATTTGATGATAGAGCCGGGGAACCAAGCTTCTTCAGTTGTTGGCTTTTGTTTTTGGACAACTGCACTTCCTGGGCAAATTTCCTTTATCAAATTTGTGAATTGCTCCCTTGTTAAAATACTCTCCAGATTTCTGGGGATAGATAATAGGAAAAAATCATTTTCTGGCAATGTATCCTTCTTGGAATAGATCCTAACTATTGATTTTATTTTATTTCAAACCACAAAATTAGCATACCATTAAATAATGTATATAAACAAGCACAGAAGCAGACAGATGGTCATCCACTCAGATCCACCTTCACCTCTTGTCCTCCATCGCAGAAAAGGTAAGAGTTCACATGTAATTTCAATATATCCTCTTCTAACCATTGATTTCGAACTAGTTTGAGATATTGAAATATTATTGTTGCTTAAAACATTTTATATGGATAAGAATATTAAAGAGAGTATAGCCATTATTTTCAAAACTTAGGTTAAAAAATTAGAAGTGCTTGGAAAATTTTATAAAAATCATGACTGGGCAGTTGGTGTCTGTATTGAAAATGTATTATCAATAAGTACTTTTATTAAGCACCATGATAATGAATAGGATATATACTAAGAAGAAATCCATCTCTTTAAGTATTTTGCTTTTATTTAACATACCAAAGTCATAAAAATATTTCAAATTATACTATTTGGAAAAAAAATCCACTGCTTTAGACCCCAGTGCTTCAAAAGCAGCACCAGGACCCATTCTCCCTCAAAGGCACCACCACTGTGGCAGTTCTGGCTCACGGCAACCCTACAGGACAGAACAGAACTACGCCTGTAGCTTTCCAAAATGTTATGGGAGTAGAAAGCCTTGTCTTTTTCCTGAGGAGCTGCTGGTGATGTGGAACTGCTGACCCTGGGATTCGCACCCAAATGAGTAACTACTAAGGCACCAGGAATCTTCTAGGACACAATAGGTAGTTTATATTTTAAGTAGTGTCTCCAAGTCATTCCTTCAATTTTTTTAACCTCTACCTCCTAGACCACATAGGTCAGTTAAAGAGATAGAGGTTACAGAACTGATAAAAGGACTGGAAGATACTACTTAAAATGCTTTAAAATATTTTCTTTCTATGACCACTGTGTACTCATAAATTTGTCTAGAATATCTAACTTCTCCGTGGTCACCTAGTTTATATTTTTAACTAATATTAAACTAGAAGTGAAAATACAGAATTAAAATTAAAGGAAAGAACACATTTCATTATTGAGAAAATTTACATTCCACATACATGATTTAGAAACACACAAAAAAAGATGATTTGGAAGAAAGTACAGCTTAATATAAACATCAGTCAAAAATGGAGTTCTTAGCCTAAAAGCTTGCATAAGATATGAGAAGTGTAAGGCCTTCCCCTTATGAGTAATGATCTCTAGCAGAGTTTATCACAGTCCGTGCTTGAGTTCTAACCATATAAATCTACACAGAATCTTATAGTACAACAAATAAATAACTACATAGCCTCCGTGAAAAAACTAGGAAAAGATTATTTTTCCTAAAGGAAGTGTAATTTTGAGTTTCTAAATACAAGGACATTTTTCAGGTGAATTAACAAGTTCTTTTTCATTGAAATGTTTTTAATTTAGAAAATTAGTCTACTGACCTGAGAATGAAGAATTGGAACCAAGGAATATTATGTTAAAACCCTTATTTTCCCCAATACATGTGTGTGTGTTAATGGAAGTGAATGCAAGCAAAACAGCTATTTAGTAGGCACAATTTGGTTCAATAGTGTTAAATACATTTCACCAGAAGAGGTAACAGGGAAAACAATGTGGAGGGAAAACCAAGATATACTGACTTCTAACTGGTAAATCAACCAGAGATTTTTGACACATTTTAACAGGAAGAGTCATGACAGATGCTCTCTAGAATCACGTGGCTCAAAAGAGAAAAGGCAAGGAAAAGACGCCACAGTGGGTACAGGGAACAAAGAACAATGAGTCCAATTAAGAGAGCATCACCTTAGAGCTGCTGCTATAGAAAATATTTGCAGTAAAATGTAAATCTATTGGAAACGAAGAGATATGACTAAACTATATGTATGTATATATAAATATATATTTTCACATAAATGTTGTTTGATCAGCCTCCCCTGGAAGAATTGAGGCACCTTCAGAATTTAGACCTCACACTTTTTGGTTTTTTATCACCGTATCCCCAGCCTTTGAACCCTCTCTGGCAGTAAGAAGTGCTAACTGATTATTTCTTTTCAAAAATCAATTAAATCTTTTTCTTCAAGTGTTTAGAAGGTCTTTCAACCCTTCTCCCAAAAGTGAAACAGAGGTGAGATGATGAGCGGTGTAGAGATTTCAGAGAGCTGAACATGTCCAAATGGCTGGCAATGAAATTTGAATTTACTGTGTAGGAACAGGGAACCACAGTGAAATTTTTATGTTGCCTCTATCCTATGATGCCTTTATCACCATTTATGTAAAATGCAGCTTTTTAATGATATGCTATCTTTCAGATTTTTTAAAGGCACAAATAGCCTTAACTAAAGAATGACAAACTAATAAAATAGATCACATTGAATGAGCGCATTACTTTTTCCTCGTTGCAGGACTTGATAACCATGAAGGTCCTCATCCTCACCTGCCTCGTGGCTCTTGCTCTTGGAAGGGAGGTAAGTATGGAGTGAAATGTCCAAGTAATTAGCATATAATGGGCTAGCTGATTAGGTGTAGAAAATACATTTATCAATATTTTAAATGTTCCAATAATGCGAATTTCAGCATAATATTTTGGCTTCTGAAGGGAGCCCTGGAAGTGTAGTGGTTAAAGGGTCAGTCAGTCATGAATTCAAATGTTAGTGGTTTGAAGCCTTTCTGTAGCAGGAAGATAAGGCATCTCCTTTCATAAAGAGCTAATATCCTTAGAGACCTTAAAGGGCAGTCAGATCTGTCCTTTAGTGTTGAATTGATTCAAAATCTTACCGGCGACTCTGGCATTTTGCTTTTGCTTCTAAGAAAATGGTTTACATTCAGGAATTGTCTCAACTCCCTCCCTTCAGGGTCGCAAAGTTAGGTCAAGTGCTTGTAATACTTCTGTCCCACCAGTTTCTTGAGGAATAATCAATTAACAAGCAATAAAATAAAGAGGTGAAATGAATTTAAAGCAACAAGAGTTTCATTATAGGAAAGAATATTTTCCGGTGAATATCTATCTGTGTAGATAATTATAAGCCTAGGTCAAATCCTATCTAAAGTCAAAGATAATGGAGTATCAGGCCGTACCAAAATAATAATTATAATAAATGGTTTTATTACAGATTCATTTTCTATTAATCATCCGAGTTTTGTGCTGTCTACCAAACCCACTTCCATTAACTTGATTCTGACTCAGATCGGGTTGCTGAGACTATAAATCTCTATAGTCTCCTCTTTCTCTAACAAGCAACTGTTGGCTTTGAAGTAACAATCAACCTTAATTCTATTGGCCCAATGTTTAACTCACAGTGCCACCAGGAATCCTGGTGCTGTACACAGGTTGTATAGAAATACACCAATATAAAAGTCACGGAATTTAAAATGTATTATAATTGTCTTCCAAAGTTTTCAGAAGACACATAACAGTCACTTTAATTTCTCAAATAACTTTATGAAAGAGATCCCTATTCATAAATGAGGTACAAATAAGTAAGAGTCATGATTAATATGAGTTAACCATAGAAAACTAAAATGGTGTCTCCCATGTCTTTTACAGACAGAGCAGTTTACTGTATCTACCGAGGTAAGATATTTATATTCAGAGATAGTTTCCCAAGAATGAAGCAATAATGCTCTGAGGTCATCTCTGGCAATTGTTTAATCCTGCCTCTTTCTCTTCACAGTCGTTAGAACTTCGTTCAAACAATGAGGTAAGACAATTTTATTCAGAGGCAATTTCTCAAATGTAGACCAGTAAAATGCTGCGCTTTCCATTTCATTGTGTGACATTCATTTCATTACGGTAACTTGGCCTGTCTTTTTAACCTGTGCAATCTATTGTGGATGTGGACACACTTACCGGGAGGGCCTGTCTGCGTCAGCATCAACCCCACGGCAGCGGGCTGCTGGGTTGGTGGGTCAGACATTGCCTACTTTTCGTGTGCACTGAAAAGACCAGGAGGTCAATTCTCATAGCAAAGAGACGGTAAGGGAGGTGGGCAGATATTCAAATCGATAGGTTGTGTACTTGTAATCGTCGCCTTAAACAATAAGAAGCCAGGAGATACAGGGTCATCATAAATAACATAAAAATACTTGGCTGAAAGAGGTAGCTATTTACCCAATGTTGGGTCAGTCTTCATTTGTTAATTGAAAAATACATCTCTGTATTTTGTCTCTTCGAAAAAGCTTGTAAAATCTTTAGGGAAGATGTTTAATCCGTGCAGGTCATTGGCTTCATTGTAGAGGCGGGGCGCCCCGGTGGCGGAGTGGCGACGCGTCCGGTGGCGATCTGCAAGGTTCACGGTGGGAAATCACCAGCAGTAACTTCGGCAAACTTTCTATTCCAGTGAGAACTTGCGGCCAGCTCGGCCCTGTCCTAAAGGCTTGCTCTGAGTTGGCATAGCGTCTTTGGCAGTAAGGTCTTGGGAGAGCACATAACTACTGAATTTAGAATAAGTAGATGGAATCGATCATCATTCAAATGTACTTTCAATGAACAGCATGCTCTTTAGAATCAAATGGGGTGTTAAAGATCACTGGTCATGGAAAGAATGAGGGTAGAGAGTCATTCACACCTACTTTACATTCACTAACTTCCTTTACTAACTTAATTTTATTAATCTATCTGTATGCATAAAGTAGCCTTGGTGAAATGTGCATGCCTGAGTGCCGGTGGCATAGAGGTGATACATTGAACTGAGGCTAGCAGTTCAAAACCACCAGGCACCCTGAGGGAGAAAGGTGAAGCTTTGTATTCCCATAAAGAGTTACAATCTTGGACACCCACAGGGGCATTTCTGCCTTGCCCTGTACAATCACTGGGGGTTGAAATGGACCCGATGGCAGTGAGTTGGCTTGGTTTGGTTTGGTTTGGAGTGAAGTAAGCATTAGAATGCTAATCATAAGGACAAACCCCAGCCGCTCCCATAAGATTTCCAGTCTCAGAAGCCCTATAAGGGCATTATGATATGGAGTGAATTCTACAGCAGATGGTTTTGGTGTGGATCTATGTGCATGTGTATATGTAATCTCTCTCTATCTCTATCTCTCACACACAAACACCCACACAAATGCAAATCAAAAAGTGTTGCTATAAAACCATAAATCTTTATTAGACAAAAATATCAAAATATGAAGCAATTGTTTCATGGTGTACCCTCCATCTAAGTCTACACACTTCTAAAACTGCTTTTCCTCTCTTACCTTCCCCAAATGAGTCTACACTCTTACATTTGCACTATGACAAAACAGCACCTTGAACATTCTTGAGGGACTCAAATTGTGATTTTCCTAAATGTTATTTAAGTTTGGGGAACAAAAACGAAGTCTGAAAGGGCATGATCAGGACTGTAGGTTGGACGGGGTCAAGTTTCCCAGTGAAATTGTCCTAAGGCCCCCTTGCTGTTCTGGACAGAATGAGCAGGTGCATTGTTGTGATGGAAAAACAATTCCTTGCTATAAGTTGCCTAGCCTTTTCCTCAATAGCATAGTTTTCAATTTTCTTGAAATTTCTCCCTAATAAACCATTGTGATAGCCTTGAGTCCTTTGAGAAAAAAATCTATCAGAATTCACCTTTTGGAGCCCCCCAAACAGTACCCCCAACAGTAAGCACAGCCTTTAAACTTGGAATGTAACATCACCTCACTGCCTTGACTGTAACTGCCTACACAGATGACCTTGAAAGCCACTGTATTTATTCAATACTTGTTGAAGACCTTCTAATAAGACCAAGACAAGAGGATTACTTAGAAAACTTGCCTGCAACCGTCCACTTATTGCCGTGACATTTGTCATGTATGAACTGAAACCCTAGTAGCAGTACTTAGGGACTTACAGTATCGATACTATGTGCATAACCTGCTATATATACACAGAATTTACACAGAACAGCAAAGCATTCTAGTCTCAGCAAATATCTTAAGCCGTGAATGATACGACCAAATCATGTCCACATTATGTCCTCGTCTTCATTTTCTGATTTATATTGATGAATGGGAATAGCTTACTTTATTAGAAATTATTTAAAGTAAATCTTATTTTTACCTTTTGAAGGATTCTACTAAACAAATCAACAAAATGCCCTAAAACCTTCACATTTAAATATACTTTTAAAAATTTCGTGTGATTTTCACAGATTATTTCAGTCTGTTTATGATTTATTTTAGCCAAACCTTGAGAATATTGAACGTGAGGAGCAACAAAGAGAGGTAATTTACCTAATAAGTCTATTTCTAAAGTTTTTTAGGAACTGTAATACATACAGAAAGTATACATTATATACGTGTATATGCTCAGTCTAAGGAATGGTAATAAGTTATATGCCATGTTTCCTCAACTGGTATAAGAAATGGGACATTGACAAGGTCAGTACATTTTTTCTAACATAAATGCAGTTTTTAAACTCATAAATTCTAGCATATAAGTTAAATGCCTAAGTAACTATACATTAGCAGGAGTTTTTCCATGTTTAAAACTATATGTGTCTTATACTCAAGGTAGCTCTGGTAATGCAAAGGAATAGGAAGGCAATATGACATAGAATCACAACTTGTTAACTTATCAATTTTGTAACATTGGCCTCCAGTTTTTTTCTTTTTCTTCTTTATGTATAAAGAACATTAATGAGTGTATCTGTCCCATATGGTTGATGATCTAGCACATAATGTATGCTCAAATGGTTTTGCATGAACATTTTGTAAATTTTATATGACCGCATGATGCTTTAAAAGTGTTTCCATTACAGAGATGAGAAAACAGAGACACAGAGTAATTGAGCAAACAATTGTGTAGTAATACAAGACAGTTTCTGAATAGCAGAGTTTATTTAATAGCCCAGGATTTTTCTAGCTAGCATACAATTTTATATTTAATTAAATTTTATCATAACATATTTATGTCATTGCAATATTTCAAGTTCTCAGTTTTATCTATGAAGGCGGATTACTTGGTGGTTATACTAAATACATTTTAGTTAATTGAATCTACCATTTATATTTCTTAAAAGACTCCAGATAACTACTTCTACCAAATGACAAGAGTTAGCTGGTGTTAAATAACTTCCTGAACGTAGTCACATATTACTACTAAATTTCATTAAAATGAAATTTTTAAAAGCTCCATAGAAAGGACTATACTTTTAAGTCTTTTTAAATATGTGAAAGAAATTTGGTTTTTTTCTTATGTGAAAAGAAATTTGGTCTATTATAAACATATGTTGAAAAGCTGTCTTCCAAGGTCTAAAGTGAACAGTTAAAATTACCCAGGCATCCCCACAAAAGGTGAAAAATGCCTTGAAATCCCCAAACATTGTTTTCAGCTTGAACCGTGGGCTCACTTTGAACTCTGAGTTCGCTTATGAAGTGGTAGAATAATGAGGAATCACTCAAAGAGTGTTTTTTACTCAATATTCTTCACATGCCCCAAAATGATCTTAACTAAGATAAGTGCAGAATATTCTTTCTTTATTTTCATTTACTGAAGGTGTTTTGACCAATATAATTCCCCAAGAGAAAGAATGGGCCCAGGGCCACTGAGTTGGAATAGATTTAATGGCAATCAGTTGGGGTTTTTGGAGTAAGAGAGAAGAGATTGATTCATGATGAATGACAGTTGCCTCTGAATTGTAGATTCAACTATTCCTTTTCCTTCTTTCCAGGATGAATTCCAGGACAAAATCTACCCCTTTTCCCAGCCTCAGCCTTTCGTCTATCCTTATAATGACCCTTACCTTCCCCAAAACATCCTGTCTCCTGCTCAGCTTGCTATGAATCTGCCTTTCCTTCCTAGGCACGAAGGGATCCCCTTCTTTAAATCTCTGGAAACGCCTGCTTTAGACCTCCAGACCCTGCGTCTCAGTGATCTGGACAATCTGCCCCTCCCCCTCTCCGTGCTCCAGCTCTCGGTGCCACAGCTGCCCCAGCCTCTGCTTCCGCCGCCAGTGCTTCCTCCTCTCCCCGCGGTGCCTCTGTATCAACCTCAAGTTCTGCCTGTCCCCCAGCAAGTACTGACCCAACCCCAGAGACCTTTCCAATCCTTTATGCTGTACCCAAATCCTGCTCTTGGCTCGGCCCGTGAGTTCAACCCACGGACAAAAACCTTTGGTCCACTTTATCACCCTATTGCTGTAAGTTCATCTTTACTTACTTTGCTGTTTCATTCATGATGCATATATTACGTTGTGATAAATAGCGCCTCTATAGTGTTAAAAAAGGAATGTGTGCTAATCAACAACAACATTGCTTAAATCAGTAATTCTCAGAAATTAATATAATAGAATCACCTGAGGAACTTCCTCCACCCCCGAAAACAAACACCCACGCCTAAGCTAAAGCACACTGATTTTGATTTCATTGTTCCGGTTTTCTGAGAAGAAACTGAGTGTTGGGGAAGAAAGCTTGGAAGGATTCTTATTAAATTGGTTTTTGGAAAATTTCTGTGTAAGATAAAGAAGATACAGGCTTTGTGAAGCCAAAATTAATTTTGATAGTAAGATTGGGCATGAAATAGTGGTAATTTATTATTTTCTGTAGTTTTAAGTTTTTCTTGTGTACATCTATTCCTTGTTTGCCTTAGCCTTCCTTCACAATACCCTGCTCCTGATATATGGACATGTGATGTTTAATTGATTACTTAGACAAGTGTTCTTGTCAAGATGTGAATTGTACATTTATATATGCATCATTGATTTATTTTTAAGGTCTAAGAAGATTACAAAGTTAATGCCCCTTCCTACATACTGGTAAGTTTCAGGAATTGGAATTTAAGTTGATCATTGCCATAGTCAATACTTTTTATCTCATTGTTCTGTGTAAAGGCAAGATAGTGGCAAACTCCATCAATATACTAACCCATGTTTTTATTAATGGTCAATTTATTCACAAGGCTAACTATTATTTATTAACCTGATTATATGCCCTCCATATTTCAAATAGCTTCTCTTTCATGGAATGACCATAGAAGATTTTATTGGTTTGCTTTCTGATGCTTTATACCTGTTTTTTTTTTTTAAATCACTTTTAGGAACAGTAAATGTAGTTTTTTCCTATTTCTCATTAAATATATTTAAGACTTTTTGCTTTTTAGAGGTAAACTTTAATCCTTATTTTGAACTTAGCTTTGTTATAAGACTTTGTTTTATTGCATTTAAAATTTTATATTGCCTTTTAAACAGTTTTATTAGCATATAACTCACATATCTTGCAATTCAATGGTGTAATTATATTGAAGAATTGTGCAAACATCACCGCACTCAATTTTAGAACATGTTTTTCTTTCTTACACTCATTATTAGCTCCTCATTCCCGCCAAACTCCCTTTCAAGAACCCTAAGAAACTATTGCTTCAGTTACTGCCTCTATAGACTTACAGAATTCATTTCATAGACAGAACATACAGAAAAAAACAAAAATAACCCCCAAACAATCACAAAATAGAGAAAAACCTCAATCAAAAAGAAGGCAGAAAATATTAAAAACTAGAACAAATTGAATGGGTTAAAAGAGAACAAATGATAAGGTGTCAAATTTTTGCCTAACTCCTTCTGTCTTAGCCCACTTTCAGTGCACTTTATCTGATAACAGGGACTCATATCCCTAACAATGGTCATGGGGTTCACCAGAGGCTTAACCCAGGTGGGAAACCTGCAAATGGATTTGAGGGCTTTTGATCCATGAGTCAAAAATAAAATGATTAAGTCTAGGAATGGAGGTGAAAAAAAAGAACAGAGCTTTGGGATTCTTAAGATATGAAATTATTTTGTGCTTATGATAGATTAGAAAAATTCATATGCACCCAAGGAATACATGTCAGAGAACATTTACAATTGAACTTCTTCTTTGTAATGGAATTTATCTTATAAGTTATTTATACTAAAATTACACATAGATAAAAAAGAATAATTTTATTATTTATTTTTAATATTAAATTTTCTCTTTATTCTACAGAATTGGCTGCAATTGGATATGTGGCATCTTTGCTTTATATCATGTTATCAAAAATGAATTATTTTAAAATGAATCTATGTGAAAATAGCAAAACTTTCATTATTTACTTTTGTGTTCTATCAGGGACTTACCTTTATTTGAATTCTAGTTATGCATTCCTTTTCATATTCTATTTTTAAATCATTTATTATTAGAAATTCAATTTTGAATTGACAGTAATAGAAACAAAATAAAAAATATGTATAAAATATTTTCTGTAATTGTACTTACTGTTATGTCTCTAAAACTATATTTCCTCTCCAGTAATGTTAATAAATTAATCATTTAGGCATATTTATGTGTTCCTGTCCTTATTATAATTTTGCAACACAATTTAACCCCTTTAATGACAACATCTTTCGTGACAAACTGATCTGTATTGGAGCAAGTAAGGCCAGAGTGCTCCTTAGAGGCAAGGAGGGCAAGTCTTTGTCTTACATACTTTGGACATGTTGTTAGGAGGGACCAGTCCCTGGAGAAGGACATCATGCTTGGAAAAGGGGAGGAGCAACGATGAAGAGGAAAGCCTTCGATGAAATTAACACAGTGGCTGCATCAATAGGCTCGGCAATAGGAACAATTGTGTGGATGGCACAGGACCGTGCAGTGTTCCATTCTGTTGTGCATAGGGTCACTATCGGTTGGAGCTAACGTGATGGCATCTAACAGCAACAATGAAAACTTTAGATTATTATTGGCATTAAAGAAAGAATTGAATAATGCTTTAAAATTGAGTAAATCTATTTTTCAAGGATCTGAAAAGTGAAGGAAAGGGTGCAGTAGGGTCATATCCTAGCTTTCTCTGTAAATTCTTGGTTCACATATTTATTCCAGTTTAATTAATATGAGTGTGTCTTTCCCTCAAAAGTGTCTAGTATTAGACATTAAATTGTGTAGTCACACATGCGACATCTGAATAGATAACTAGTACATGAGAAAATGCTCTTGCTCACTATCCATCTGGCAAATGCAAATCAAACAACGTGACATACCATCTTACACCCCAACCATAGCCTAATTTATACAAACAGAGAATAACTAATGCTGGTCAGGGTGTGGAGAGATTGAAACTGTTAAACACTGATGGCGGGCTTGTAAATATGCACAACCACTTTGGGAAAGGGTTTGGCAATTCCTAAAACATCTGGCAATAGAAAATACCGTACAACCCAGCAATACCGTTGCTTGGCATGTACCCCAAAGAAATGAGAGACAAAACAAACAGATGTATGTTCTCCTTGTTCATTGCAGGACAATTCACAATCGCAAGAAGTGGAAACAGCCCAAATTCCAATCAGTAGAAGAATAAATTTAAAAAGTGTTGGTATAGATAAATAATGGGATACTACACATTCCTAAAAAACAGTGAGGAAACCATCAGGAAACCATTATGCTAAGTAAAGTTAGTCAATCGTTAAAAGACAAATATTGTATGAATCCACTCCTATGACGATAAACACAAAGATGAAGGCAAAGTCATGCTTTCAGGCCATGTTATCCTCTAGTCATGTCTGCCAAGTGAAGCTGACCAGAGCCCACGAACCATACACCTCTCTCTCTCTCTCTCTCTCTCTCTCTCTCTCTCTCTCTCT
>NW_022111369.1:50476827-50510248 GCF_000313985.2 Echinops telfairi
ATATATATCTTGAAAGATATATATATCTTGAAAATCACCTTGACAGAGGAGACCTCACTGCAACCGGGATCAGATTTTCAAGATTAAGGGGAAGGAAGATTACCGTTGAGTGGCTGTCATGCAAATATGAGATGAGATGCACTCAAATCAGCAGGCATTCTTCCGAGAGTGAAGTGATGCTGAGGAGGAAATCAAGCTAGGAGAGGAGAAGGGAAGTGCATTGCACTTGTCAGAATGACAAGTGCATTTCTGTTGGCAGGAAAAGGGGGAGGGAAAATGACTGCCAATACTTCTAAGAACCCTACGGGGAGAGTATACTTGGTAGTCTGCTCCTCCTATGACACATATCGCTGCACAGTCCCTGGGAACCCAAACCATGTGCCACAGAATACTGGGACCTTGAACCCTGTATCTTCAAGGCACACAACATACTCCGAAGGCCATTCCAGAGGGATGTCCTTTTGACCGTAATTAAGGGATGGCAATAGCTTGGTTATGAGACACAGATTATTGTAGAGACAATAATCATAGGTTAAAATAAAAGTTCCAACCTGAATAGTTAAAAGGTTATCATTCTATCACCCTATTGACACACTTTGACTTGATCTGGGTTTTTAATATTTTCTAGGTTTTATTTCTGTTTTGTTTTTTTTCAAACAGATTTCTCTCTGTTGTATTCTGTTATTGCTGATATCCTTTTTGACTCTCTGTTATACATTTTCTATCTTTTTCAGCACATGTAACCCAGGATGGGTGAGTCTATAGAGACAATAACTGTATTAAGGTTTCCTAGGGGGTACGGTAGGGAAGATGGAGTGGTTACGGGGAACATCGAGGAGTACAAAAAGAAAAAAATTTTTGAAACTGATTGTGGTAGTAATTTCACAACACTTCTTGATATGACTAAACTATTGAATGATATGATGTCTGAATTATATTCTATTAAATTATTTGGAAAAAATTATATAGTCACACATCAATGATGCAAGCCATTTGCACATACCAAAAAAGGGTTGGTATCAAACCAATATGATGTTGCCATGCAAGAAGGCCTGGCAACCTGCTCTGGTAAAGATTTTAGTCAAGAAAGGGCTATAGAACCATTCTACTCTGTAGCACACAGGGCTGCCTTGGGTCAAAATCCAGTGGATAGCAAAAGTATATGTTTTATTCAGGAAATTAATTTCAAATGTGACATTTGAATACAGCCTGACATCTAATAGCTAAGTGATGTTGAACAAGTTAATCAATCTCTCTGGGCATCAATTTTCACAACTATATAATAATAATTCAAAGGAATTTTAATGAGATAGTAATAACATAATTTGGGCAATCTATAGTACAAGAAAGGTATTCATTCCCAGTTGTTCAATATAGCCCATACATTCACATTCGAGCATCAGGAGCCAATATCCCAATCACTCACTGGGTTATTTTATTTTAATGCCAATGAAAGTAAGACCCATCTGAAACTGTTGACAATTTTCTCTGAATGTAGAGTAATTGTTTCACCATTCTGAATTTTTGTATACCAGCACCTCCAGTAGTAACTTGATTTCATACACACAGATTTTGACAATGAGATGATCATAGAGATTTTTTTTAATTAAATACTTTTATTGGGGGCTCTTGCATCTCTTATCACAAGCCATACATTCATCCATTGTGTCAAGCACATTTGTACATATGTTGCCATCATCATTTTCTTTTCTTTTTTAAATAATTTTATTAGGGGCTCATACAACTCTTATCACAATCCATACACACATTAATTGTGTAAAGCACATTTGTACATTCATTGCCCTCATCATTCTCAAAACATTTCCTCTCCACTTAAGCCCCCGGTATTAGGTCCTCATTTTTCCCCTCCCTCCCCGCTCCCTCATGAGCCCTTGATAGTTTATAAATTGTTATTTCCTCATATCTTGCCCTGTCCGATGTCTCCCTTCACCCACTTTTCTGTTGTCCATCCCCCAGGGAGGAGGTCACATATAGTTCCTTGTAATCGGTTCCTCTTTCCTACCCACTCTCCCTCTACCCTCCCTGTTTTACCACTCACACCACTGGTCCTGCAGGGCTCATTTGCCCTGGATTCCCTGTATTTTCAGTTCCTATCTGTACCAGTGTACCTCCTCTGGTCTAGCCAGACTTGCAAGGTCGAATTCAAGTCATGGTAATGGGAGCAGGGAGGAACATTTAGGAACTAGAGGAAAATTGAATTTTTCATCGTTGTTACATCGCACCCTGACTGGCTCATCTCCTCCCAGAGACTCCTCTGCAAGGGGATCTCCAGTGGCCTACTAATGGGCTTTGGGTCTCCACTCCACACTCCCCATCATCATTTTCAAAGCATTTCCTTTCTACTTGAGCCTTTGATATCAGTTCTTCATTTTCCCCCTCCTTCCCTCTCCCTCCACCCCTCATGAACCCTTGATAATATATTGATTATTATTTTCATATCTTACATCATCTTTTGTCACCCTTCACCCATTTTTCTGTTGTTCTATTCTGTGGGAGGGGAGTATATGTCAATCCTTGTGATCGATTCTCTCTTTCTCACTTCACCTTCCCCTTATCCTTCTGGTATCTATTCTCATTGTTGGTACTGAAGGATTTATCCATCCTGGATTTCCTGTGTTGTGGGCTCTTATCTGTAGCAGTGTGCATGCTCTGGTCTAGTCCAATTTGTAAGGTAGAATTGAAGTCATGATAGAAGGGAGAAGGAAGCATTAGAGAACTAGAGGAAAGTTGTGTGTTTCAACAGTGCTATACTACACCCTGACTGGCTCATCAATTCCTTGTGACCCTTTTGTAAGGGGATGTCCAATTGTCTACAGATGGGCTTTGGGCCTCCATTTTCCAGGCCCTCTACCCTCCCGCATGCCCCCAATCACAGTGGTATGATTTTGTTCTGGGTCTTAGACGACTCATAACTGATCCCATTGACACTTCATGATCACAGAGGCTGGTGTGCTTCTTCCATGTGGGCTTTGTTGCTTCTCAGCTAGATGGCCGTGTGTTTATCTTCAAGCCTTTAAGACCCCAGACATTATATCTTTTGATAGCCAGGCACTATCAGCTTTCTTCACCACATTTCTTAGGCACCTATTTGACCATAGTGATATTTAAAAAAAATTTTTTTGCTTCCTAAAAGTATTTCGCACTTCCAGAGATCAAACAAGAGGCCCAGCTGAGCAAATAAATAAAGTCAACAGGAATAGCTTTTGAAGACTAAATTGTCATTGGAATTATAAGACAAGAAAATAGACTAAAACAAACATACTAAAACTGAATAGGTTGACTGTATGCTGAAATAGATTTAAACTGTCCAAGTGTCTCCTACCATAATATCCAAGATGCCTAAGATACATTTAAAAACCACTGGAAAATAAAGCTTGGAGGATGAATACAGACAAAGGAATCAACTCTGGGATGAATTGAAATTGAAATATGTGCCAAGTATTTTAAACAGTTACAATAAAATATCATCATTAGTTTTCTTGAAACAAATTAGGAAAAGAAGCTGTAAAAAACGATTTCTTTAAAATGTTAAAAACAAAAGAATTTAAAAATATAATAACCTAAAGAAAAAACTGTGTCAGATTGTCTCCAATATTCTAAATGAAATGGAGAATATCATCGTGGATACTGCCACCATTACAACCAAAGTCGGGAAGTGTGAGAAAGAGCGATAGCCTGGGGAACTCACTGGGACAGCTCTACCCTGGCCTGTAGGGTTGTTGTGAGTCAGCATCGACTTGATGGCAAGCTAGACATTTACAAGAAATTTAATTTGTAATTTCAACTCTTGCAAGAAAGACCATGGGACAATTTTATATAACAAGAATTTTATTACATTTCACATGACATCAGGAGAGGGCATGGTGCAGAACTAGCTCTGCTTTGTTCTGCCCTGTATCGGGTCACAGTAAGTGGTACAGTGCCAGAAGATGAGCTTCCCAGGTCAGAAGACACTTGAAATATGACCCAGGAAACTGATTTCTCAGGACAGATTCCACATTGACATGGATGGAGGAAATCCTTCGGAAGTGAAGTCTTTGGTACCTTCATTTTCTGACAGGGCATGACTCCAAATGAGAAGAAGCAGTTGTGAACATCAATGATAATATGACCTTGGAACATACAAAGTATGAATCAAGGAAAATTGTTTTTAAAAATGGGATGAAACCCATAAAGATGGACATTTTAGGCATTAGTGAGGTGAAATGGACTGGTATTGGTGATTTTGAATGAGAAAAATCATGTTTTTCTCTGCTGCAAATGAGACAATCAAGAGGAATGGCATGGTATTCATCCTCAAAAGGAACATTTCAAGAGCAATCCTGAAGTACAATGCTGTCTGTGATAGGATTACATCCCTCTGTATTCAAGGAAAACCAATCAATACAAATATTATTCACATTTATGGACCCACCATCAAAGCTTGTGATGAGGAAGTTAAAAAAATTCTGCCAAGAGATTAAGATGAGTTACATTTGGACACCTACTACACAAGGCCTCTTTAACATGTTCAGTAGCAAGGAGGTTGCTTTGGAGCAATAGGCGTGTTCTTGAAAAGAAAAGTATTTATTATGAAGTTGTTGGTCTTACAAAATTTTATCATGTGTTCCGGAGCTCAGTTTCTATCACCAAGACCATATTTCCCAACTATTGTTCCATTTCTTTGTTGCCAACTTTGCATTCTAGTTGCCAATAATTATCAGTGCACCTAGATTGTATGTTTGATCACTATCAGATTGAAGACTTTGGTAGAATTATTTAACTGATCAGATGACACTTAACAACAAGAACATCCTGGGTGTAGGGGAAAACATAAATGTAATCTGCTTAATTTTTGAAAACCACAAGCTTGCTCCTTTACCCCAGATGATAAGCACCAGGATGCCCTGTGTGTGGCATCTCCACAGGGTGAATAAGTCTTCGATTTGGAAATCCCTTCTGACTGACTAAGCATTTTTTGGTTCTTCCTTCCTTTGATATCAGTTTTATATGTTTTTAATAGTACAATCCTTCTAACGAGTGCACTATTTGTGTTAATTGACTTAACAAATTAAGCCAAAATATATTTTACAAAATAGATTTTTAAACAAAATGCATTGTTACTTCTAGATGATAATTATATGAAGTACATATGACTATGTTTTCCTTAACTTTGCTTTTATAGCAGGTACATGCTTCCAACTCAAACTTTTAATATTACATGGAATAAATGAAGGATCAAGATCTCTAAGCTATTTGCTAGTATTAAATTGAGTTATTTTTTCCAATATTTGAAAGTTCACAAAACTTTTCAAAGAAAATGTTGTATCTACGAAGAGCTGTTTAAAACAATAAAAAGATGGTAAAACTTTTATGACATGAGTAGATTTTGGAGGATTTATTCCTAAAATAGAAAAAAGCTGTAGACTACCATTTTTCTAGATGAATAACATTTGCATCTCAAATGGGCTCAGCAGGCCAGATGCTAGTTAGCCTATGACTCAGACTAGCCAAACGTTGGCCAACCTGTTCATTGAAGGGGCACTAGTGGCACAGTGTTTATCCTGTGGTCTCCTAACTGCAGGAGAAAGAGAATTTCTATTCCTGTAAAGAGTTAAGTTCTCAATTTTAACTTATCCTACTGGGTAAGGATTAGTCAGAATCAACTCAATGGCAGTGTGTTTGTTTTTTTGCTTAATAGAGCCTACCTACCTATATTAGGTAGTTTATAGCTCATAGGTTTGAATCTTCAGATCTTTCTAAATGTCTGCTAAAATAGTAATGGGACCATGCTTGAGCTCTGCAATGACCTCCTCTGCTCTTTCAGATTGGAAAGCAAAGGTTATAGCTCTAGGCACATGACTGGGATGCATTTTTAGGCACTGGGACCAATTGAATCTGCAGACCCCCCAAAACAAACAAGCTGGCAGTCTTTGTAATTAGCTAAACAGTGGGGAAAATTGACCTGAAAATAGTAATCTACATTTTAATAACAAATAGTTACCATTAACCAAGGTTCTCAAGAGAACCTGATAGTATTTAAAATGTTACAATATGTTATAATAAAACCTACTCATCTGGATCATAAGAATCCCATGCAAAATTAGTATTTAAAGGAAAAGTTCATAAAACCACCACAGTATATAAATCTGGCCCCAGACAGCAAGAAGAAATTACAAGAGTCGGGGGTAGGTTCAGCAACTATATTAATCTCTAATAAATTTTGAGAATGGTCTGCCCACAAGAAAGAAATGTGATAATTTTTCCTGTTTGTCATTAAATCAGCTCCTTATAGAGTAGGGGAGCTGAAATATATCTTTAAAATATTAAACCCTAAAATGCCTACTGCTGGCAGGAATAAGGATTTTCTAAAAATCCTCTAAAGGCATTGGACTCTCTGGAGTTACTATATTACTTCCAAATTTGCCAAGTAACAATCAGTTTCAGTCTATCATACATCTGCCACTTGGCATTACAATGCTTACCTATCTTCTGCCCTTGTCTTGCAGATTCTGTTAGTCTTAGTGGTTATGTGCAAAAATTCCTTAAATGCCCTGAATAACACACTCAAAAGGAATGACCTGACATTCATTGTCTAAAAATGAAAATACAGAATCAATCATGACTTACAGCACTATTTGTGATAGGATTATATCTATCTTCCTTCAAGGAAATCCAATCAATACAACTACTTTCAAATTTATGTACCAATGACTTTAGTTGAAATTTTATCAAACATGAAATCAAGGTTCATTGATAATTATTGGAATTGGAATGCAACTTGGAAAAGGAGAGGAAAGAGCAATAGCTGGAAAATATGGACTTGGTGATAGAAACAAAGCTCATGACAGAATTTTGCCAGATCAATGACTTCTTCATAGGAACGACCTTTTTTCAACAACATGAAAGATGTCTATACGTATAGACTTCTCCAGATGGAACACACAGACATTAAATTGACTCATTGATTGGAAGGGATGATATGGAAGCTTAATATCAGCAGATAAAACTAGGCCAGGGGCTGATTGTGGAATAGAACATCAATTCTCATATGTAAGCTCAGGATAAACTGAAAAAAAAAAATGTAAACAAGCCCACGAGAGCCAAAATACAGCCTTAAGTCTGTCTCATCTAACTTTCGAGAACATCTAAATTTTGAGAGCACATATTTGACACACTGAACACTAATAACAAAAGACCAAGATGTGATGGGCTGCGGGAGGACATCAGGAGCATCATTCATGAAGTAAGCAAAAGGTCATTAAAAAATGAAGCTGAACATGATAGTGGGACAAGAGGAAAGTACAAAGAAATAGAGGAAAGAACTAGGAGGCAAAGGATAGTCATAGAGATGTAAGTACAGGCATATACAGATGTAAATATATTTATATATGATGAGGGGGAAATATATCTATGTACATATATTTATAGGTTTAGGATTAAGAAAACAGATGGACAGTGGGCTCCTGCTCAAGTACTTCCTCAACACAAGAACACTTTGTTCTGACAATTTGGCAGTCTGAGCTGCTCACCTTCCTGGCATGATCGCTGAAGACAATGGGTGCACAAGCAAATGTGGTGAAGAAAGCTGATGGTGCCTGGCTACCAAAAGATATAGCATCTGAAGTCTTAAAGGTCTGAAGATAAACAAGCAGCCATCTAGCTGAGAAACAACAAAGCCCACATGGAAGAAGCATACCAGCCTGTCCAGACTCGATGGCTGAGGACAAAGGGAGTGCATAAGCAAAAGTGGTGAAGAAAGCCGATGGTGCCCAGCTATCAAAAGATATAGAATCTGGGGTCCTAGAGGCTGGAAGATAAACAAGGAGCCATCTAACTGAGAAACAACAAAGCCCACATGGAAGAAGCACACCAGCCTGTGAGATCACAGGCTTCAAAGGGATCAGGTATCGGGTATCAAAAACCAAAATAAATAAATAAATCATAGCTTTGTGAATGAGGGGGAGTGTGGAGTGGAGACCCAGGGCCCAATTTTGGGACATTGGACATCCCCTTGCAGATGGGATGCAGGGAGGAGACGAGCCAGTCAGGGTGCAGTGTAACAATGATGAAATATACAATTTCCTCCAGTTCTTGAATGCTTGCTCCTCCCCCACTATCATGATCCCAATTCTACCTTACATACTCATCTGGATCGTAGGATGTACACTGGCACAGATAGGAACTGGAAATACAGGGAATCCAGGATAGATGAACCCCCTCAGGACCAGTAGTGATGGTGGTGATACCGGGAGGGTGGAGTGAAGGTGAGGGAGAAAGGGGGAACAAATTAGAAGATCTACAGATAACCTCCTCCCTGGGGAATGGGCAGCAGAGAAGTGAGTGAGGGGAGACATCGGATGGTGTTAGATATGACAAAATAATAATAATTTATAAATTATCAAGGATTCATGGGGGAGGGAGAAGCAGGGAGGAAGCGGTAAAAATGAGGAGCTGATACCAAGGGTTCAAGTAGAAAGCAGGTGTTTTGAGAATGATGATGGCAACATATGTACAAATGTGCTTGACACAATTGATGTATGTGTGGATTGTGATAAGAGTTGTATGAGCCCCTAATAAAATGATTTGAGGGGGAAAAAGACAAGATCAAAGTGTATGTCAGAAAAGATCCAAATTTGTTCTTAATCATAAAGTACCTAAAGTAAAAAGAAAAAATGAATAAGTCAAAAAGCTGAATAGAAAATTCCAAAGGGAAGCTAAAAAAGACAATGTCAAATATTATAATGAAATGTTCAAAGACATAGAATTAGAAAACCAAAAGGGAAGAACAAGGTTAACATGTCTGAAATTGAAAGAACTTTAGAAAAAAAACTCAAACCTAAAGTTGAAATATTGAAAGATTCTATGGGAAAAATATTAAATGATGCAGGAAGCATCCTAAGAAGATAGGGAGAATACACAGAGTCACTACACCAAAAAACCTACTTGACATATGAGCATATGAGCAAGAACCAATGGTGCTGAACAAAGAATTTCAAACCGCACTAAAAGCATTAGCCATAAACAAGGCTCCAGGAATTGGTGGAAGACCAATTGAATTGTTTCAACAAACTGATGAAGCACCAGAAACACTCCCTCATCTATGCCAGGAAATTTGGAAGAGAGCTAGTTGGCAAAATGACTGGAAGAGATCCATATTATTGCTTATTCCAAAGAAAAGTGACCCAATAAAATGCTTAGGCTATAGAACAATGTCATTGATATCAAATTCAAGTAAAATTTGCTGAAAATCATCCAACAATGGTTGCAACAGTACATTTACAGGGAATTGCCAGAAGTACAGGCTGGATTCAGAGGAGGACATGGAATAAGGGATAGCACTGCTGATATTGGATGAATTTTGGCCCAAAGTGGTGAATAGCAGAAAGATGCTTACCTTGTGTTTTATTAACTTTGCAACGGCATTTGACTGTGTGGATCATAATACACTGTATTAGTCCAGGTTAAGTAGAGAAACAAATCCAAAAACACTCATCATATATGTATAAAAAAGAACTGTTATAAAAGAGTGAGTGAATATTAAGAAAACATCTCAGCCCAGTTCAGATCAAGTCCATAAGTCCAATATTAACCCAAAAGTCCAATATTAGCCCACGAATTCCTCTTTAGACTCACCCAGCACATGCAATGATGCCAAATGCAGGAAGATCACAGGCCGGTGGGTGGAAAGTGGATGCATCTCCCGTGCTCTGATTGCCATCAGCATGGTTCCATGTGGCTTGTCAACAAGAGGGTGTAGCAGTGAGGGAGAGTTCCCAGAATTCTCATGAGAAAGCCACACCCACAAGGAGGAACCATCAGGCTGCGAACTGATTGGCAGGCTAGATTCTACCCCTTCATTCTTTTATCAAGTTAATGTGAAATTGTGTGTAACTACCACATACACTATGGATAACCTTGAGAAGAATAGCAATTCCAGAGCACCTAACTGTGCTCATGAGGAACTTGTACATGGATCAAGAGACAATTGTGCAGACAAAACAGGAGAATACTGAGCGGTTTTAACTCAGGAAAGGTGCGTGACAGAGTTGCATCCTTTCACCATAATTACTCAATCTGTATGCTGAAGAAATCATCAGAAAAATTGTATTATTTGAATAAAAATGTGACATCAGGATTGGATGAGGCTTATTATTAAAATGTAATTCAGATGACAATCTTGATTGCTGAAAGTGAGGAGGACTTGAAGCACTCGCTGAGGAAGAGCAAGGATTGCAGCCCTCATATGGATAACACTCAATGTAAAGAAGACCAACATCCTCCTCACAACTGGACCAATAAGGAACATCATGATAAATGGAGAAACATGTGGTGTTGTTAAGGTTTTTGTCTCTTTTGGATTCACCATCAATGCTCATGGAAGTAGTGAAGGGATCAAAAGTCCCATTGCATTTGGTAAATCTGCTACAAAACAAAACAAAACATTTTTGGAGTGTAAATAGCAAAGATGTTACTTCTAGGACGAAGGTGAGCCTCACCCAAGCCACTGTATTTTCATTGCCTCATATGCATGTGGAAGTAGGGAACTGCGTAAAGAAGACAAAGGAGAATTGATGGATTTGAACTGTGATGCTGGAGAAAAGTATTGACAGTACCACGGACTGCTAAACATTCAAACCAATCTGTCTTGGAAGAAGGGCCAGAGTGCTCCTTAAAAGCAAGGATGGCAAGACCTTGTCTTGTGTACTTTGGGCATGTTGTCAGGAGAGACTAGTCCCTGGCGAAGGACAGCATGCCTGGTCAAGCAGGGCAGCGGAGGAGGGGAAGGCCCTCAAGGAGATATATTGACACCGTGGCTGCAGCAATGGGCTCAAGAATCAGAATGATTGAGAGGATGGTGCATGGCTATGCAGCAGGACCTTGTTCTGTTTTGCATGGGATCACTATGGGTCGAAATCACCTCAGTGGCACCTAACAATGTATGTATGCACATGTGTGTATGTATACACACACACACACACATACATATAGAATTTGTTTCCTATGATATTGAAATTTTGATTCCTTAGCATATACATGCTATAGAATCAAAGTGGAGCTCCTTAAGAAAGAAAAAAATGGCATGTGCTCTACATCTAAAAAGCATCCAGAGGTAAAAATGATATTTATGATATTCAGAAGGCCATGTTATACTAATTAAAATAAATAGTTCACTCTTTAGAATGACTTTCCTATTAAAATTATATTAGCCAGCTTGTTAACAGAGGGAGGAAGAAGCCAAATAACATGTTTCTTAAGTCAAGTGATTTCCAAAATGCAGGCTTATTTACCCTGAGACGGAAGCATATACGGCGTCTAGGAGGCCACCTAGAACGGTGTTATGTCCGGGTGGTTGCCATGTCTTGGGATAAAGGCAAGCACGTGTTTTTCCCAGACTCACTCGCTGCCTGTATTTCCCTATTCCTAAGAATACAGTCAGGCAAATTCCTTTTAAGACACTCAAATCCAATATTCTATTCTCTACTTCAGACTCCGAGCATTCTTTATATAGGACAAAAGAACAAGAAGACTTGTACACTGCAAAACAAGCTCAATGATAAATAAATTGTATTTTTAAAAGGCAAGAGAGAGTAACATTGAAGAAAAACAATCTCATGGACACAAAGAAAAAAATATTTCACCATAATCAAACCTCACAGAGGTCTGCTGATGGAAGACCCCAAGTCCCAGACAATAGACTAATAGACTATTAGACAGAAGAAAAATTAGCTGACAAAGATTCCCTCACCTGTGTGATTTGGCTAGATTCTTACCACACAGGCCCCGGCCCAGAAGATTCTGAATCATAACAGATAATTGTGGCTACTCATCTTCTTGCTTAATAAGACTCTGATCCAATCCCACCAGGAGGTAGAGTGCACATTCTGGTCCAGCCTTTCTTTTGGAGAGGTTGGCCAGATGTGTTACTTTAATTAGATCCTTGTTTTAACAGGAGAAAGATTTACTTTTGAAAGACATAGGCATCCCAAGAGAATTTTATTTAGGATCTCCTAACAGGAAGAATGAGCCAATAATCAGAGAAACTGGATTATATGAAAAAGAATGTGGCCTTCAATATGAATTGCAACTCAATGGAAATAAAACTCACATCTCATGTCTAGACTAATAGATAGCATCACATTAAACAGAACAGATTGAAGTCGTCAAGGATTTCCTCGTGCTTGGATCGACAATCAATTTTCATGGACGTAGCAGTGAGGAAATGAAACAACATACTTAGTTGGATAAATCTGTAGCATCGACATCTATAGTGTTGAAGACCAAGGATACTATTTTGAAGATTAAGGTGGACCTGATCCAAGTCATGATATTTTTAGTTGTCTCATATATAAAAATAAAATAATGTTTGACATTAAATAATGAAAAACGTGGAAGAATCCATGTGAAGGATATTGAAAGCACCATTAACAGCCAAAAGAACATGTAAATTTGTCTTGGAAGCAGGACAGCCAGAATTCTCCTTAGAAGCAAGACTAGGAGACTTCCTTTCACTTACGTTGAACATGTTATCAGGAGAAAGCAGTCCCTGGCAAGGACAGAGTGTTTGGTAAGTAGAAAGGCCACAACGAAGATGAAGACCCTTGATGAGAGGACACAACAACAACAGTATTCCCTTGTTCTGTTGCATGTGATGTTACTATCTTACGCTATAATTTGATAATTCTGTTGAATTGCCTTTCTTTGGAATTGATACAAATATTATCTCTTCCAGTCAGTTCACCAAGCAGTTGTCTTCTGAATTTCCTGGCATTGATGAGTGAGTGTCTATTGAAACATTTCAATTGGTGTGCCATCAATTCCTGGATACTTGTTTTTGGCTAATGCTTTCAGTGTTATTACCCACAAACCAACCCACATCTGTCAAGCAGATTCCAACTCATAATGTCCCTATATATAATTTTTGGTGCTGTAAATCTTTATGAAAGCTGATGGATGGACAATCTTTCTTGATGAGAGGAAGACTTGAAGCACTTGCGGATGAAACTCAATGACTGCAGCCTTCTGTATGGATTGCAACTCAATGTAACGAAAACATGTTTCTTCACAATTGGAACAATGGACAGGTTTATGGTACATGGAGAAAAGACTGAAGTTGGGAAGGATTTCATTTTACTTGGATTCACAAAAACATGAGTCAAGGAATCAAAGAACGTTTTTCATCCGGCATATCTGTTCTTTAAAGTTTTTAAGAGAAAGGATGTTACACTGGGGACTAAGGATGACTGACTCAAGTCATGATATTTTCAATCAGTTCACCTGCATGTGAAATTTGGAGAGTGAATGAAGAAGATCACAGAAAAATAGAACATGTGATGCGCTTAAATGTTGGTGCTGGCAAAGAATATTGAAATGACTGTGGACTTCCCAAAGAACAAACTCATCTGTAACGGAAGCAGTACAAGGAGAATGTTTCTTAGAACTGAGGAAGGTGCAAGTTCATCTGATGTACTTTGAAAACATTAACTGGAAAGATCAGTACCTGGAAAAGGACCTCATGCCTGGTCAACCAGAGAGTCAGAAAAAAAGGAAGGTTGTCAAGGAGAGGAACTGACACAGCAGCTGCAACAGCAGGCTCATGCATAACACTAATTGTGAGGATGGCCCCCCAGGGGGCAATGTGCCATTCTGGGGTAATTGTGCACAGGCTCACCTTGAGTTAGAACCGACTCAAAGGCACCTACCGACAATGACAGCAGCCATGTTTTAGGGACCATTGAGTTGAGTCTGACCGATAGTGACCATCTGCACAACAGTATGAAACATTGCCAGATTCTGTGTCATAATCACAATTGCTCCTGTGGTGGAACCCATTGTGGGAGCCACTGTGTCAATCCATCTAGTCGATGGCCCTCCTCTACTTCACTGCCCCTCCACTGACTAAGCAAGACAAAATCCTTGACAACTTCAATCTTTTCTTTATTTCTTGTGCTGTTACCTATGGATCCAATTGTAAGGATTTGGATTTTCTTTACCTTGTCTTATACGCTATACTGAAGGCTGCAATCCTTGATCTTTATCAGCAAGTGCTTCAAGTCCTCCACACTTTTAGCAACCAAGGTTGTGTCATCTGCATATCAAAAGTTGTTAATAAGCCTTCCTCACACCACTGGTCCTGAAGGGATCATCCGCCCTGGATTTCCTGTATTTTCAGTTCCTATCTGTACCAGTGTACATCCTCTGGTCTAGCCAGACTTGCAAGGTCGAATTCGAGTCATGGT
Organism: Echinops telfairi; assembly: GCF_000313985.2. Classification (NCBI taxonomy): domain Eukaryota; kingdom Metazoa; phylum Chordata; class Mammalia; order Afrosoricida; family Tenrecidae; genus Echinops; species Echinops telfairi. Next base: position 50,491,068 of record NW_022111369.1, read on the forward strand.
AGTGGGAGTGGGGAGGAAGCATTTAGGAACTAGAGGAAAGTTGTACTTCTCATCGTTGTTACATCGCACCCTGACTGGCTCATCTCCTCCCCGAGACCCCTCTGCAAGGGGATCTCCAGTGACCTACTAATGGGCTTTGGGAGAGTAGAGGGAGAGTGGGTTGGAAAGAGGGAACCAATTACAAGGAACTATATGTGACCTCCTCCCTGGGGGACAGACAACAGAAAAGTGGGTGAAGGGAGACATTGGACAGGGCAAGATATGACAAAATAATAATTTATAAATTATCAAGGGCTTATGAGGGAGGGGGGGAGGAAATGAGGACCTAATGCCGGGGGTTTAAGTGAAGAGCAAATGTTTTGAGAATGATGAGAGCAATGAATGTACAAATGCGCTTTACACAATTGATGTATGTATGGATTGTGATGAGTTGTATGAGCCCCTAATAAAATGATTAGGGGGAAAAAAGCCTTCCTCCAATCCTGATGCCACAGTCTTCTTCACATACTGCAGCTTTTTGATGATTTGCCCAGCACACAAATTGAATAAATAAGGTGAGAGAATACAACCCTGATGCACACTTTTCCCAGTTAATATTTAAACCAGGCAATATTTTCTTGTTCTGTCTGCATCTTGACCCATGTACAAGTTCTGCATGTGCACAATGAAGTGTTCTGGAATTCCTACTCTTCTCAATGCCATCCATAGTTGGGTATGACCCACACAGTCTAATCCCTTGGCACAGTCAACAAACACAAGTAAACATGTTTCTGGTATTTCTGCTTTCAGCCAAGATCCACCTGATATCAGCAATGAGATCCCTTGCTGCACATCCTCTGCTGGCTTTGCATGACTACCTAGTTCACCGGGTAAGAAAATCCTGAAGGCTGACTTGGATGCAGCATAAGTATGTATCACAAGGATCTGGCTTTACTCACCTGGCATCTTGATGGCACTGATGATATTATATTCATGTTTGTAATATAGCATGGCGTTTAGCACATAGAAGGTAGCCAACAAATGGCTATTGAATGCATAGGTCAATGTGATACCTGCCAGTTGAAAGGCAATTGCAGCTAATGGACATTGATTGAGGTTGCCTTAGTGACAGAAGAATGTAAAATCATCATGAGACCTGACACCCTTAATGCCTTGTGTGATTTCAGAGAAACATTCAAATAAGGAAAACATTGCCAAAAATAACTCCTTCATACAATGGAAATGGTTGACCGAGGAACAGGGGACTGGAAACATTCAAGGAGGTATCCACTGTGTTCATGAGCAGACAACCTGCTTTTCCTACACAGGTTCCTACCCAGGGAGCAGCTGAAAAGTTTTCAGGGCTTATTGCCAGGTGGACAGCTCTCTATGAACAGCTTTATGCTCTCCAGAAGTCGGCTTCATTCATGGGTGACAGTCCCACAGTATGTGGACAACATTTGATGGACAAAGCTACTCCATTAAGACCTGTAGCTGGAAAGACCCTGAGAGAAGATAAGAACAGGTCAGTTCAATTGGTTGAACTGCCTGCTGTCTTCCTGGCTGTGATGGAAGAATTAGACAATGTTGCTACGTGGGCAATGAGCACTGGCCTAGCTGTAGAGTCAGGTAAATGGCCAATGGAAAATTGAAATACTAGAGGGATGCATATGTGGAACATGGAAATAATTCTGAGAACTTAAAGGGCATGTCGGAATAGGGCATGACAATGCTCATCAGTAGAAGCTCCTTCCTAAATCAGAAGTCAAATAGAATCCCCAAGTGGACATGTTGGTACATTCTCTTGATATGGCCAAGGGGCTCTTTGACATGAATGGCCATGGGAATGCTGCAGGGATTCCGAGATGGGATCCATCTAGAATGTCAATAAGGACTGCTCAATCTGCCTACAACAAAGAGAGAAATTGCAGATGACTATGGGGCAGACCTTTCTTACTCAGTGTCCAAATTTCACAACTGAATTTACCTTGAATAAGGAAGACCACAGAAGAGCGGATGCATGCGAATTGTGAAGAAGATTGAAGTCCCATGGACATCACTTCGACATCTCGTGATCACAGGACAAACTGATCTGTCTTGAAAGATGTAAGGCCAGAGTGCTCCTTAGAGGCAAGGATGGCAAGACTTCATCTTACATATTTTAGACATGTTGTCAGGAGAGACCAGTCCTTGGAGAAGGACATCATGTTTGGTAAAGTGGAGGGTGGTGAAAAAGAGGAAGGCCCTCCATGAAAAGGACTGATACAGTGGGCTCAGGAATCGGAATAATTTGAGGATAGCTCAGGACCATGCATTGTTTCATTCTTTCGTGCACATAGCCGCTGTGCATCAGCGCCAACTCAATGGCACTGAACAACAACAATGTGGGGCAAATTCCCAGTGGAAAGGCCTTGCACATATCTGGCAAGTCTATTTGTTCAAATAAACAACATTTGTGGCACCAGGTGACTATCAAAGAATCCTCATAGGAACAAACATCAACTCTGGGCTTCACTTGGCATATCCTGTAATGAATACAGATGCCAAATAAAACATTAAGCGATTAGAACAAAATATACTGTAGCAATTTGGGCCAGCAATTATATTTCCTCAGACTAACAAATATACTTTACAAACCACAGTGTGTGATGGGCCAAGAAACATCACATTAGATGTATGTATCATATTTCATACCATCTCCAAGCTAGGGAAACATTTGTTATCTAAAATGGGGAAGAAAGTCATGAAGGGGTGGCTCGAATGCTATGCGAGATGTGTGCTAATTCTCAACATAAGGGTGGCAATGGGAGAACCAGCAATAGAGGGATCCCGATGTTCCTCAGGGCACCTGAGGAAGAAAAGTCGCAGAAGGACATTGGTTCCACTGCACAGCTCTTCCTCACATCATTTGAAATGGCTGCATTTCTGTCGGGTGTGCAGTCCAGGTCATAGTTCAGGTAGATCCCGGATCCTGTATTCTAGAATTCTGAAGGATCTAATGGGCTCTTCTTCCCATCTGAGAAAATTGATAGTGAGTGTCAATAGTGCCATATTGCCTATTGGTCAAGTGTAACCCACTTACCTGTGTAACCATGGCCAACATGAGTGTGAATGGACGGCGGAGAAAGAACCTGCTAAAATTAATCTTATATCTCCAGAGAGACTTTAAGAAAGGGAATGATCTCCTCTCTGTTAAATTTTATCAGGGTACAGGAAGGGTGAAGACAAGATAAACTTTTGAAGAACGTAAGCAGATCATATGAGTTGACCTGAATGATTGATACCGTGTGGGATCCCTCCCACAGTCTAATGGGCCCAAGGAGTGATGCACAATTAAAGAAGACAGAAAGGGGGTTGTAGGGAACTCAGCTCCATCGCCGGGAGAAGCAAGAAGAGAATGAAGAGCCCAGATTTTATTGAGCAGTGGGTTTTTGTAGATCTTGAGCCATGCAAGCTATTATTAATCACATGCATCAAACAAATAGGCCTTTAAGACCCCAGATGCTATATGTTTGATAGCCGGGCACCATCAGCTTTCTTCACCACATTTGCTTATGCACCCATTTGTCTTCAGCAATCGTATCGGGAAGGTGAGCACACAACGACATGAGTTTTTGTTCCTTGATGCCCGATACCTGATCCCTTTGACACCTCGTGATCACGTGAACAAAAAAATCATATAATTGTGAATGAGGGGGAGTGCAGATTGGGGACCCAAAGCCCTTCTATAGGCAACTGGACATGCCCTTACAGGTTCATGGGGAGGAGACAAGCCAGTCAGGGTGTAGTGTAGCAACGATGAAACATACAACTTTCCTCTAGTTCTTAAATGCTTCCTCTTCCCCTGCCCACCCCCCCATCAAGATCCCAATTCTACCTTACAAATCTGGCTAGACCAGAGGATGTACACTGGTACAGATAGGAACTGGAAACACAGGGAAGCCAGGACAGATGATCCCTTCAGGACCAGTGGTGAGAGTGGTGATACTGGGAGGGTAGAGGGAAGGTAGGATAGAAAGGGGGAATTAAATACAAGGATCTACATATAACCTCCTCCCTGGGGGATAGACAACAGAAAAGTGGGTGAAGGGAGACATCGGACAGTGTAAGACATGGCAAAATAGTAATAATATATAAATTATCAAGGGTTCACAAATGAGGGAGGAGTGGGGAGGGAGGGGAAAATGAGCTGATACCAAGGGCTCAAGTAGAAAGAAAATGTTTTGAGAATGATGATGGCAACAAATGAACAAATGTGCTTGACACAATGGATGAATTGTGATGAATTCTATGAGCCCCCAATAAAATGATTTAAAAAAAAAAACGAAAAACAAATAGGCAATACACTAGTATTGGTATTCCAAGTATTCAAAGGAAATATTTCAAAGGGAGTACAAAGCATCCAAGAGATACGAGTTGACCAGTTCTCACTCCTTGAGTTAAGTGAGAAGAGGAGCAGATGTTCTCTGAGATCATTACTTTAAGTTCCTAGCGGAGGACTAAGTGTCTGTAGAAAATAAGTTTGCAAAGATGGCGTAGTCAGAGTGGTGGGAGCAGGCCACTGACACTTTCTTCCAGGTCCTCAGTTCCCTACAATACCTAAGCAATTGAACCCTTAGGGTTCTTTACCCTACTGAAGTGTTGATTGTTAATGATTGCTTGGGCTAGTCAAATAATTGGCAAGAAGTTAATTCTTCAGGTATGAAATGGCCAATGACTAGAAGCATCAGTGGATGGTGGCCAGTGGCGAGTTAATGCAATATAGCCCTTCTAGCCATGGTTTTCTATTTTGTGTTGTAGAATAAATTATATCCTGTTCCCTGTGAGTATGTTCTAATTTTGGAATGAGGTATCTATGATGGTAATGAGGCAGGACTACATGGGATATCTTTTGAATCATCCACATTACTAGATAGTGGGAATCAAGTCAACGCCCTTTGCTACCTTGGACTTTTATGTTAAAACAAGAGCTAACTTCCTATTCTAAGGTATCACCTTAACAGGCAAACCATAAGCTGCCTGCTTGATTGAGAAATGTAAGAAGCTAGAATCACACAATGGGCGGAGGCTAGACTTGGCCCATCTAAGGTGTACAGAAATGATCCACATATCTTTACCTAATCTTTTGGTACAAGAAGGCAAAAATCACATCTCAGTTAAAACCCCAGACCAGGACAAGGTGCCACCTTTGTAACCCGTGTCATGTGCCGAAAACTAGGCAAAATCACCTGGTAATGACCACCAATTAGATGCCAGTCACTACCCTAAGAAAACTGTTGACCCTAGGACTCAGGCAGCCACCTTGAACTGTGCTGCGAAACTTTCATTCTTTTGCTCTGGATCTTGTATCTCATTTGCTTTTGCTTAGCCTCTGGTTCTTGGGTCTTGAACGGGCAGTCTGACCTGATTAACCAGTGTCTATAACTTTGTAAGTCAACAGCCCGATTGTATGAGAAAAGGGGACAGTCTTCCAGAGGGACCTCTGAACTTTAGTTTCAGACTTGAGGGTTTACACACAAGTGAACCAATTCCTGGAAGATTCGTGAGTTCTCTGAGCTGGTGCAGTGAACTGCAGGCCTCTAGGACAGAAGGCGCAGTGGCTGCGATCAGTGATAAAGGAGTGGTACAGAATTTTGGAAATTTTGGAAAAGTCAAACATTTGGGACATCTTTTAACTTCCACATCCCTGAGACTATAGCTTTGTACTAATCCTAATTATATATATATATATATAACTTCAAAAATAATTGAAGTTTTAAAAAAGTTTTAAAAAAATATTCAAAAATAATATATGTGTGTGTGTTTATGTACATTAGTATGTTAAACAGTATATGCATACATATTAATATGCACATATTTTTTTTAACTGGTATAATTCAGAGAAAGTATATTGCTAACCAGACAGTGATGTTGCAAGAGACTTTGGCAGTTCTAGGTCATGACCTGGTAAGTCATGATAGGTTGTATTAGTATGTGAAGTCTACAGTGATTCCAGGAAAGTGATTATCTACAGAGATTTCAAGGATATTAGAGCAAGTGGCTATTGTAATTTTATGAACTATCTCTTAGTTCATATCTAGGGGAAAGTAGATAACTTAGCTATGGGATACTAGGTTCGCATGTGCCATGAGTTGAATGGGTTAATGGTTACTAGGTAAGCTACCTGGATATAAACTAGTTACAACAAGAGAATTTGACCCACACAGAGAGAGATGGCAAATGTAAGTTGTATAACCAGGTTACTTAAAATTTCAATGTACCCATAACTTCCACATCTCTTTCTTCACTCACACCTCTATCCTCATGAAACATCTAGTTTCATATTGATATATATATATATGTCCTTCATCAACATATTATTGAAAGTGTCATTGAAAATTTAGTGAAAACAAAATGTCACATGTTTAATGTTCAATAGGATTCTGTTTACTCTATTAAATGGAATAATGACAAAATATGGAGTTTGCTTTAAAATGTAATTTATTGAAAAGAAAGCAGAACAAAAAACTCAGTCATTGTACTCAGTTATGATGAAAATATCCAAAAAAAGCAATTCAAAGACTTTATTGGCAAATTTCTCACAATAGAAACTCAGTAAGGACTTTAAGGCTCTGATTAGGTTCCCAGGCTGTCGTCTGACTGGAATGTAGGCACAATGAACTGTCTGGGAAAATTTAGCAAAAAGAGTACCATCTGATAAACAGATAATTTAAAGAAAGACTGCCCCTAAGTTGGAATTTTTCCTATTCTAAAATAACTGTTGAATCCTTTGGGTAGAATTGTGTTGTATGGCAGAAGAGAGAAGAAATTCAGAGAATGAAATTTTGGACACATCTGTAAAAGAAAGAAAAAAATAGTTACAATATTTTTAAGAAAACATTGTATAACAGACCCTAATTGCTCTTTGCTCTTACCCTGGGCCATTTGCCAAATGATACTAATATTTTCCTGTTACTGATATAAGATATATGCTTCTCCTTATTTTTGAGTTTCAGGGACTATTTATTATTATGACATGGTATTTTGCATTGCAGTCAGACGTGAGTTATGGGAAGACCAAAGAAAAGTCTTGCATATTGGTCAGGATACATTTTGTTTAGTATGAGCTATTGTAAGTAAAGTTTCTATGATTGGAGATAGAAAATATGCACACATGCACATTATTAGAACTTCTATTACAGTGACGGAATGTAATTAAAACAAATCAGAGGTCTTTACAACAGGTACCGACAGTGCAAACTTGTTTCTGTTTTGTTTCTTGCTAAGAATTATAGGGTCCACTTTGGGGTTATCCATTATCTATGTCCCATTTTCCTGGAAAATTATCAGAGCCACCTCAAAATTTGCATAAGCATTCAAAAACATATTTATTAATAACGGGTGATTGTTTTTTAGTATGAAACCAAACCATTGCAGATCCTTGAGGTAACTTAATTATAATCTAATTGCAATTATGCCTGCAAAAACTTCAGGGGGAAAGTCTTTGATTAGAAACATTTTCTTTTCATGTAGTATTTATATGTAAGTAGTCAAATAATTAGAGATATAATTTACCAACTAATCAACAGCTATACTTATGCATCTCCTGAGAATTTACTTAACTCTTTTGAAAGAATCAGCATTGTTAACATCTGAAGTGAGAACAGTCATAATATAATTTTCATTATATTAAGAAGAAGTGAATGCTATTCTACTGTCTACCATCTATCCAGTATTTGAGAACTAAACATCATTATGTTATTTAAATTCAGAATTACTAGATACCAACCTATGCACTTTATTCTCCTCACAGCATCCTTTTACCTAACCAAATGGAAGGCATTTAAAGAAGAATGAAAGTGTAGGAGAGGTAAAGTTAAACTACATGTCAGGATTCTTTGTCATATTCCGCTAATTTGGATTATTAAATATTTTACAGTTTGATAGTAGGGCTTTATTTTCCCCCGTACTTTCTCTGAACAAATTTCTCCTTTGAAATAAATTGTTCTGTTCTGTACTGCTCCTGAGTAATACTAATAGGGAAGTATTCACACTTTTCCATTTCAGAAAATTCTACAACTACATTTCAAGTATGCATTTGCCACGTTCAATCTAATTTTTCCATATTTTTTATTAATCATTAGTGGGCTCTTACAGATCTTTTAACAATCCATAATTAAATTTTATTAAGCACACTTGTATATATGATGTCATCAACATCCAAAAATGTTTCTTTTTCCTTGAGCCTTGGGTATCAGCTCCTCTTTCTCCCCCTTTCTTTAAGCTATTTTCTTTTCTTTCCTGTGGTAGAGGATGAACACGCAATAGTTAAGTGAACTTACCACCATTATGGCGTGCTGTCAGCCTTGTTAGCATCCCCCATGGCAGCGGTCTTAATGACATTGAAGGATGGTTGGAGAGCAAGATATGGCCTGGCCTGTGGAAGGCTATACAAAGTGCCATAGGGATAGGTCTCAAGCTGATAGACTTGTTGGAAAGGCTAAAAGGGAAAAACAGGCGGTAAGTGTATGAACAAATGCTCATCACACATAAAAACAAACAATTCATTTCCAAGATGGCTCTTGACATTACAGAGATGATCGCCCTGTGAACAAGAAAGAACCGCACTCTTTGTTGTCGTGGCTCCTGAAAACTTCCAGAAGGAGCACTAGTAGGAGATCTGAGGACAGATAAGTATCTCACTACTTTAAGATCATGCCTCACCCTTGAATTCCAAGAACCGACTCTACTTACAATGACTAATTATTAGAGCCCAGAAGAAAGAAGCAGCATGGATTTAATTATTACATAAACTCATTTAACCTACAAGGCATATTTTTGCTATTAAAATGTATAGTTTAATTTTCATGGAGACAGAAGTTAAAGAAATGGTCACCTGACCAGAATCACATAACTTGCTTTGCAAAATGCCAGAAATAGAAAACAAAAATAAAAACGCAAAATCTCCAAATTCCAGTGTTTATTGAAAACACTAGATTGTTGGATCCAAAACATTATTTTCCTTCCTGAAAACTGGAAATCTGCCTCAGTTGGTCTTAAACGATCATTCACTTAAGGCTGAGTTAACATAAAAACAATGCCTCCTGTATATTTAGGCTGTCAATATGTGTCTTTGCCAGAATTAGAAAATGAAACAAAAAATATTTGAAAGTATATCACATTCTGCTGTGTACATTTGACTATGTAAAGTCAAATAAATATCTGAGATTTTCTCTTTATATATTTATTTTTAATAAATTGTTCTATTGTTCTTTTATAACAATCCATACGTCAACTGTGTCAAGCACATTTGTACATATGTCTCCATCAACATTTTCCAAACATTTTCTTTCTACTTGAGCCCGCTGTATAAGCTCCTCTTTTTTCCCTCCCTCCACCCCCCTACCCTTGTGAACCCCTGATAAATTATAGATTTTTTTTTCATATCTTACACCGTCCACTGTCTCCCTCACCCACATTTCTGTTGTTCATCCCCCTGAGAGGGTGAGGGTGGAGTGTGTTTTATATCGAGCCTTGTGACCAATTCTCCCTTTCTCCCCCTACCTTCCCACTACCCTCATACTATTGCAACTCCCATTACTGTTCTTGGTGGGTTTATCTGTCCTGGATTCTGTGTGTTGAGGACTCTTATCTGTATCAGTGTACATACTCTGGTCTACCCGGATTTGTAAGGTAGAACTGGGGTCATAGTGGGGGGAGGGAGACGGGGGAAGCATTAAAGAACTAGAGTAATGTTGTGTGTTTCATTGGTGCTATACTGCACACTGGCTGGCTTGTCCCTTTCTTGTGACCCTTCTGTGAGAGGATGTCCAATTGTCTACAGATGGGCTTTGGGTCTCCACTCTGACCCCACTTGTTTGCATTGATATGATTGTTTTGGGTCTTCTGATGCCTGATACCTGATCCTGTCAACACCTCCTGATTGTACAGGCTGGTGTGCTTATTCCATGTTGGCTTTGTTGCTTCCAGGCTAGATGGCCACTTGTTTAATCTCAAGCCTTTAAGACCCCAGGTGTTATATCTTTTAATAGCCTGCACCTTCAGCTCTCTTCACCACATTTGCTTATGTACCCATTTTGTCTTCAGCAATTATGTTGGGAAGGTGAGCGTCACAGAATGACGTTATTTGGATTTTATCTTTATTAAAGCATTTATCTTATAAAAGTTTAGTATTACAAGTCAACTTACCTCAAGGTAAAAGTAGGCCTGTTCCTTTTTAGAGAGGGAAAGAGAATAATTAGCCTTGTGACTTACACCATGAACACCATGATATACTAAATATTACTACCAAATATTCTCATTAAGAATACATACATATATATTCTTATATTCATATTATATGAGAGAGAAAGAGAGTAGTTCACACATGCTTTTCTAAAAGCATATGAAAAATTGTGGTCAATGGGATGCATAATTCCCTTTATTTTTCAGCTTAAATGAAGTATAAAAGTAGGGTAGTTGTGATTTTCTCTTACTTTCACCAAGCAAAGTGGCCATAGAATTTTAGTAGGGATATTGGGAGTAAAATCCAAGGATGAAACACTATCATAAAATCTATGTTTTGAATAATGAGGAAATTTCTAATTACAGAGAAAAAAACCCATATCCTTCTTTACATTTTTTATCTAGATTGTCAAATATGAACTGAATCATCAAGGCCAAGAGCCACTGATGTGAAAAGAGGAAATACACAAAAGCCCCATAAAAAATCAAAACAGACAGAAATACTGACTTCATACATGTTTGGGAAGGGAAAAACGAAAGCTCAAAGATAATACACAATTTTTTCAAATTCATACAGTACTAGAGGCAAGAGTTTAAATGCAAGATGCTTCCATTGCACAAACCTATAGACGAATAATAAAATGTCAGATCTGGAAAAGATGAACACTAACTTAAAGCTAGCTTCACTCGGGAACTGCGATAAAGTTATTCTTTCCCTTTGGCAACTTCGATCTTGTCTTCCAAAGTTAGAGCTAGCTCTGGAGAGCCCAACACTAGACAAGGGCTGTGGGACGCTTACAGAGCACTAGTCAATGATGCCATTACTACAATAAACAAACAAACAAACAAACGAAAATAAAACTGATTGCCTGTGAGTTGATTCTGACTCATAGTAACCCTACAGGATAGGGTGGGTTTCAGGGACTATAACTCTGTACTGGAATAGAAAACCCTAAGTCTTTCTCTAGCATAGTGATGATGGTTTCAAACTGCTGACCTTGTGGCTAGCAGATCAATGTGTAACCAGTACACCAGCGGGGCTCAATAGTTTCTCTGAACTCTAACTGGGACTTCTCATAGAGAATATCTGACCATTTGTAGACAGCATTACACACATACACACACAGCTATTTACCTGATCCATTACACTCATAGACTCTCTCTGGAAAGAAAAAGAGTCAGTGTTACCTTCACACACAGATGAAGCAACATAATTAAGCTTTGCATGTTAGAGATGATTGGGGCACTGAGTCTAATACTGATTGCATAGAGCAAATTTTCGCAATAAACATACGGAAGATTCTCAAGAATATTCATATGATTCAGTAAATGTAAGCGCAGTTGGTACCCCTGAGTTAGGATTGCCCTGGCAGCACATGTGCGTGTTACAGTCCTCTTTACGTCATCTGTATGCCCCTCGTGCCTCGTGAGCGAGCTCACGATGAAGAGAGAGCTTTGTGGAGTTGGGGCACTCTAGAGTGGGAGAGAGAGCCGGATCTGTCTTGCCTGATTGACCTCCTCCATTTGACAGAGGGTAAAACCGGACCAGAGCTTGTTGCAACAGAGGCAGCAAGTCTCTTTCCAGACGGTTTCTTCAAAAGAAGAGCTTGTCAATTGGTAGATTTCCAATATGCCTCGGGAGCCTGACTATAACTGCAATTGAGAGCCTTGAGTAGAAAATGAATTTGGAAAAAGTATGATTTTAAGGAATTAAACTATAAAATACAAGATCATGTTTAAACATTACTGGAACTATGGATGTTAACACTTCTTATTGCTTGTGATTGGAAACAGGTGCCTGTGTCTATTGAGACAGGTGAGATAAGAACAGCTTCCGTTTCAATGAATAGTTCAAATCATCCTTGATACCCAGATTAATTTGTAAAAATCATTTCAGAAGGCTTTTAGTGGGAAATAGAGGTTTGGAAAGGAACAAACCTCCTCCAATGGTGAGAGACTATTTAAAAGCACATTTAACTGCCATATGGCTGATTTTCTTCATAATTTTAAAGAAAAAATTACCGGTTGGATGTGGTTGTATTCATTCAGTCTGTGAAGCTGCTCCTACATAAAAGTAAGTATATTTTCAGCTACTTAGACATCTTTCAGCACAATTCATTCATTTTGTAATATAGCTGGGGTAAATCATCCTCCATGAAATTTAAGGTAAACTGTATTCTATTACAGAATTATCCGAAAGTAATAAAATATTTTTCATTTTCTAACTTTAGAAAAAAATCATTTTAAAACTAAGCTCACCTATAGTTTTCAAAAATAAAGAAATGATAAGTTTCAGCGTTTAAGGGGAAATAATGATGTGTCAATTTTCTAAATCCATTGCCACCAAGTCAAATCCAATGTAGTAAGCCTATAGGACAAAGTAGACCTGTCCCGAGGGGTTCCAGGACTGTCCATCTTCGTGGAAGTAGACTACTTCCTCCCAAGAGTGACTGGCAGGTTCGAACCACCAACTTTTGGTTATTGGCCAAGCATTTGAACACTGTCTCCAGGGTTTCTTAGGACTGCCAATATATTATAACTGAATTTGAGTTAGCAATGGTTGCTTTCCACTTCGTCTTAGAAAAAATTTTAATAAAATATTACCAGATATGGGTGGTAGAACACTCTCTCTCTTGAAATATATTTCTGGTAAAAAAAAAAAAAAGAATCCAATGTGAAACCTCTGTTTTAATATACAAATAAATATTGATATATTTGAGACTTAATATGTAATGTTAGCAGGGACAGCTTGTTAAGGAAAATAAACCATTTGGTTGTAGTATTCTGGTTGTATTTATTTATAAATGACAAACTTTTACTGTTATTTATAAATGACAAACTTTCACTGTGTATTTTCATTCACTCAGGGGCTATGGCAAGCATTGGAGACACAACTATGAACTACTATGACAAATTATGAGCCGAACCAACATGATAATAAAGCCTACAGCCTAGCTGTATCACAGATAAGGTAATAAAATGTATTATTCAAGTGATTTCTTGGAACAGTAATGATGAATCCAAGTGAGGTATTAGCACATGTAAATTTGCTTAGACTTTATTTTAAATAATAGCCACTTGAAAACTGAAGTGACTAACAATTAGAGCCCAAATCAAATTACTGACTTTCTTCTTCTCAACTTGATATATGCAGAAAAAACATTTGCTTAATTTTTACAAAGCTTTTTCTCCTTAAGGTCCTAACAAGTATATTCGGGGTAACAAAAAACCCGTGTGTTTTGTTATATTTCTTTCTTTTAAGTGATAGGCGCTTTCTGCTGATTGGTACGTTCTTGATACATCTCTGCATTTAGCAGATAGTTTATGACTTCAGAGTTTAAGTGCACATACACATAGACCCACAACGTAGTCAGAACCTTCAGGAGCTGTGTAAAACTAGAGATTGGTAGGGAAGGAGGAGGAGAACCAGAAGTGTCTTGTTGGGCGTGCTCCACGTGGGAGTCTATGAGAGCTGAGTAGAGGAGTGCTCTTTGAGTCCTCGAAATAATACCAGGAATGAGAATGACAATATTGTTGTTGTTGTCACACATATTTGTATTTCATACTTGAAAAACAGGTTCAGTGACAATTATTTAAACTTGCTAATCCTCCTTAGATTGTGTAGACAGAGCAATTATAAAATTTAGCTTTCATGATTCCTTTTCTAATGTGTGGACTCTAGACCAGAAACTTAAATGGACTATTAAGTTCATGAATTAACCAGACTTTCTTTTAAATTAAAAGTTATCTGACACATCCGTGTTTTCACAGACTGATATCTTTATGAAATCCCCAACCAGATCGAATTTAGAAAAATAGACACATTGCAATTGTGTGATTATGACATATCATCAGCGATCCTATATGATGCAGAATGTCATTAGAATTAATTTTTCACTTCATTAGCAATTATGAATGTATGTCACAATTTTGGTTCATGAACGCACAGAAAGAACTAGCTTTACCAGTAGGCATAGGTAATCATCTGAATAATTTTTCAATTTAGACTGATAATAATTATTTAATGATAGAATAAATCACTCCTTAAGAATAGTAAAGTATATTAAGAAGCGGATTCAATTCAATATTTAATATATTTTAATTCAACAGTGAAATACTACATTATATGGAATAAAATATTACCATCTCGAGTTGGTTGTCTTGGTTGACTCTATAAAATTGTTCCTATTTAGGAAGAAAATTATTATCAATTGCTTGAATAATAATCAGTCAAAGCTCTTAATTTTTAAGTAATAAAGTTTGAATGAGACAATGTCCTATCCAGGGACAAAGATTAAGGGACAGAAGTTCCTATTTTATTGCTATTTCTGCCTCTTATGATTTGGGCTAATTAAATTATTCATTTTAGAAAATTAGAAAAAGAAGTTGACTTATGATAGAGTATAAAGTAAGAAAGTCATGAGTATTAATAGACATTTGTTCATATTTTTTATGTTTGGTCAGAATTACTAAGGAAATTGAAAATATGTTATGCTTTCTGACTTTGGATAGTAATTTTTCCAAATGAAATCAGAACTTCACATAAGCTAGGCAAAAATACTCATTATTTACCAGCCTTTATTTTAATTTAAAGGTTATCTGACACATCTCTGTTTCCATAGGTTGGCATATGTATGAAATCTCCAACCAGGACTGAATTTAGGAAAGTAGACACATGAAAATTTTGAGACTATGACATATCATCAGTGAGGCTATATGATATAGAATATAGTCAAACTTAATTTTTCACTTCTAGCAATTATGGGTGTAATACACAATTTTAAATTTTAGACAAACTAGAACTAGCTTTGCTAGCAGATATGTACATAATAATATAAATAATTTTTAAAATTCTGTCAGTAGTAATGATTTGATGATAGAACAAGTAACTCTTTAAGAATAAAATCCATTAAAGTGCATATTAAATTTATTGTGTATTTCAATTCAGTGACCCAAAACAACCCTATGATCAACAGAGAGAAACATTGCCGCCCTGCCCTGTCCTTCCAATAGTTCCTATGCCTGAGCCTGTTGTTGCAACCTCTGGGTCAGTCCATCTTGTTAGCGCCTTCCTCTTTTTCAGTGCCCCGCCAGCTTACCAAGCATGATGTCCTTCTCCAGGGCCTGACTGGCCTTTCCTGACCTTGGGAGGACGTGGGTCGACTTTACATTGAGTCCTAATTCATATTGAAGGCTGTAGTCCATGTTCTTCCTGTCCGAAGTATATAAGACAGAGTCTTGCCATTCTTGCTCTAAGGAGCACTCTGGCCTTTCTTCTTCCAAGAAAGATCGGCTTGTCCTTTCAGCAGTCCATGACACTTTCAATATTCTTCTCCAGCACCATGATTCAAGGCATAGATTCTTCTTTGGTCTTCCTTATTTCCTTGTTCGATGTCCAACTTTCACATGTAGATGAGACATGAGAAAATACCATGGCTTGGGTCCGACATCCCTTACTCCTCAAAATAACATTCTTGCTTTACAATACTCTAATAAGGTCTTGTGCAACGGTTTTACCAACTTCAACCTTTTCTCCATTGATCACGATGTTACCCATTGGTTCAGTAGTGAGGACCCAGGTTCTATGTTACATTGAGTCATAATCCGTATTGAAGGCTGTCATCCATGCTCTTCATCAGCAAGTGTTTCAAGTCCTCCTCACTTTTAGAAAACAAGGTTGTATCATCCGCATATTGCAGGTTGTTCATAAGTCTTCCTCCAATCCTGATACCACATTTTTATTCATATAAAGCCACTTCTTTGATGATTTTCTCAGCATACAGATGGAACACGTATGGTGAGAGGATACAACTGTGGTACATACCACTCCTGGTTTTAAACAATGCCATATCCCCTTGTTCTGCTCACACAACCGCCTCTTGATCCATGGTCAAGTTCCACATGAGCACAATGAAGCGTTCTGGAACTTCCATTCTTCATTGTTTATACATACTTCATTGTGGTCCACAGAGTTCAATGCCTTTGAATAGCCAATAAAACACAACTAAACATCGTTGGGTATTCTCTGCTTTCAGCCAAGATCCATCTGACATCAGCCATGATATCTCTTGTTACACATCCTCTTCTGAATCCAGCCTGAACCTCTGTCAAGTTCCCTGTCAATAAACTGCTGCAACCATTGTTGGATGATCTTCAGTGAAATTTTACTTGCATGCAATACCAATGATATTGTTCTGTAGTTTGAGCATTCTGATGGGTACCCTTTCTTTGGAATGGGCACAAATATGGATCTTTTCCAGTCAGTTGGCCAGGAAGCTGTCTTCCAAATTTCCTGGCATAGACAAGTGAGTGCTTCCAGGGCTTCATCTGCTTCCTGAGCCATTTCTGTTAGTATTCCATCAACTCCTAAAGTCTTGCTTTTGGCTAATGTTTTCAGAACAACTTGGACTTCTTTGGTCAGCACCATTGGTTCTTGCTCATTTGCTGCCCCCTGAAATAGTGGAATGTGGACTGGTTCTTTTTGGTATAATGACTGTATTTTTTCCTATCTTCTCTGGATGCTTCCTGCATCATTCAATATTTTGCCCATAGAGTCTTCAAGATTGCAATTAGAGACTTTCTTTCTTTTTATTGAGTTCTTTCAGTTTAAGATATGCTGAGTTTAAGATATGATTCCCCTTTGATTTTCTAATTCTAGCTCTTTACACATCTCCATATAATATTGAGCTTTATCTTCTCAAGCTGCCCTTTGAAATTTTCCGTTCAGCTCTTTCACTTTATCCTTGCTTTCATTTACTTTACTACTCTATGACTAAGAGCATGTTTCAGAGTCTTTTCTCACATTATATGGAATAAAATCTTACCATCTGGAATTGGTTGTCTTTGTTCACTCTGAGTTTGTTCCTGTTTAAGAGGGAAATCATTATCAATTGCTTGGATAATATTCAGCCTAAACCCTTAATTTTCAAGTAATAACATTAGAATCTTTTTTTCAAGTGCGAAGATGGAGGGGTAGAAAATCTTGCTTAAATGATATTTCTGAGCCAAATAATTTGTACTGACCAAATTATTCCTTTTAGAAAACTAGGAAAAAATTAACTTATGATAAAGTGTCATCCAGTGAAAAATACATGAGTATACAGGCAATTTTGCTTATTTGCTTTTTCAAAATTACTAAAGAAATTGGTTGAAAATGATGTTTTCCTTTTGGGCTGTAAAGATTTAATTTTAGTAAAATGAAATCAGATAGTCACATAAACTTACAAAAGTGATTATGCTAATATTTGTTGAAATTTTTTCATCTGATAAAGGGCTGACACATATTAAATGGAAAGAGATAATCTATTCAATAAATGGGCTACAAAAATTAGATCTACAGTTGAGAAGAACAAAACAAGACCCATACCTCATAGATATAAAAAAAATGAATGAAACAAATTAAAGACCCAAATGAAATCCTCGCACTATCAATATCATCAATTAAAAAATAGGGACAAACTTAAGGGCCTTGATACAAGACAAAAACACATATCAAACAAAATGAAAAGTAGTCACACAACAGAAGACAAAATATAGAGGATATTTGTGTGTACTGAAAAACTTCATCCATGAAAAAATAATAATTTATAATTTATCAAGAGTTCATGGGGGGTGGGAGTGGAATGAGCTGACACCAAGGGTTCAAGTAGAAAGAAAATGTTTTGAAAATGATGATGGCAACATATGTACAGATGTACTTGACACAATGGATGGATGGATGGATTGTGATAAGAGATGTAAGAGCCCCCAATAAAATGATTAAAATAAACAAACAAACAAAACCTTCATCAAAAAGGTAAAACAAAAACCCATAAGCTGAGAAAATGTTTTTGACAAGATATCTCAGGTAAGGAGCTAATCCCAAAAATCTATAGAAAACTGCAACAGCTCAAAAGAAAACGGTGGATAAAGCAATTAGGAAATGGGCAGAATCTACAGATAGACAAGTCACCGAAGATGTCATGCAGGGCCCACAAACATAGAGAGAAATGCTCACAATTACTAGCCACTGGAGAAATGTGAATTTTAAAACAACAATAAGATACCACCTCACACCTCATGTCAGGATATGGATGAATTTGGGAGATATTATGCTAACCAAAGGTAGTCAATCTCATAAAGACAAATACTGTATGAGTCCACTATTATAAAACAAAAAATCAAGAAGAGTGTTTCCACACCAAAAGCTGCATACAGTGATGGAAAAGCAGAAAAGGAGCAGAGAAATGGGGAAAAAATAAACAAGTAACATATAAAAATAATATAGTTTTCCATGTGGCATCAATTATTTAATTTCTTTCTGATATTTAATACTGTTATCATTGATGTATTAGAATTGAAATTCATGCAATATATGTAAACTGCCTAATATCACTTGCTGGTATTATCTGTAAACTGTCATTCAAATACTATGCTATTCAGATTCAAAAGCTGATTTGAAATTATCAATAGCTTTACTTTCAGAGGTCAATCATAAAAGGTCTAAAGACTACGAACTACTATGAATTAAAAGTACATTTGCCTCTCATAGCCTTAAGTGAAAACTTACCAGGAAGTTTTGGAAGACCACATGCTCCTTTGGGATGTGCTTCTAGTAAAAATAATGAAATGTCCACGTAAACTTTCACGTAAGTATATTCTGAATAACATTATTATATTTTAAATTTAGCAAACGTATCTTACCTCAGGGCTCAGAGGGACAGCTTCCTTTAAGTAAATGAAAACATACACAGCTTTAGTTTTTTGACTTATTAATTTGCATCAGGTAACAACACCAATAAATGAGATACTGGTACTAAATTTTTTTAAAACTACCATTGAGTCAGTGCTGACTCATAGCTATCCTATAGGAGAGGGGAAATCTGCCTCTGTGAGTTTCCTAGCTGCAACTCTTTTTAAAAATATACTTTTATTGGGGGCTCTTACGTCTCTTATCACAATCCATACATTCATCCAATGTGTCAAGCACATTTGCACAT
>NW_022111369.1:50510370-50522506 GCF_000313985.2 Echinops telfairi
TCCTCGTCGCCCCTCACCCTCTTTTCCGTTGTTCATTTTCTAGGTTGATCTTTGTGATCGATTCCCCCATTTTCCCCCCACCCCCCGCTAATCCTCCTGGTATCTCATTGTTGGCCCTGTGGGGGTGTCTAGCCTGGACTCCCTGTGCTTTCTGTAGCAGCATGCATGCTCCGGTCTAATGGGATCGGGCAGGCAGAATGGAGGTCTCTTTACAGGGGTTGAGAGTCTGGATTTCCTCCCGCAGAGCAGCTGGTGGTCTGTGCTGTTGACCTTGCTCTTAGCCCAACTCACTCTCCCCTCACCCCCAGGCCTCCTTGCCGCTAAATCGCGGTGGCAAACTGATTTTTAGCTACACATTCCTAGAAGGCTGAGATGAGATTAGTAACTTGAAACGTAATATATTAAATGTTGCTTTCTTCTACTCATTGATTTCACCAATGAGATTGTTTTTAGTGTGAGAAGTGGATCAAACGAATCCCCTTTAGTGATTTCACAGAATCCCCGTTAATTGGCTGAGTATTATTTAGGTAAATCATAGGAAGACTTGTTTTCCCCTAAATCAAATGAAAGGCCCCAAGACTGTCTGGATTAACAAGTGGCCAAGAGGAAATAGTAATTAGAGGATTTCAGTAGCTGACTAACCTAGAATTAATTTATTTCAATGCACCATATGTTAATAAAATGTTTGCATCTTTGGTTTAGAAGCATACACATTGTTGTAAACGTTAATTAGACTGAACTCTACAATTAGAGAGTGTAAAATAATTAGAAAAAATAATTAGGTACCACAAATGGCTGTATAAAGTTATTTTTCAAGAAACAAGTGTATAATTTCATTTCAGACAGTCATTTCCTTATTTCTCTTGTGTTGATGGTCATGTCCACTACAATTAGAACACTGCCAGGTGCATGGCTCTTAATTGTACAAAACATTTTCTTCATAAACAATATATCTTAACTAAAGGAGAGACTGGTATAAAATCAAAATCATTACCTCAATTGATGAACTGATGCTCGATTCCAACTGCAGAGTAAATAAAAAACAAGTAAAACTGATCTAGGTTTTGTTTGTTTTTTTAGAATAGGAAGCAAGCAAATTCTATGTTTTATACTAAATTGCTTATCCCAAGATTCAGCACTAATATAACATTTTTGCTTTTGTGTGTTTCAGCTTTATTTTAAATACATTTGAGAAGTTTAATGGCATATGATAACATAAAATATAAAACAAGGGTTTTTTTGGGTTTTGGTAGATTTATTTGTTTGTTTGTTTTATTTATTTATTTGTTTTTACTAAAACAGCAGTTTGAGCAGAATAGGAAGAAGCTTTAAAAATTTTGTGGGAAAATTCCATTATCTCTTCATTCAGTTTTCCCACAAACTTTTCAAAGCCCACTAGTGCACCATTAAAAAATGTTTTATAATATAGTGAGATCTAAAAGGAAGAGACATATTTACTGAACTGTCCAGAACCTTAAGGTAAGTGCTTATTTTCTTCGCCCTTGAGGCTATTTTAATGTGAATAAACTGGCTATATGAGCATACAACATTGAATCTCGGAATGATTAACCAGAAAAAAACACCCCTTAAAATATATTTTCTTCTATCTTATGTATGTTTATGTTCAGAGCTCTATATAATTTATAAATATTATGAAAGGCTGATTTGAGTATCAGCAGACTATTCATCCCATGGGAGAGTTGAACCATACACCATTGAACTAAGAGCTGTTTTCCTCAATATCTTAATAATAGGTAGGGTAATCTTTGCTTCTGGATATTGAGATGAAATTGTTACAATAGGTTCTTTCTGCCTAAGGGAGTACACTCCACTACAGAAGAGAGTGAAATGAGGTAATTTCCCAGCTGTCTCAGATAAAGTTCTGTTGGTGTCTTAGACTACATCTTAAATTCTAATGCACATTTTGCTTTCCACTACTTTAATAAATAAAAAATGATTTCACTATCACTTAAGTTATATTCCCTCTTCATTTTAACATATTATAAATGTTTACTTTCTATTAATTTTGTTTTTTATAATCATCTTCCATTTTGTTTCAGTCATAATCCTAAATTCTTTGGATATATTTTATTTGGTTCAATAAAGTTAGCTTCCATTTCCAGAACAAAAGCCAGTGTTGAATTGAACTGCGTACTTGCTTCCCTGGGATAACTCCACAATGTGGAAGTGTACTATAAT
This sequence comes from Echinops telfairi, assembly GCF_000313985.2. Taxonomy (NCBI): domain Eukaryota; kingdom Metazoa; phylum Chordata; class Mammalia; order Afrosoricida; family Tenrecidae; genus Echinops; species Echinops telfairi. Next base: position 50,512,570 of record NW_022111369.1, read on the forward strand.
AACTGCCTTACCTCTCTCAACTCTTTTGGGCTAGGTTTTTTAGGAGAAAGAAGAAGCTGAAAAGGTTACATTGAAATGCATTAAAATAAGCTTGAGTTTTCTATCAAATCTTTAAAACAGTGACTGAAAATAAAGTAAAACTGGGAGTTCACCTATTTGACAGTGATATGAAATTATTAAAAACTATGACACATAATATGGATTCAGTGAGCATTTCATATTAACACATGCAGAAATTATAAATACATGTCTACATAGGTCCTACAAGTATATTTTAGAGACACAATTGCATAGGTTAAAAAACAAGAGTTAAAATAACTCTTTTATATTTGCATGTCTGTATTCAATATTCTTTGTGGGTGAGTAGGTAGCTGAATAAAGAGAAAGGTTTATCAGTCCAAAATTTTGAAAGTATATTTAGAAACCTAAATGCTTTCCTAGGTGGGGGGAATGTCTTTTATGTAAAATAAGCATAATAAATGGATAGCACTTACCAGGCCAAACCTTAAATCATTGTTTTCTTTGAGGAATTCCTGTAAAAATTAAATCAGGATTTATTTAAATATGACCAAGCACCCCCCTCCACTTTTTCCAGATGAACACAAACTGTCCACTAATGTATGTTGTTGCCGGGGTTAGGTGTCATTAGGTCAATAGACCAAACACACCAACTGTGCTACACCAACCTGACAATGTTCTTGATGCTGGAGACCCTCTTGGCACCCACGCTGTCAGCGTTCTGCCTCTTCTCCACTGATCTGCTTGACCAAGCACGATGCCCTTCCCAGGGACTGATCTCTCTAGATCACAGGTCTCCTGTGCCTGTTTCTAAGGAGCAGTCTCACTACACTTCTTCCAAGACATATCTGATTGTTCTCTTGCAGCCCATGAACGTTCACTATTCTTGGCCAGCACACACAATTCAAATGCATCCGTTCTTCTTCCGGCTTCTGTATTTATTGTCCAACTTTCACATGCCTATGAGCTGAGTAAAAATACCAGGGCTTGAATCAGATGCTCTATAGGCCTCCGAGTAACATCCTTGCTCTTCAATACTTCTGAGAGGTGTTGTGTAGCAGATCTGCCCCGGGTCAGTTTGATTTCCTGACTGCTATTTCCAAGAGTATTGATTGTGCATTGCAGCAAGATGAAATCCTTGGAAACCTAAGTCATTTTTTCCACTGATTATGATGTTATCTATTGGCTCAATTGTGAAGATTTTCATATTCTTTACCTTGAATTGCAATTGATGATGAAGGTTACAATCATTGATTTTCATTAGTACATGCTTCATGTCCTCCTTGCTTTTATGTCTGATTCATTTCTGATGGATGAAATTAGTAGAATTCTTCATTTTACTTACTAGATTTAGTGGTTAGTGCATAAACTTGACTACTAGTTTTATTAGTTGAATTTCTGTGTATAGGTATAGATATTATCCTATCACAGGCAGCATTGTACTTCAAGATATATCATGAACTGTCCCTTTTGACGATGAATGTGACACCATGCCTCTTGATTATTCATTCTTAGCTCCGTACACCACGATTGTCTGATTCAAATTGGCCAAGACTAGTCCAGCTACCACTTAGGATATCTGTTTTTATGTGTTCCATTTCATTATTGGCAAGGTCCTATTTCCCTAGATTAGTAGTCTGTGCATTCCACAATCCTATTATTAATAGATGCTTGCAGGTCTTTCTTGCTATTTTGATTTGTGAGCCACTCGCAAATGAGGGTCCCCAAAGTTTTACTTCATTCGGATCATTGAGGAGACAGTCTTTGCTCAGTCATAGCTTGAGTGACGTTTGACCTGGGGGGCTTGTCTTCCAGCCCTTATCTGAGAGCTTTCCGCTGTTATTCATGAGAGTTTCAGGGTATCTGACAATGTTCCACTGATATTCATGCCTTCCGCAGCTGAACCTTCAGAAGTGTACAGCCCATTACTCCTTTGGCAAATATTAGTCTGAACCCTTATGAACACCGGTTCACGTTGGGTGACCCCACTGGTGTTTCAAATGCCAATGACATACTTACCAATACACGAAGCTGACTTACAAGTGGCGGGAATTTAACTATATAAAAAGAGACATTTAAGAGTATTGCAACTAAATAATAGATACCTTTATTCAACAAAAAGTATTCAAACATGAAGCTATTATTTCTTGCCATATCTTCCATCTGATTCTAAATCTACTGAAGCCAGAGTGTCTGTCTCTCTACCCCTTTTACAAGCACGCTTCTCTCTTCAAGTACACCGCCTCCTAATTGCAGTCTAGGTAGTCTCAAAGGGCTCAAATCATGTTTCTCTCCATGCTCTTTGAGTTTTGGACACAAAAATAAGTATATCCCTGAAAGGAAACCATGAGCGCTCTAGGGTGGATGAAGTAGAGTTTTCCACCAAGTGCTTCAAGAACATCTCTCGTTCCCTTTGAAGAATGAGAAAGTGTGTTATCTTAGTGGAAAACGATTTCACAGGATAGCTTTCATGGCTTTTCCCCAACCATGTAGATTTTAGTTTTCTTAAAACTTCTTCATAATTAGCCTTTATAGTTTCCTTTGAAAAATCTTTCAGAATTTCCTCTTTGAAGTCTCAAAATGTAACCTTCTGAGCTGACCTCTACTTTGAGGTTAACTGACCCAGCAGATCCCCTTAGAAGGCACAGTTTTGATTGGATGTTTCCTTCAAGGCATGCTAAGGAGGCGAAGATAAGTGTATTCCCGAGAGAACTGGTCCACAGACACGTTCTGATGGCAGAGACAGATTAGAACACAGATTGTTTGAAATGGAACCCTGCACATGTGAACTGGACCCCTAGTAGCAAAAGTTTTTGCTTTACCTGATAAATAATACATTTTTTGATAGAAGGACGAATACTTATAGCTTTATGCTTTAGTTATAATGTGGGAAAGAGATCATCTAATCACTAGGCCTCAAGATTCAAATACCTAAAGAAGTAAATATGGATTTAATCAAAAAGGAGAACTAAGAATGTAATCCAGGTTTCTGAGTTCCTGTATGGCTCTAAGGAGAAGTACAAGTTGGAATGACAAATATTTCCAATAGCCGTCAGAGCTGGCTGTCTGGAGGCCTGGGGGCAGGGGAAAAGTACCTTGCTTGCCTCCCTGGGAGGACAATTCACTTTGCTGTCCTGCCTGCTGCTGCCACCTTGCTCCTCCTGCATTTGCAAGAGCTGGAAAGAAAAGTGCGGTGACGGGACCGAGTAGAAGATCATAACACAGGAGATGCAAGAGATAGTTCATTCAAGATTCAATTCTACCAAATTATAAACCAGTGTTTGAGTGCAATCAAAAGAGATAGGGGGGAAAGAGTCTCTTAAATTATTAAAATAAATTTTATTAAAACGTATCTCTTGCATAAATATAATTTACAATATATTTGGGTTGCAATGAACCATGCTCATGACCCTCCATTTTTGTTTTGGTTATTCATATGTACTATATATAGTTTGATGCAGCATATAATTTACTCATGTTATCATTTTCATAGCAACACTCAAAGTCAAATAAAGATTGGATTGATAGAAGTACTGACAATAAAAACAGAAATAATGGGGGGGTGAGGGGGTGAGATATATTAGACTATATCAGAACCAATTTACAATAGAATCTTTGAAATGTAAGCTCATCCTAAGTTAGGTACTAGCTGTAGTAGGAGTCCTGGGGGCATCACAGCTGTACACTGGGCTGAGATCCTCAAGTTCAGTAGTTCAAAACCACCAGTCAAAGGAGAAAGATGAGGTTTTCTACTTGGGTAAAGAGTTACAGTCTCAGCAACTCAGAAGGGTAATCCTACCCTGTCCTGTAGGGTCACCGTGATTCAGAATACGCTTGATGGCAGTGAGTTTGGATTCTTTGTTTTATAGCCCCCCGATTATTTGCAGAAATATGTCTTTTTTGTAATGAAAAGTTGTTTGTTAATCACCAATATTTATAAATGACCTATTCTTTTATAGAGTTGGTGAGAACAAATCAATTTGAAGGGGCTTCAAAAAATTAACCTCCATATTGAATTAAAAGATTTTGGAACTTTCCATGCGCGTTTGGAAGCTCCTCAGTGTTTGCCAGACTTGAACTGAAGACACGGTGAACATATAAGGGGAAGCATACAGGGGTGGGGGTGGGGGTGGGGTTCAGTTCACCACTTAAGTACTGTCATTAAACCAAGTTCCTTGAGCATAACATGAAATAAATACTCACCTGAATGAATTCTTGATGACTGTGAGATTTCTGTAAAAAAAAAAAAAAAAGGCAAAATTGAAGAACAAAAACTGCACAGACAACCAAAAAGCATTTGAAACATGAAGCGTGAACAGAGCACTCCTAGATACTAGCATGGATCTAAGCCTTGCTCTTTATTTTTCAGTGAAGACCAGAAAGAAACAAACTCACTGCTAGGAGTTGATGCTGACTCACAGGGACCCGGCTGAACAGGGTAGAACTGCCCACATATGTCCCTGATACTGTCACTTATTATGGGAGCAGAAATCCTCTTCTTTCTCCTGAGGAGCGGGCTATTGGTCTCAAACTGCTAACCTTGTGATCAGCAGCCCAAGCTTGTAACAACTACACCAAGAGAGGACCAGTCTCTGAAAAAAGGCATCCTTGTTGGTGAAGTAGAGGGTCAGTGAGAACAGGAAGATATCAATTAGGTGGGTTAATACAGTAACTTCAACGAGAAGTTTAAATGTAGCAGACTGAGATGGTGACACAAGGGATGTGCTACAAGGAGATTAACAGGATTCATTTTTTTTGAAGCACAGCTCCAAAATTAAACTCATTGCCATTGAGAACTGCCATCATCTGTTTCTGAGGTTGTAAATCTTTACAGAAGCAGAAAATCTCTTCTTTCTCTCACAGAGCCGCTGGTGGGTTAGAACTACTGGTCTTGTGGTCAGCAGCTCACTGTGAAACCCCTTGTGCTGCAGGGCACCTCTGGGTTGGCTCAATTTCACAACTTCTCAGTTTGCAGCCAGTGATCCGCTGGCTGTGCCACTCAGGAACTTCCAGTAAGACTTTAGAATTTCCTCAATTCTTCATTACACTTACAGGCCTGGCAAGAGTAGCAGCGACAAGACAGGCAAAGATGAGAAATTGCATGGTTGACAAAGTCTATAAAAAAAGAGGATATATTTTTTAAAGTGAGTTAGATCTTTTTATAATAAGACGTATGTCTAAAACAAAATAAAGCCTCCATTTTCCAACGAAGGACTGACTTTTGATAAAAAATAGGTTCTTACAAGATGTAATAGATTGATAGATTTGACTTTAAAATTTTTCAGTACATATAAATGTTTATGATTCTATTTAGCTTGCTTACTTCTTACATTACTTATAAATACCAATGGCATGCCAATTATTTCATCTAATAAAATTCCACAACCAGAGTCTTGGTCCTTGGTATAAGATGATTTTGTCAGAGAAATAGAAAATGCTTATATTTAAATACAATTTTAAAATTGTCTTCTATATCATCATTCTTTTAAAATTTAAATCCAGTGAAAATTGGCATTTTTTTTTTAACTGAACATGTTGAAATTATGTTTCTCCCTTACTGATGTTGGTGTCCCTGATATCTCAAAGTCTTAGTAAAACATGCTGTCAGAACACCTTTAGGAAGCTCAATCGTTACTCTTAAAATAGATTCTTGTTATCACTTGATGCTTTGCTATTCATGACATACTAAAAGACAATAATCATATTGGTCAGAATTGTAAGATTCAGATGTCTTATTTGATTCATTTCTAGAGATTCATCAAATTGAAAAATCCTCAAAATAGTGATAATTATGTGTCCCAGAAAAAAAATGGTTTCATAAAAGTTAAAGAAAAATCAGATCACACATGCAAATTGTTCAATCCTTAACATTTTACATATACTGTATCATTATAGAGTCATACTGTATCATGTAGAGTCAAAAGCATTCCTAAAGAAGGCATAATTCTCAGGAAATAAAAGAAAAAAGAAGACAGAATTATTAAATGCAGCTCCATTCTTTAAATCTGTCCATACCTTTTGAATCATTCTAAAGTTAATATTCTCACAAAGATAGTCATCTAAACCCAAATGACATAACTGTTATGGAATTAGTTTTATTAATCAAATAACTTAATCATACATGAAACACAATCGCCTTAAGATAGTCTACCAGAAATGGTTTTCACTATGATAATTATTAATATTAGAACTATAAGCCATTATTTATTGTCTATATTTCTATCATTAATATCTACACAATAATTTGAATGTTCAAATTAATTATTTAAATTAATTAACACAATTCTCATTAATATTTATGCAATCAGTTGAAAAAATTTCAGCAAAAATAATTCAGGTAATCTTAAATCAATTCCCTATGTAAATGTATAGATAAGATTTAAATATTAGATTTTAGTTACAAAATCATCATAAAGGATTTCGTCTCTAAAACTAAAGATTTCTCACTTAAAACTCAGAGAATATCAATATTTCTAAATGGATTTCTAAGCTACCGGGATATTCTAATAATATTTAATTTTCAAACACACAGAAAAGTTACTAGTAATTTTTAAAGCAGCTAAAGAGAGTAGACAGTGAAGGAACATATTAATTAGGCCATAGATAAATATGCTACCTTGCACCAACAACTGGAGAGGAGAAACAAGCTGGCCAGATGACCAAGTGGGTGACAAATCTCTCTTTGTCACAAGTATTTAAAACTAGTGATTATTAAAATGCTAATTTTGTGGTTCCAGTTCAAACAATAGGTTGACTATAAATCTAAGAATTCTACGAAACAGGACATTATTTTTCTGTCCAATTCTTTTTCTAAGAAATTCTGAGGAATGTATCCAACAATGAATTCATGGAATTTTTCAGGAAATAGAGTGACATTACTCAAATTTAAAATAAAATAAAAATTGTTCATATTTATGCTTAATATAGCAACTTGAAGATTTCATATTGACTAGACAATTGAAATAGTCAATATCTTTTAAAATATTCCTTCATATATATTTTTGAAATGTTCAACTTCTACATAAGAAGTCCTTGGGGTGGGGGAGGAACAGAAAGTACCAATTTTTAAGATATTAATCAATCTTCTGGACCATAAGAAGAATTCACAATGCATTTCACTTTCTAAAACCCAATTTGTCTTTTAATATATAGTTTTTATTTATCATGGGTTAACTTATACATTGTATATGTTCTGATCCCCCTCCATCCCCCGCTAAGAAATTAATGCAATTGTCCTATTAATTTTGGGTGGTTTTTTTTTAAGACACACAGGTAAAAATTCACTCCATGCCTGTGAGTAGCTGCTGTTTTTGTTTGGTTGTGATAGCATTTGCTTGCTTAATACATGGCCCAGTTAAAAATAACACTTGTTTAGGAATTACACTCTAAAACAGATTATAAAGATCAGCCTTACATCCAATTTTATATATTTTAAAATCCAACCAAAAGAAAACAAATAAAAAGCTTCCTCCTCCTTTCCCAAATTTTACTCTTAGCAATAGTTGACATTGTAAGAAATAAAACAATAAAATGATCACACACACACTTAAAAAAACAGAAGTTGTCATTGAATAGGCTCCTATTCAGAGACGTTGCGTGTGTCAGAGTAAAACTGAGCTCTGTAGTTTCCCCGGAGTTGACTTTTATTTTCTCCCCAGGCTTTTCTTTCAAGGCACCTTGAAATATCTACCTCAATTTTCAACTCTTCTGTTAGCAGCTGAATGTCTTAATCTTTTGTACATCCATCCACCCCTTTATATCAAATGAGATTTCGAAAAAAATTTTCATTGCTTTTCAATTGCTATTTTTGATTTTGTCTTTATTTTACAAGTAAGAAAATGTGATGTTGATACTTGTGGTCTATTCATAATCATAAAACAAAAGTATTATCCTAAGGTAAAAGAAATTAAATTCTTCATATTGAGGATCATAAGTGATTGTGGTTCTCCATAATGAAATTAGATTGCTGATTCCATCTTTGATTTATTCAAGGAACCACTTGGAAGCATCACCAGCTGCATTATAATATCCCACTTTTATGTCTCCCCAGGTGTGTATCTAAAAAGATTATCTTATTTTACTCTGAACTCAGCATCATGCTATATGAAAATCAACTGTGTTTTTGATAAAACTATTGAATACTCTTTTTTATTCTTTTTTTTTTTATCCACTGACTTATCCAGTGAAAAGAAAAAATGAGATAAGTTTTGGAAGATACAGCATTTAAGTAAGACAAAATCCCTGGCCCTGTCTCCTGGTAGGCAATTAACAAACTCATGCAAAAATAGATAGTCTTAATATGCCATAAATAATTCCAAAATAAAGATTTGAACAAACATTCTGATAAACTATAGACAACAGGGACTGGGATGTCTATATCAAATAAAGGTCTTTTATATTTGAATATGATAAGTTTAGACATCAAAATTGGGCATTTAAAGCTTTCTAATCTACATCCTAAAATGTAGATTAATATCTATAATTAGATATAGATCTAATCTACATCCTGAGTGAGTTTGTATTGCTACAGTGGAAACTCATGAACTCTAAATCTGAGATATTTTGGTCAACAAATTATTGATTATCAAGATTAATCTCGTTTTTATCCGAATTGGATATTAAAGGAGATTTAGAAAGTTTTTCTTTTCAAAAAATAAATATTTAATATCATTACACAAATTCACCATTCATTATCATTTGAAAAATGTTGTTTAATATGTTGACTGTGCCTCTGTGAAATGCCAAGTCATGCTAGATTTTTAAACAAAGTTACTCACTTTGTCTTGATCAATTTCTATTTCTCTTTATCATCTACAGTTAGGCAGGGCCAATGACAAAACCAGGCTCACAGCTGAAGCGCATATTTAGGGCATTTCTGGTCTGAGGGAACAATGTCCAAAGAGTTAGGAAATGATTATTATAATAATACAATCATCACCTGATGTCAGAATCAACTTCCTGATGCAATTGGGTCATTCGCAGGATGAATAGATAATTGGTCATGGAACATCAGGAATTTCTGATAATGAAAAGGGCTGGTATTAATAATAGAATGACAGGTGTAAGCTAGAAGGATTTCATGGTGACTCTCGTCACATCACCCAATTCCTTTTACAATAACACAAGCCTCAGACAAGCCAAAGAAGAAACAGGCCATATATGGGGTGGCCAAGTATAAAGCTTTTTTTTCTTCACAATTTTCATTGCAAAAATAGCAACTTTAAAATGCTGGATTATATTTCCATAATTTTTTTACCTTCATAAAAATGTCTGTAATTAAACATTGCCTTACCAAAGGCTCGGTTCTCTTTGTCGGTAGAACACCCCACCAACTTCAGTTTGTATGTCAGTGTAGTCAGTACCTATGCAACCTGACCCCCCCCTTGGGACTCCGAAGAAAAATGACTCCCCATGCCACTAATAAGATTTTTATCAACCCAAAATATCCCTAAAACCTAGACAAATACTTAACTATTTTAATCAATTCTAATTTAACTTTTTTCTTTTCATTTCTGAAAGATGCAACAATTTCACAAATAATTTTTCTCATCAGACAGCTCTTCTGACTTGCCGAAGGAATAGTGTTTTTGTTTGTCTGCAGCTGCAGCGATCGTTTTATTTTGCTGTTGTTCTACCCTTTGAACTCGTGTGCAGCACATAGTCCTAGGGGGCAGCGCGTTTCATTTGTTTGCCAGTGCTTCTAGATATTTATTGATTTATAAGTCATAGAGAACAAATGAAAACCTTCGGTAATGTGCCAAAACTGTGTGCAAGCGTTCACTCCGAGGGGACGTTCTCCTGAAGGATTCAGGAAGGTGAATGGTGGGGGCAGCCAGAAGGCGCTCTCGCGCTCTCTCTCTCTCTCTCTCTGTCCCCCTCCCGCATACACACACACACACACACACACACACACACACAC
>NW_022111369.1:50522606-50551386 GCF_000313985.2 Echinops telfairi
GCACGCACGCACACACGCACGCACGCACGCACACAAGCCACAGTCATACCTCTGTGTTCAGTATCCTGCCTAACTCCTTTTCCTCACTGTGCTCTCAGGCCCCACTCATGCCCCCCTGGGCGACTTGTCCTTGAGCAGGGTCATCCGGGATGCGCAGAATCCGTGGCTTTCCAGATGGTGGCAGCCCTGGTGGGGTAGTGATCCCACGTGGAGCCGCGCTGGGCACGGGCACTAGAAGGGCTGAGCTTTCTGCTGCTCCCCTAAACGCTCACAGTCTCGGGCACCCATGGGCTCGAATGGACGGGCTGGCATTGGGCTTGGTTTCGGTTTTTCCAGCTGGCGGGAGGGCCCCGCGGGTGGGCATTCACAACCACCAGAAGCTCCACAGGAGAGACGCTACCAGGAAGAGTACTCTGAGTCCGAAAAGAGCCTGGCCGTGAAAAAATTTTCACAACGGAATGCATAGTGGCTAAATTTGACCCCAGATGATTCAGTTTGATCCATTCTTAAAATCTCTTGTCTATTTTTAAAATTGTACAATGAAGACATGGGCAGTGACAAATGGCTTTTTCATATTGTGTGCCTTATTATTTAAACATTAAGAATTGGATAAACTGAAGAATTATCGAAGTTACATTTATAAATCTCTTAAAATACAACTTGTAAGGTGAACCATATGCTTTGTAGAAATAGGTGTAGATTTTAGTTTAATTGTTCTTACAACTTTTTAAAAATGTATCAAAGTGAAAAAAAATGAAAACCAAAATAGATCATTTATCCATCACTCAAAGATTACCAACTACTGATAAAAAATGGGAATTTTTTATATAACTATAAAGCTATATAACTATTTACTGTATGTATTCATAAATGTCCATTTTAATTTAGTGGATTGGATGTATCTTATTAAACTGCTTTTTGGGTCACTTATTGCCAGATCCTGATCATTTCCCCACTGTTACCATTACAGTACCACCACTTGTTAGTTTGTTGTACTGTGGTGGACTGTGTCTTGCTGCTATGCTGGCAGCTATGTCAGTAGTATTTCTGACAATGTCTGCTGCCACTCATGGGATTTCCTGCAGCAGACCATTGTCAGAGATAATGTCAGAAGATGAGCCCTCAGGTCTAAAGGCACTCAGCATATGACTGTGGGAGAGCTGCCCTCTCAGTGTAATGATTTGGATGGATTATTTAGCTTTTGAGACCATCATTTGTTGATGGGACATGATTCGATAGAAGAAGAAATAACTGAAAATAGCTATTAATAATTGGAACATGTAAGAGTGAAATGTCAATCTAAGAAAATTGGAAGTCATACCGAAATGGAACACATGAAAATTGATATCCTAGTATCAATTATGCATTAACAAGCTGAAATAGATTGATATTGAGCATTTTGAATCAGGTAGTCATATAGTTTACTATGCCAGGAATGACAAGGTCAACAGGAATGGTGTCCTATTAATCATTGCAAAAAATCTAGCTAGAAAAAAAAATGTTGTCTGTGGTAGATAAGATGTATCCCCATACAAAGAAATACAGTCTATATAACTTATTATTTAATTTATGCATCAAGCACTAAAGCTAGTGATGAAAACTTGGAGAATTTTACCAATGTCTTCAGTCCAAAATTGATCAAACATTAATTCTATATACATTGATAATTCTTGGTGATTGGAAGACAAAATTTGGAAACAAAGAGGATGGAACATTAATTGCAAAATATGGCCCTGGTCATAGAAACAAAGCTGGAGATCACATGGTACTCTTTTGCAAAACCAATAACTGTTTCATTGCTAACATGTTTTTGCAACAACACAAAGTGCAACTATACACATAGACTTCCCCATATATAATACACAGAATTAATATTGACTATATTGGTGGGAAGATATGACGGAGAAGTTAAATACCAGCAGTTAAAACTAGGCCAGCACTAGACCATCAATTACTCATACGTAAGTTCAGGTGAAGAATGTTTAAATTAGTTTATGAGAGACAAAACATGACATTAAGTATACCTCACTGAACTTCCAGAACATCTCAAGACTGGATATGAGGCATTGAAGACTGACAGAAGACCTAATGAGATGTGGGATAATGTCAAAATCATCAAGCATGAAAAGAGCAACATTTTATTTAAAAGACAGGGAAAAGAAAAGTGGATGTCAGAATAGACTTTGAAACTTTCCCTCTATCATAGAGTAGCTAAGGCAAATGGAAGAAATAATTGAGTATATGAACTGAATAGAAAATTTCAAAGGGTAGCTTGAGAAGCAAAGTATTAAAATGAAATGAGCAAAGACCAGAGTTAGAAATACACTCAGCATATCTTATATTGAAAAAAAAAATGGTAGAAAAAATTTGAGCTTTGAGTTGAAATATTCAAAGATTCTATGGGCAAAATATTGAATGATGCAGAAAGCATCCAAAGAAGATGGAAAGAATACAGATTCACTGTACTAAACGTAACGAGTTGATATGTGACCTTTTCAATAGGTAGCATATGATCAAGAACCAATAGTGAAGGAAGGAGTCCAAGTTGCACTAAAGGCATATGCTCCAGAGACTGATGGGTATATTGAGATATTTCAACATGGTGATGAAGCACTGAAGCGCTCATCTGTCTATGCCAGAAAATGTAGCTGACAGCTATCTGGCCATCTAACTCGAAAAGAGCGATAGCTGTATGAATTCCAAAGAAGGGTGACCCAACAGAATGCAGAAATTATAGAATATCATTAATATCACATGCAAGGAAAAATTGGCTGCAGATCCATCAACAATACTTGCAGCAAGCAGTACATTGACAAGGAGCTGCCAGAAATACAAGTCAGATTCAGAAGAGGACATGGAACAAGGGATATCATTGCTGATTTTAGATGGATCCTTATTGAAAGCAGGATAAACCAGAAAAGATGTTTACTTGTGTTTTCTTGATTAAGCAAAGCCATTGAAGTGGGTGCTTCATAAAGTATGGACAGCCTTGGGAAGACTGGGAGAATTCTAGTACACTTAATTGTACACATGGGGAACTTGCACATGGATCAAGAGGCAGTTGTGCTACCAGAACAAGAAAATACTACATCTTTTCATATTAAGAAAGGTTTGCGTCAGGGTTGTAGCCTCTCACCACACTTATTCAATCTGTATGGTCAGAGAAGATGGACATTGTGAAGAATGCTTCTGAGGAAGGCTTACTAACAAACTTTGATATGCAGATGACACCATCTCGTTTGATGAAAGTGTGCACTTGAAGCTCGCTGAAGAAGATCAAGAACTGCGGCCCTCAGTATGGATTACAACCCATTTAAGAGAACACAAATCCTGACAATGGACCAATCGGGAACATCATGATAATGGAGAAAGGGTTAAAGTTGTCCAGGATTCCATCTTACTTGGATCCACAATCAGTGCTTATGGAGGCTGCAGTCAGGAGATCAAAAAACGCATTGACTTGGTTAAATTTGCTGCACAAGACCTTTGTTCTAGTGCTGAAGAGGAAGGATGTTACTTTGAGGACTACTGTATGCCAGATCCAAGCCATCGTATTTCAATCGCCTCATATCCATGGGGAAGGTGAACATTAAATAAGGAAGACCAAGGAAGAACGAACGTATTTGAATTATGGTGCTGGAAAAGAATATGGAAAGTACCATGGACTGCCAAAATAGCAAACAAATCAGTTCTAGACGAAGCACAACCAGAATGCTTAGAAGGATGGCGAGACTTCAGATCGTGTCACTCTGGACATGTTATCAGAAGAGACCCATCCTTGGAAAAGGACATCATGCTTGGTAAAGTAGAAAGGAAACGAAAAAGAGAGAAACCCTTGACAAGATGAATTAGCACTGTGGATACTGCAATGGCTCAAACATAAAAACAATTTTTAGGAGGGTTCAGGATGGGATACTATTTTGTTCGATTGAACATAGAGTTGCTGTGAGTTGGAACCCACTCGACAAGACCTAACAAGAGGACTTTTGTGAACTCATAATTTTCAACAAATTTTGAGGAGGAGATTCATTGCATGAATCACAAAATAGATAAATATGGACAATTTTGGTTGGAATATTTCCACGTATGCAAGAAACATTGTCTTTTTCATATTCTAGGACTTTGAAGATTATAAGGACATCGTGTTTGAGTTAGTTAAAGTTTATTGTGCCAACCTGGCCGATAAAACACATGTGGGGTTTATTGAAGGGCGGAGAGATAAATGGCTCGGTGAGCCTCATCTTTCGAGTTCTCGGGTCTCTTGCTTTCTGATGGTCGGACCAGGATGCAGCTGCCTTAGCCAGTTCCCTGCTTCAGCTGCCAAGGTTCACTTCCTGCAAGACATCTCTGAGGAGAAGCCCCATGGACCTACCCGATGCAGCCCTGGGTGCTGGAGGAACCGTGTGGAGACCCCTGCCAGCTCTGAGATTCTTACACACACACTGATTCAGATTTCCTGCTGCGGTCGGGGTCATTGCGTGTGCTTTGTGAGATGGAGGAGGACTTTGTAGATTAGTGTTTCACATATGGGCTAATGTTGGACTTATGGGCTTGGGCAGCACTGGGTTGGGATGCTTTATTAATGTGCACTTACCCTTTTTATAAAACTCTTTCTTATACATATGAGTTTCTGTGGATTTGTTTCCCCAGTTTACCCTAACACAGTATGGAAAACCACAGTTCTACATATTTTTTTAATTTAAAGTTCTACATATTCCAACGTTTGGATATATCATTACTGATTTAGAGGAATATTTATGTTATTTCTAGATGATTTTGTTTTGTTTGTTTTCTGCTTTTATATATATTACTGTGCTATATGCATATACATGAATTTTAATATATAGCATATCTTCTGCATAAATTTCTGGGAAACTTTGCAAATTTCCAAATCAAAAGATATACACACTTCTTGTATTGTATTCATACATCTGTATATCTTCAAGAAGCATAGTTTTCAATTTTGAAAATCAAAATTAACAATGACAAGTTCTATTTGGTCACAAGATTTTTATAAAATAGTTTCATCTGACATAAGGGGCTTTTGATTATGTCTTTGCTTTTGTTTTACAATATGATAAAAAAATTATATTTCATCATTATTGAGCTGCATGTCTCCGATTATAGGTAGGGTTGATCATTCTCTAAAGACTTACTGACCAAGTCAACAATTTTAAACAATGTTATATCACTTGGCTTTTTCATGGTAAATGCTTTTACATATTTATGGTTTGAAATTTTTTAATAGTGAATATATTTATCTTCGCCATATTCACTTTCATATTTATATATTATTTTATGTCCATGTGTTTTCAGATGTCAGTTGTCTTAAACTTTTAATATTTGACATTAGAATATTCTGTGTTTAAATGATCACATATTACTTTTTTGGTTTTTAGTTTTTCTTATGCATTTCCTTTTCTTTTCTTTTTTTAAATCATTTTATTGGGGCCTCGTACAACTCTCATCACATCCATCCATTGTGTCAAACACATTTGTACATTTGTTGCCATCATCATTCTCAAAACATTTGCTTTCTGCTTGAGCCCTTGGTATCAGCTTCTCATTTTTTTCCCTCCCTCATGAACCATTGATAATTTATAAATTATTATTATTTTGTCAAGTCTTACACTGACCAATGTTTTCCTTCACCCACTTTTCTGTTGTCAGTCCCCCTGGGAGGGGGTTACACATAGATCATTGTGATCGGTTCCCTCTTTCTGCCCCCACCTTCCCTGTGTATCTCAACTCTCATTATTGGTCCTGAGGGGTTTATCTGTGCTGAATTCCCTGTGTTTCCAGCTCTTATCTGTACCCGTGTACATGCCCTGGTCTAGCCGGATTTGTAAGGTAGAATTTGGGTCATGATAGTGGTGGGGGGAAAGGGGGTAGGAAGCATTAAAGAACAAAAGGAGAGTTGTATGTTTCATCAGTGCTCTAATGCACCTTCTGTAAGGGGATATCCAATTACCTACAGATGGGCTTTGGGTCTCCACTCAGCACTTCCCCTCATTCACAATGATATGATTTTTTTAAATATGATTTTTTGTTCTGGGTCTTTGATGCCTGATACCTGATCCCATCAACACCTCATGATCACACAGGCTTGTGTTCTTCTCCCATGTGGGCTTTGTTGCTTCTCAGCTAGATGGCCACTTGTTTAACTTCAAGCCTTTAAGACCCCAGACACTATATCTTTTGATAACCAGTCACCATCAGCTTTTGCACAACATTTACTCATGCACCCGCTTTGTCTTTAACAATAGTGTTGGGAAGGTGAGCATCATGGAATGCCAGGTTAATAGAACAAAGTGTTCTTGCATTGAGGGTGTATTTGAGTACAATGTCTGCCTGCTACCTTAATACTAAACCTATAAATATATGCGCATAGATCACCATTATATATAAATATATTTACATATGTACATGCCTGTATTTAGACCTCTATAAATGCCCCTGGAACCATTGGTCCTGTTTTCTCCTCCAGATTGTTTATCCCGTCTAGATAGACATCCAGAGAAAATAATATGCACAAAAACAAGGC
This sequence comes from Echinops telfairi, assembly GCF_000313985.2. Taxonomy (NCBI): domain Eukaryota; kingdom Metazoa; phylum Chordata; class Mammalia; order Afrosoricida; family Tenrecidae; genus Echinops; species Echinops telfairi. The sequence goes on from NW_022111369.1 coordinate 50,529,151, forward strand.
AGAGCAAAATGAAGTAACAAAAGAAAACAAAACAACATCAGCAACAACAACAACAAAAATGACACACAAAAAGAAAAGCCTAAAAATAGTTCAAGGTTTGTGTATTGACCTTTAGGAGTTTTCTGGTCTAATCTGATGGGGTGCCAGGCCCTAGCCCCAAAATCTATTTTTGGTATTCCCCGGAGACTTCACGGCTCTACTCCCCTTGTTGTTCTGTTGCATACCCTTAGTGTTTCACCTAGGTGTGGTGGGGTCAGATCGGGCACAATTTCCATACTGTGTCTCCAGTGCTGTCCCCTGTAGTGCTTTGGGTCCGTGAGGGATGTTGGTGGGGCTGGCCATATGGTCCTGTCTGTGCCTTGGCTGCTGTGAGCAGGACTATCATCCTTGGGCGTGGTGGGCCAGGATGTGCTCCACTCTCTCTTCCTCCCCCTTCATTTGCTCCTGTGTGCTCTGCTCTGACATGTCCCTCTGCCTGAGCTGTAGCTTCAGTGCTGTCCTCTGAAGTGAACTCTTCTGAAGGAGGGGGAGTTGTCCACGTAGTTGGGATTGGGGCCGGCCCCTCAGATCTCTCTATTGGTTCTCTGCTTCATGCTGTGTGTTAAACTGCAGATGGTGGATCACCCCAAGCTGGGTTGAGGGCAGGCATAATTGCTCTGGGCTAATAGGAGTGGCCTGGAGCTCACTGCCACCTGAGAGAAAAGTGAAGAGAGAAACAAAAAATTGAGGCTGCTGAGACTGTGGAGGGACAGAAAGAAGAGAGAGAAACAAAAGTTAACCTATAGCTGAGTCCCCATCACCTGACCGTGGGGCTGGAGGAGCTTCCTGCCCAGGAGCAGCAGCCAGCTGTGGCTGTGTTGAAGTAAAGGCGTTGGGCTGGCCAAAAAACCCAGCTTGGGCCGAGACTGTAGCGAGGCTAAGGTTAAACCTTTGCTGGCCACCACAGTGGTAAGCCAAAAGCCCACAGCTCCTCAAAACCTAGTGGATCAGTGCTACGTATCTTTATGGTGCCCCTCCTTTGACCCGTCAGTGTGGAATTTCCCGCTCCATCGGTCTCCTGCGCTGGTTTCTGTGGAGTCCCTCTGGTATGTGCTACTCGGTCGCCATCTTGCTGGAAGTCCCTTGCATTTATTGTTTCATACAAGATTTTTATTCCCTAAGCGTGGGGTGCTCTTCTGTAAATCAACCCATTGAATATGCAGCTATCACTTGGCCTTCATATCGTGCTGTGAGAAATTTGGCTGAGGAAATGAGCAGAGTCTGTCTAGGGCAGTGGTTCTCAACCATCCTAATGCCACGACCCTTTAATACAGTTCCTGATGTTGTGACCCCCAACCATAACATTATTTCATTGTTACTTCATAACTGTAATTTTGCTACTCTTATGAATTGAAATGCAAACATCTGATATGTAGGATATATTTTCATTGTTACCAATTGAACATAATTAAAACATAGTGATTAATCACAAAACAATATGTAATTCTAACTTGTGAAATATTTATTTCCATTACAAATAAGTGAAATTTTGTCTTGAAGCATGGGGAAGCATGGGTAACAGTTTTCATGCTAGATATTTGTCTGTGGGTATATCTGCACGTGGGTGGATCCGCCTGGAGACGGATAGAGGAGCCATGTCTCAGTTCCTAAGACCATCAGAAATATGTGTTTTCTGATGGCCTTAAGTGACCCAGGTAAAAGGGTCATTCGACCCTGCCATAGGGGTTACAACCCACAGGTTGAGAACTGCTGGTCTAGCGCAATTGGTATGAGTAATAAAACGCTTCTTCCCTGTCTAGGAGTCTCATACTTCTGCAGCCAGAATTTCTGAAATTGTCTAGTCAGTATTACATTATTTTGAAAGTAATTTTCAAGTTTCTAATACTGATATGCCAAGGGATTTTTAAATATTTCAGAGTGGATTCAATGGAAATAATTTTATTCTATCTTACTGTGATAAGATGTGTGTGTATACATGCATAGATCTATACAACAAAATATTTGTCACACAACATCAATCATTTCCATGTGCACAATTCAATAGCATTGATTACACTCACATGTTGAGCAACTGTGGCCTCCATCTGAGTCCATGTTTTTATCACTCCTAGCAGAAGCGCAGCTCCTTATAATGACCTACCCATTTCCCCTTCCCACCTGCCCCCTGTCATAACCAAACCACCTTTGTCTCTGTTCATCTGCTTGCTTTGAATATTTCATAAAAATAAGATCATTAAATGTTTACCATTTATGTATGCCTGACTTATTTCATTCAGTATAAGATTCATCTATGTCATGGTATACATCAGAGCTTCATTCCTGAGGATAGCAATTCTAGCGGTCATTATGTAGTATCTTAACAGTGTTTTGATTTGCAGTCCGTAATTAATAATTTTGAATATATTTGTCATGTAATTGTTGGTCATTTGTGTATCTGCTTTAGTGAAATTTCAAATACTTTTCCCATTTAAAAAATTTTATTGGCATATAATGCACATATCATATAATTCAATCATTTAAATATATTTTAAAAGCTGTTCAATCACCATCATAATCAATTTTAAGACATTGTACTCATTCTTGTATCCATTATTATTAGCTCCTAATTAGCCTGCAACCTCCCCTGTCATACACCTAAGAACTATTAATCTAGGTATTGTCTTTATGGATTCACCTACCCTAGGTTTCATATTTTAAAATCATATTTAAAAAAACAGCAATGATAAAACATAGCACAGAAGAACCTCAATCCAAGAGAAGATAATAGAAACTAGAATTAAAAATAAACGGAAAACAGATGATAACATGTTCCATTTTAACCTAACTACATTTGCAGTAATACATTTTCCAAATGCACTAGTATGGGTGAGGGTTATTTAAATCCCTGGTCAATAGTCAGATGGAGTTCAATGGAAGCTTAATGCACAGGAAGACTCTGCAAATGGACTTGGGGCTCTCACTGTCATCCATCACCTTCTGCAAACTGGGTGAACAGAATTTAAGTTCTAACATGATTCCCTCCTCTGATCTTGGATTTTATTACTGAGTCACATGGGCTGGTGTGCTCTTTTTGTGTATACTGAGCTGACACCTCACTCAGGTGACTGTTTATTTAAAGTCAAGTCTTTAAGACCCCAAACACTATTCTTCTTTGATAGCGGGGCATCCTGCGCTTTCTTCACCATATTTTGTTATTACGCATACCTTTTGTGACCTCTTCATGAGTACTTTGCTTTTTTTTATTGAGTGGATTGTCATTTGTTGTTGAGTTGTAGAAGTTCATTATATATCTTGGATGTTAAATTGTATCAGACATTTAGTTTCCAAATATTTTATCTCATTCTGTAAATTATCTATTAGCTTTGCTGACAAATTCTTTGTTGTCCAAGGTTTTTAATTTTGATGAGCTCTAATTTATCTCTTTTGTTTTTTGTTGCTTGAGATTTGGAGGTATCTCTAAGAATCATTTCAGAAGACTAGGTTGTGAGGCATTATTCCTGTGTTTTTTTCTAATAGGTATATGGCTTTAGTCTTAATTTAGTTTCCTGATACCTTTGTATATGGTGTGAGGCATTTGGAGATCCAGTTTTGCCAGCCCATTTATCAAAGAGACTATTCCCCCCACCCCCATTGGATGGATTTGGCACTCACTGAGCATCAATTGGCCACAGACATATGTTTGTGTAGAACAATTCTATTCCGTTTGTATCTATGTCTATCTTGATGCAGTGCAATGATATTTTGATTACTGTATAATTGTAGTATGCATGTGTTTTAAAATGGAGAAATATGTATATTCTTCCTACTTTGTTCTTTTTCAAGACTACATTGGGTATTCGGCATCCATTGTAATTCAAATATAAATTTGAAGTTGACTTTAATTTCTGCAAAGAAAGCTGTTGTAACTTTTTTAAGGGAATTTTGGTGAGTCTATGGATCACATCGGGTAACACTGACATCCTATCATTACTAAGTCTCCAATCCATCAGTGGGCAGTTTTAAGTGGACTAAGCTCCCAGGTCTACTTCACATTCTTAATCATGAGAAAGAAGAAGGCGATTACCAGGACAGCCACTAAAAGCGAGATGGATCTGTTCTCTGATGAGTGATTCTGAAAAGAAATGAGCAAGAATAAGGCCATGTCAGTGAGAGCAAGCCAAGATCCCGAAGGCCCCACTTGAATGGATTGCCAAGGCTCTTTACCGGCTAATGTAAATTTAGCTTGGAGAAGAATGTTCTCCACATCAACAATTTTCCATAGCTATGTTAGTAATATTTTAATACTAAATTACCAAATTAGTAACTTTGTTCAGCTAATTTACAATCTCTTACCATATGGAAGCCAAGATTATGAATATACCAATTTATTAAGATTTAAATATAATACACTTTAAACATTTTGAAAAGTTATTACCAGTGAGTAAAGATTTTTAGTTTCATTCAAAATTATCCCATATTTTTGTCAGTTTGAATCAAGGGTTTTTGAGACACATAGTCTTTGGGTTTGATCATTTTGTACACTAATATGAAGAGAAATAAAGAAAGAAAAAAATCCTGAAATAAAGGATAGAGAAGAAACACTGAAAGGAATAAAATTTTTTAAAGATAAAGAATAAAATGGACTGTACACTTACATTTACAAAGACCATATCTTTTATTATTTTATCTTCTTTAGTCGTGAAATTTTCTTTGATTTGAACAATGGATTTGGTTACTTTGCAATCTTTGTTTATTTTATAGCTTTCATTTAATTTCCCTTTAGTCTGAAATTCTGAGTGAAAGGGCCTAAGAATATTAAAATGTTGAGCTATTATTAAAACTATGCATAGATCCCAAATTTTTTTTAAATAAATCATTTTATTGGGGGCTCATACAACTCTTATCACAATCCATCCATACATCTATCCATTCATTCTTTTTTTTTTTATACATTTTATTAGGGGCTCATACAACTGTTATCACAATCCATGCACCCATTAAGTATTTAATGTTAGCAAGCACTAGAAAGTTATGTGGAATGATTATGTGGTATGATATAAACTTCAAGGGAAATCACATTACATACTTAAAATTCTGAATTTTGGTAAAAATATTGCTCTCTCCTATCATATGATAAATTAATTATTATACTCAGTAAACGCTCTTTTCTTTTATAAACTGATAACTTAGAAAAGATTTGGACTCTGTCAGTGAGAGATTAGAAGTTAATGGGAAAGAAGAGCGTTTGAAATGTCAGTAGCAGAAGTCAGTGATTAGATTTAGTGGGGGTGTGTGTCTGTGTTTGTTACTATGCATGTGTGTGAGTGTGCATGTATGTTTAGGTGGGATACTGATGTGGGAGGTGCTGGATAACAATTTTCAATGTCCTGGTCAGATAATAGTATCTATATTGTTGGGGAGAATATCCTAGGTGGCACAAATGGTTAACATGCTCTGGACTGCTAACGAAAAGGTTAGGTGTTACACTCCACCTACATGTGCCCCAACAAACGTCCTAGTGATCTATCATCAAGAAATCAGCCACTGAAAACCCTTTGGAGCCTAGTTCGGACGCACACACCTGGGGTCACCATAAGTTGGAATTGACTCAGTGATAGCTAGTCCATGATCAAGGAAAGACTAGACAAGTGCCCAACGTTTAATTGCTCCATTTTTCCTAGAAGCTGGCCCATAAGTAGGTTTTCCTCCTAACCTCTACATGTCTCTATGGGTCACAAAACTAAGGAGACACAATATTTTACCAGAACCATGCATTTTTAAATTCTTCTTTTGGAAGCCACTGAAACCATCTCTGGTTAGCTTTAAGAAGAAAAGGGCTCTGAATTAATGAAAAATCTGATATTAAGTAATCAAGGTGGCTCTGAAGGGTAGAAGATAAAATAAGCAACAGCGATATCTAGCCGGAGGAGCACTCTACAGAATTTTAGACGAGCTATTCAAACTTTCATTTGCTTCTCAGTTACTTCATCAAGATTCACCGTTCCGCGCGTACGGCTTTGGTTGTCTACGAAGTAGAATAAATCCTCTTAAGCTTCCATAAGGGGAACTCGGGTATACGCACATGCCTTCACACTAAGCCCATCGACAAAGGGGGAAAGCACTATCTCCTACGGCATTCAGAGAGATAGTTCAAAGTGGGAGTTTTAGAATTTACCCAACTGCAGCCCTTCCCAAGAATGGAAATTATCTCATTTAACTAGGTAATCAGTGGTTTAAATAAGCTGTAAATCTTGTATATGTAATACATTTTAGCAAATATGTGTGATTTACAATTAAAATAGTTCATGTTTGGCATTTTCAAGGTGCATAGCCTGTATCTAGAATTACATTTATTTGCAAAGGTAGTACTAGGACACCAGAGAGTTTTACTATGGCTAAATAAGTCAATAATCTGAGAACTGGTAATCATAGCATACATTTATTTACTTATTTGTTCATTATCTGACTTCTCCATTAGGATGTAAGCAGGATTTTTTGATATTGATTTTAATGTCTAGAGAAAGATTAGGAGTGTATGCTCTAGATGCGGCAATAAATGCTATTTTCTCCTCTTTTCTTTTCCCCGAGATAGATAAGAATTACATAATAAGGTCTCTACATTACATTTTCTAAACTTCTCTCATATTATCCAATAATATTTCTGACTATAAACTGCAGTGCACCAAATGTCAATGAGGTGATTCCACCTCCCAGTGACCCTACACAGGTTTCTGAGACTGCAATAGCATTTCTCCGAGGAATATTGACCCATCCACCGGTGGTTAGCCACCCACCTACCCAACAGCAGCCCCACCACACATTGCTTCTCACCAGAAGTTAAAGAAATGGAATTGCACATTTATGTTCTGTCACTTTGTGTCTTGAAGACATAGCATTGCTTAGGAAGTATTCTGCTCTGAAAAACAGGACCTTTCCAATCTATGAAAAGGAATCGCTAAAATAGCATTTTTATTTTTGAATTGATTATAAGATATTTTCTCATGTTTTTAACTATGAGAGTAAATATATATAATAAATTGTAGTTTATTATATATATATATTTACGATCATATGGAAGTTCAGTGAGAAGGTTCAAATCTTGAGGAACTTACCTGTTTTGACACAAAAAGGACTTGCATTCCTGGCACTGAGAGTTATTCCACTTTAGGAATCCTGTAAGAAGGAAGGAAGAGGAAAATCCTGTGTCAGACTCAGTTTCCCTCAAATGTTGAGTAAGTTTGCCTACATCATCATTAAAGCACTCAGGCACTCTAGCTGAATATGTACATTGCAAACCAAAAGTTTTATGTGAGAAAAAAGTTTATGATTGAATGTATTTGGTAGATGTTGATCAAACACTACTAAAGTTGTTATTCATTTCTTTGTTTTACTGCAAGAGTTTCAGAACCTTTTATTCCCTCAGTGTCTTACAAAATTTCAAGATAAAACGTTATAGGAGGTCGTTGTCCTAAAACATTTGGTAATAAAAGCTCTATTTTGGTTTGTAAGTTACATGTTCTTGGAATATTTTAGGAATTCCAGTTTAATTAAAAGGAGGCTTATTACTGTAGCTCAGATTGTTTATATAACTTTTCTATCACCTTCTGATGCTACAAGTTCCACACATAGTTCTTCTGGAGTGACTGCCAGGTGATCTTGCAGTGATGCATGCTGTTCATTTCTAGGTCCATGCAGAATTTTCCAGTGGTCGTTCTGATATAAAAATGAATTTCCAACATAAAAAAATTATAGTCACAAGGTGAGGGTTATTAAGAAAGACATAAGCCTTCTTTGGTGATAATACAATACAAACTTGGAATAGATTAAAAATCAAGAGATCTTTAGAAGCCATAAGAATTTGTATAATGTATTTCCAGCATCTCATACAATTTATAGTCTATAAAATCTCATAACTGAGAGAACTTATCGTTCTAATTATAACACACATAAACCAGTCGTTAGTTACTGATGTGGACTACTAGGGATATTGACTTATTCAACGTCACTGAGTGAATAAGCACATGGATAGAAGACCAGCTAAAGGATCAATAACAAATATTTGATAAACCCGAGTGCTTATTGCTCCAGTGCTCATATTGTGGCCCTTAAATTGAGTGTTCACAAATATTTTGTTATTGGAATAATGCAATAGCAATATAGTTTTATATTTTATTATCTTAACAAGAGAATCACATTGTATTATTTTCATGTTATATAGCAAAAAAAAACATATTGCATAAGGAAAATGAATAAACTAGTAGTGACTAATATGCTTTTCATAATTTTCTCCTCTATTTTAAAACAAATCTTTCTTGCAAACACTGCAAATACTTCCTGTGGAAGTAATATCCATAATGCAAGTAAAACTAAACATAGTGTAGTGACCATGCTCTTCTAAAAAAACACTCAGTAACTTACCAGATTTATCCATAACTAAAATCATTAGTTTTCACAGTCATTTAGATTGGTAATCTTGCAAAAATTAAAAGCATGGGTCTCTAGGCTAATTAGCAATCTGTTGTCACCTCTTCACATAGAAAACTAATAAAAAAATTCATTTAATATGTAAATATTCACACTTTTAGAAAGGAAAAAATGCAAATTTATAGACAATACCATTTTATGTTCCTCTAATCTAATCCAAATGTTTTCATTTTGTTGGTGTTTTTTCAGCAAAGGCGCGATGGCAGAGACGTCATTAAAGTCTCGGATGGTGAGAAAGTAGAGACCATGCTGTTGGCACATATCCTAGGAAGACAAAAGTTAATCTTGCTCTTTCATTGTATTGTACAAGGTATGCTAAATTGAAAGAAAAGAACTCCATCTCCAAATTTTGAGGTGAGAGATAAGTGTTCAGGAAGAACAGAGTAATAAAAAAGAAGTGTCACCCAAAACATTGCTACATACCTGTGCCTGAGTCCAGTTTAATCTTTGTTCAAAGTGAGTAAGGCATCTGGATAAGGAATTCAGTGAATCATGATAGCACGTAGGATCGTTCCGAGAAAAGCTGGAAGCCTTGCTGAGAAGCAGTAATAGAACAACCCAAGTCATTTTCATATCTGATGCTTTCCTGAAATGTATAAAAAAGGAAAAATACATATGGTTAGATGAATAATTAATTTAGCATTGAAGCATTGATATCCTGGTATAAACTATCATACATTAAAGTGTAACGTAAATTTGTTATTGGATTTGTCTCCCTGGAAATTACAGGAAGTACTTACGGGTAAGAAGCCCTAACAGTGTACAGGTCAACAGTTCCAAGCCAGCCACTGACCCTCAGGGAGAAGATGAGGCTTTCCACTTCTGTAAAGCATTGCATCCTTGGAAAGCCTCGGGCTGTTCTACCTGAGAAAGCACACCCAATCTGCATCATACAATAGACGCCAAGAAAGAGTAGCCCTAAGTGCAAGAAAAAGAAAGCATACGTTGCTAAACAACAAATTGAACCTTAGGTTCCAGAGTCAGGGTGAAAGCCATAGAACGGTGGATGGTTATAGAGGATGGTACAGATGAACAGACTGCTATGCCAAGTTGGAGGTTTGGAAACAGTAATATCTTACTTCATCGATTCCCTCAAATTTCCACATCATTGAATGCATGCCAAACTTCTTAGCATTAATTTTTAACATCTAGAGTGAAATTAAAATGACCTCCTAACATACTCTGTACTGTAGTCAACTGACCACTGATGGTTTCTCAAACTTATCTTTGCATTCTAACCTCTCTACCTCTGTGTCACTTTTTCTCAAACTTTGAAATCTATTCATCTTGAGGTGGAAGAAATTAACAAATGATTTTAAATGAGTAAGTTCTGAAAGAAAACGGACTTCAGTTCAGCATCTGTCTCTGTGTCCATGTACAGTTGGGCAAGTTTTAAAAATGCTTAAGATACATTTTTGAAATTCTTTTACCATTAATGAACTTACTTAGCTTTACAAAAACTTAGCAAGATATTGTCGGGTAGCTGAGACAACGTGTTGAAATGTCCTTGCTTCTAGAAAGCACTCTGGCTGTACTTCTTCCTATACAGTTTTGTCCGGTCTTCCAACAGGGCATGGCACAGTCTGTGAGCCTATTGGTTGTGTATAGGTAACCTACTTTCCTGTAGAATATGAGACAGGTTGTCTCCGTCAGTACTGCATACTGGTGTATCCTTAAAAGCAAAAACAAAACACTTGAAGTGCATTGCCATCGAGTTGATTCCGATTCACACATTACTAGTTAGTAAATAGGTTTTATTTATTTTCATCTTTTAAAGGTTTTGCTACTAAGTACTGTGAATCTTAAGTAATAGTTTACACTAAAATGCCATACTTTCTAGGCTCTTGTTGTTTTAAGAAGCACATTTATGTTCTCTTTTTAATATTTCCTACATCCAGAGTTTAAAGTTAATACTTGAATGTGCTAATTACAACAAAATATAGCAGAATATCAATAGCTGTATAATCTCTAAACCTATTAAGGTTATGAATATCCTTTATATCATTGTGTTTTGTAATAAATAGTTAAATATACATGGGAAACTAGTTGAGGTAAATTATGTCTTTCACATATAATTATTCATGGATTTTTAATAATAGAAAATGTTAAAATTATGCATCAGGAACTTAAGATGTTCTTGATAGAGGACTTGGGAAATGAGCACAGTGCATTTCCTAGAAATGTTCTGAATTTACTGTCAAATTTTAAAGGTATTTTTAGGTACAGGAAATTCTTGGCATGGAATACTTCAGTGACACCAAGTCTTCAGTGTCAATATCGACGTAGGTTGTTAAGTGCCATCCAGTGGGTTCTGACAAGAGTGACCCCATCCGTGTACAGCAGATGAACCAGTGCCGGCTCTGGCACCCGACTATCTTCCTAGTCAAAATTAAGTGTGAAAAAGACAAACCCACTCTATTAATCTGTAAAAATGATTTGAAGACCTAAATTTGCATGAATATAGATGAGTGCTCCTTACTTTATATCCCTCCTTAACTATAAAGTCTCAAAAACTAGAGAGGAAAATATTACAAATTTATCTTATCAAATTACATAGTCAAACCAAACTCTAATCTATGACTGACTTTCTTGTACTGATATAATTTAAAAGAGCCTTTAGTAGACTGCATTTTTAAAATGTTCACTGCTGTCCAGCTACTCCTGACTCACAGCGAGCCCCCATGTTTCTGAGATTGCAGCTGTTTAGGGCCGTCCAATACCTGGTCTTTCCCCTCGGAGGTGCTGGTGGCTCCGAACTGCTGAGCAGGTGGGTCTGCACACACACCAAACCAACCCAAATCCAGCTCTTTACTACTGAGAAGATAAATGAAATAAACACGGGAATCCCTGAATGCACAAGTGATTAAGCACTACATGACTAGCAGAAAGATTGGCAACTGGAACACACCCAGAGAAGCTTCTTAAGACGGCTTTGGTAATATGCTTAGGAAAGGTAGCAACCATGAAGACCATGCTTATGTGAACCATGTGTTCACATAAGGCATCTATGAAATGAAATCAACTCAACAAAAACTGACAACAATATAAATATGAACTAGAATGAATTGTTTCAAATAATGAGAAAAAATGTTATTCTAAAAGTTATACTCATATTTAATATTTCTAAATTCTCAAGTAGAAATTTACATAACACTCACTCCCATTGGGTTGATTCTGACTCATGACGATTATGCCTAAGAACTCCAAGATTGTAAATCTTTATGGATCAGACAGCCTCGTTTTTCTCCTGAGGAATTCATTTGATAGGTTTGCTCCACTGACCTAGTGAGAAGCACCCCATACCAGACCTACCTACCTGACCAGCGATATGCCTTGCAACCGCATAGCAGTTGAAGAAACCGGAGTCAGGAGGTTGTACTCTACCCTAATGTTCACACTGGTCATCAGTTTACAGCAGATCCCAATAGAATTGACTACTTGCATTAGATTTTTTTGTAATTGTAATAATATATTTTATGTGATCCACTTCAAAATATAATTCAGCATGTAATCAATGTAACAGCTTTTTAAAAAAATCAATTTATTGGGGCTCATACAATTCATCACAATACATAGATCAATTGTGTAAAGCACATCTATACATTTGTTGCCCTCATTATTCCCAAAATTCGCTAATTTTCCTTGTTTTCCCCCTCCCCTTCTCTTCCTCCTCCCCTCTCCCCCATGCACCCTTAATAATTTATAAATTATTATTGTATCTTATATTACACTGTCTGGCGTCTCCCTTCACCCACCCTTCTGCTGCCCATCCCCCAGACAGGAGGTTATATGTAGCTCCCTGTGATCCATTCCCCCTTACTACATCCCCTTTCCCTCCTGGTATCGCCACTGTCACCCCTGGTCCTGAGAGGTTCCTCTGTCCTAGATTACCTGCGTTTCCAATTCCCGCCTGTACCGCTGTGCATCATCTGGTCTAACCAGGTCTGCAAGGCAAAATTGGGGTCCTGGTAGTTGGGGGGAGGAAGCGTTTAAGAACTAGAGGAAGGTTGTGGGTTTTGTTATTGCTATACTGTACCCTAAGTGACTCATCTCCCCACTACCCCTCTGCAAGGTATGTCCAGTTGTCTAGAGATGGGCATTGGGTCTCCATCACGCGCCACCCTCATTGACGAGGATATGACTCCCCCTCCCCACCTTTGGTGTTTAAAGCCTGGTCCCTTTGGCCCTTCATGATCACACATATTGGTGTGCTGCTTCCATGTGGGCTTTATTTTACCATAAAGGAATACTAGATATCAACAGCCAAACCACTGAGAATCTTAGCCCAGCCAAGTTGGCCCAAAACATAACTACCACAATATCATTATCTTCAGTTTAAGAGAGCTTAAACAATAAAGGAGAGTAGTTATAAGTCACTGAGCAGTGCAAACATTAACATATTTGACTTCTAACCAAAAGGTTGGAAGTTCAAATCCACTTAGAAGCATCTTGCAGAAAAATAGTCTGGTGATCTACTTCCAGAAAACAAATCATTGAAAACCTAGTGAAGCATAGTTCTCCGCTGACAAATAAGACATTTCCATGCGTCAGAGTCAACTCTAGACGTTTTTCCAGCTAGTGAATGAAAAGTACAGGGTTGAACTCAGATAGGCAGCCTCAGAGTTAATAATTTTAGCTATTGTGATATAGGGCAACTATATTTACAATAACAATATTTCATATCATTAGGAAAATGAAAATCTTTTCAACACAGCATCATCATAACTGAATGAATCAGTGATAAATGTTTTTCTTAATTTTCATTTTATTTATTTCTCTTGAGCTAGTAATAAGTAATAACCTTCCCCTCTGAATCTTCGAATGATTGTACTGAAAAAAGTATATACGATGGAATTTGGAATGTGATAGATTTTTTTCCTCTCAAGCATTTTGCAAGATATTTGAAAAGATAGAGATTGTTAGACAGAATCAACATTTAAGGAAGAAAACAATATTATATTAACCTTTTGTGTTATCACAAATTGTGGGATCGTGCCCATAGTCGAATGAACCCAAGGCATGCAAGCCTCTCCTCAATCACATACATCAAACCAATGGGCAATGTACTAGTCTGGGTATTCCAAGCATACACAGGGAATAAGACTTAAAAGGGAGTACAAAGCATTCAAGAGTCATGGTTGTTTTGCCTACCTGTATAAGATAAGCATGGGAAGCAAGTCTAAGGTTGGAAGCAACAGGACAAACAGTTCTGAAAGGACTTGAGGGGAGGAGGAAATGGAGGAAGGGAATGGTGAGCAAACAACGCCACAGACAGGGGAACAACTAGGGAATTAAAATCAACAATGAGGAGGATGTAGAGATCCTGGGGGTGTTGGAGCAACAGCAATTTAGCTGAGAGGAATTACTAAGAGGCAAAAGAAGGGCAAGTGTGATGGTGGGGCAGGAGGAAGCTAAAAGGAAACATAGGAAAGAGCTAGGAAGCAAAACTATGAATAGAGGTATAGACATAGGTGTGCACTTATGTAAATACATTACTTTATAAAAATAGAGGTATTGGCCTATGTACATATACCTATATGAGAATACATTGAGGAAGCGGATGGACTTTGGGCCTAGGCATCTGCTCAAGCCCTCTCAACACAAGAACACTTTATTCTAACAAACTGACATTCTGTGATGCTCACCCTCCCTACATGATCACTGAAAACAAAATGGGTGCAGAAGCAAATGTGGTGAAGAAAGCTGATGGTGTCCAGCTATCAAAAGATATAGTGCCTGGGGTCTTAAAGGCTTGAAGTTAAACAAGCGGCCATCTAGCTGAGAAGCAGCAAGCCCACATGGAAGAAGCACACCAGCCTGTGTGATCACGAGGTGTCCACAGGATCTGGTAACAAGCACCAGGAGGCCCAAAACAAACAAATATTGTTGAGAATCAGGATAGGCCAGAGCGGAGACCCCACCCCCATCTGTAGACAATAGGACATCGTCAGAGAAGAGTCACAAGGAAGGGATGAGTCAACTAGGACACAGTACAGCACCAATGAAACACACAGTATTCCTCTGATTCTTTGAGCTTTCCTCACGCCCCACCATCGTGACCTCAGCCCTGCCTTTCAGTTCTGGCTAGACTGGAGCTTGTACACTGCAACAGTTAAGAGCTTACAACACACAGAATCCAAGTCAGATAAACCTCTCAGGGACAGAAATGGGAGGGAGGAGGAAGGGGGAGGGAGGAGAAGAGGAAGGGGGAACCGATTGCAAGGATTGACACATAACCCCACTTCCCACCCCAGGGGGATGAACAACAAAAACATGAGTGAAGGGAGACAGTGGTAGGTGTAAGATATGAAAATAATAATAATTTATAATTTATGACGGGGTCTCAAGGGTGGGAAGGTTGGTGGGAGGGAGGGATAAAAGAGGAGCTGATACCAAGGTCTTATATAGAAAGTAAATGTTTAGAAAATGATGATGCAACATATGTACAAATACGCTTGATATGACTGACACATGGATTGTTACGAGAGCTGTCAGAGCCCCCAATAAAATGCTCTTTTACAAGAAGAAAGTACACAAGTAACAAGATAAGTCCTTAAGATAAGTGACAAGGGGAGCAAATGTTCTTGCAGAGAAGCGTACTTTAGGTTATCTAATGTCTGAGCATTTCGGGGCAACAGATAAGCTGTGAAGAACGCCCTGCCTGAAGTTGTAGAATCTGAGTTTTTCCTTTCTCTGGCACCTGGGAGGCTTGCCTCACCCTCAGGATGGTGTGTCCTGTGGTCAGAGTGCTAGGAGCAGACCATGTCCACTTCTTTCCAGGTTCCAGTTTCCCATAAGAAATGTATTTTTTATGGTATTCATTTTCCACCTTTAATGTACCTATATCAATGGTGAGTATTTCCTGTATTAATGGTCTAGGTATCATCTTTGATTCATCATTTTCAATACCCACTACACTAGATTAATGTAATGTTCTATCAAATCTCCCTCTTTAATCTCTTGTACTTTGCCCAGAATTCCCTAAACGTAATCTTCACAATATGTTCCTTTTCTCTCTGCTGGTTGTAATCTCTAACGTGAAGGTTATTTTCCTATAGTGCTGTTTAAGTGATGTTCTTAAAACTTAAATCTAAAAACATCTTCGTTCTGTTTAAGAGCCTAAGCCTTCCATGACTGGAAAGTTCAGTTAGTCACTGTGCTGATTTCAACTCCTTATGTTAATCCTTAACACAACACTTATCTCATTATATTTTTAATTTTCTTATTTAGATTATTTTAAAGCCCTTTAAATAATTGGTTGTATTTTTTCAATGAATAAACCTGCAAATTATAAAAATAACTTTAGAAGCATATGACCAAATATATCAATTGTTAACACACCACTTATATAAGGATTGCTTCAAAACTTAAATGCATTCCCTAAATAACCATGATGAATCAGCCCTTGATGTCACTCACAGGAGACCCTGGAGCACAGCCGGGAGTGAAATCAGTCCATCACCAAAGGACAAGAAACGCATGAGGCCAACAAATAAACAAACAAAGCCAAGTGAATACTTCCATAACAAAAGAAACAGACTTTTGAGTTTATTAAGGGGAGCAGGGCAGGGGAAGGAAGATGAAACACTAGGCCAGGCAGTTGACAGATACTAACTTGGATGAAAGGCAAGATAGTCATCCACAAGAGAAAAGAGAGACAGCATAGAAGGAGGGGTAAGTAAGCTAATGGGAAGCTTGATAAGTAACTTAAAGTGTTGAATATAAACGTGATGACCTGAAATGTACATCCCCATTTAATTCATAAAAAAGAGGGAAACATTATGAAATACACTAGAAGCTTCATTTTACCACAGTTCTAAAAGGGTAAATGCTATTTTGAAGATAAGTATAAAATGAAGTATAGTTCATTGGAATGCATTTAACATAACTATAATTCTAATTTTAAATGTATTTTTATCAAATTTTATTTTAATGTCTGTATTTTACATTTTTTATTATTTTAAAATTTCTGTTATTGTTTTGCTTTCTTACTCCAGGTAAGTTCTTAACCAAGTATTAATATTTGAAAATAATCTAATAATATGATATATTTAAACTCACATTGTAATTCTTTGGATAAAATTAAATAATAGTTGAATGTTTACTATTCTTGGCACTCTGATTTTAAATTTTTAATGAAATGAAATCTCTTCAGCGAATGTATTCAACCTAGATGGGCCATATCTTAATGAACATGTTAAAGTAAGAACCAAGGTATATAGGTGGTTGGTATTAATCCCTTTCCGATTACTTCTGAGCCTGTCATTCTGTGATTCAATCTGCATTTATCATCTTTTAATGAAACTTAATGGCAATTTCTTTCATAATTATCTGCATTGTAACATTTTCCTCCATATTATCAAACAGATAAGAGTAATTCTCTTTTAAACAAATAATAAAAATGCATAGCATTTATTTCTGCAAATACATTTTCTTGCACAAGTGGTTTCCAACTAATTGTATATGCACAGAGAATTTTAAGCATTATGAAGATATTGTCATCCAACAATACTACCCCTTGTCTATTTTACAGTTAAAAATTGCTATTCAGGTTACTCACCCGAGTGTGTTATGTGATCTTGTGGCTCTTGAGTTCAATTTCCCTTGTACGGTGCTCTGAAAAGGAATACAAGTAAAGACTTACCTGGCAATTAAAATATGATAATCACATAATCTCCTATTTTACATCCTTCTGCTGTAAATAATGGACCTTTTATTCAAAACCCATCCTGTTTCATTTGTGCTGTGTCCTGTAGTAAATAAGAGAACAAACAATGCCCTATGAAAATCATCGGTTGACCAGGATGTCTAGAGAGAGAGAGAAGAAGCCGCTAGTCTAGAAATTGTACATCTAGTGGAAGTAGAGTCCTACAGCTCAATCAGAACTCAAATTGATTAAAATTTCAGAAGATGTGGATTCTAAGAAGAGTTGAAATAATATGTAAGAGGCTCCGCCTCGCCTCCTCTGACCCCTCCAGAGGGAGGGAAACCCAACTTGACAGGTGCCCGCGGATGATTCCGACAAGGAAGAAGACAGACAGACTTCCACCGGCCAACCATCTTGACCTTCTTCCAGCACCAATAATCGCTCCAATGAACTCTCTTTTCTCTAGGGAATTCAATTGTTTGCTGCAGTGGTCACACCGGAACTCATAGACAATATAATGCTCACGATTATGTGGCCTATTAACTATCAGGGTAAGCACTGGACCACTCACTACCCAGGAAGTCAACAGTTCAAATCTACCAGCAGCTTCTGAGAGAAAGCTGAAGCAATCTGTTCCATTAAGGTTTATAGACGCAGAAATCCTAGGTGAGGTCACTATGCGTCGGAATTCACTTGATGGTAGTGGGTTGGGTCTGGGCCTGCAACAAGTGACACGTTACGCCCCAGCACAGAGGCAGCTTCCACAGCCTGAGCTAAGGGGATTGTGCCTCTGCTCGAAATTCCAGGAAGGCCGTTTCTCCAGGGCACATCGATTCTCCACAAGTGCGTAGATAAAGTTGACTCTTCACGTCTGTAGATAAGTATGCTTATCTTCGAGCCTATCTGGCCCTCTGGTATGCGGTTTACTTACTCCCTTTGATGGAGTGCTTGGGACACCGAGATCCATTGTTGAGATAGATGAGTAACTGGAGGCTTGCCTGTCTCAGGAGGTATAAAACCCGCTGTTGAATAAACTCGGAGCTCTTCTCCCTCTTCTCTCTCGACTGGAGTTGGGTCCCCTGGGCCCCCTTTTTTCTGTCTTCTTTGTCTTCTCTAACTGTGCGTCGCTCCTTGAGACGGTTCCACCCCACAAGGGGCCACTGAACAAGGACGCCAAGGAAAGCTTCGTGCAAAGGAGGACGGTTTAACCCCACAGTAAGTCATGTGAATTTGGGCAGTGATCTTGAAAGAGATCATAGTCGGGGGGGTTCTGACCTATAGCTGGGTCATAGGGCAAAGTGAACGCAGATCTAGAACGTACTGTACTGTGCTTACTCATTTGTTGAGACAACACGGGGTAGTAGTGCTAAGGGAAAGTTGCAAGGGCTCTTCTAAGCAGTGGACCTGTACAGTCCATGGTTCCCCAAGGAGGGGACTTTAGGCCTACAGACTTGGGAAAGGGTTGCTGAAAACTTAGGCTTGCACTAAATCCTAGCTCCAACTTAAGAACAACCTGTTCTTCTATCATGGCCCTGCTCAATATTCACCTTCATGCAATGATCACTGAAGATAAGGGTGCAACAGCCCAGTGTGGTAAAGAAAGCAGATGGGGCCCGGCTATCCATCGGAACAGTGTCAGGGGTCTGATATTCAAACAAGCGGCCATCTAAGAAAGGAATCAACTAAGTCAACATGATCCAAAGATGACCATCACAAAATCTGAATATGGTGAGGAGAAAAAAGCATCGGAGCAAAAATGATGAACCCCCACTTTGTGGAGGGCTGGGAGCCCCAGACCTGTCTGCAGAGTAGCTAGTCAGACTGCACCACTGGCAGATACGCTCTTGCCACGGGCCAGTCTGGAACAGTCTGACTCTCAGGCAGAGACCATTGTAATCTTGTTTCTGCTGGACCCATCTTGATACCTGGCCAGGCGACCACCTTTTAGATGCGACCTGAATCTGTTCTGGGTGCATGTATCTCTTACTGTTTATATGACAGAAATTTCTTCTGTGACTTTTTGAATGTTGTTGGGCTCTTTTCCTTCTTATGCATTATTTGTATTGTTGTCTGTATACTGTTATGTTTTTATCCTTATCACCTTACCGCGATTTTGTTTTTTATGGTTTGCTATTGGGTCTCCCAGCTGTGAAGCACGGGAGGGGTGGATCCGGAACGAGAATGACTGATACCAGAAATTAGAGGGAATACAGGGGTGGGGGGAATGATAGGGAGGGGAAGGGGGATTTGGTAGTAAATAATGAAGAGGGGCACAAGGAGGGAGCACTAGAATGGACTGTGATTACAGAACTCATCGTAGAGGCCATTTAACCATGGGCGGGAGGAATGCTTTCAAATTAATGTGGAGTGATTGTGCAATTCTCCTTGGTGTGATTGAATGATTGAACTATTGAATTATATGATATGCAAATTACTTTCCAATAAAACTGTTGGGGCAAACAAAAAAAACACCCTGAAAAGGGCTCACTGGGGGGAAAAAAAGGGGGTGGGGGGCTCACTCGGAAGGGGAGAATATTCCAGTGGAGACCCCGCTCTGGGTCCTAGTTAAAATGGTGTTAGACCCTTGGCAGACAGAGAGAGAAGGCTGCCAGTGCAGTGGAAAGTCTTGCATCAGCTGTCCAACCTACTGTTGCAGCCCTGATGGAGCATGGATTAGACTCAGCTGAGTAGGGATTGCTTCTCACCCTTCCTAATGCAGCGGCCCTTTCATACAGTTCCTCACGTTCTGGTGGCCCCACTCATAGCATTATTTTTGTTGCTACGGCATAACTGTCATTTTGCTACTGTTATGAATCGGGGAACCCCAGTGAAAGGGTTGGTCGACCCCCAAAGGGGTCGCGACCCACAGGTTGAGAACCGCTGGCTTAGAGCGTGAGAAACTGAGGACCTGGAAGGTGTACGTGGTCCACTCTCAGCACTTTTTTTTTTTTTTTGGTAATGTAAAAGTTTATGGGTCTCGCATCCAAATAGTGACATCAAAATCTCTAATATCAAATTTGTACTCTCAGCACTCCTGACTGCAGAGCTTGCCCCTCGACCCCTAGCACTGAGGCAGCTTCCACCGCCTGAGACAAGGGGGACATGCCTCGATGCCCCAAATTCAGGAAGGGCGCTTCTCCGCAGCACATACATTTCCCATAAATGCTTAGATAAAGTTGTCTCCTACAGATGCCGACTCTTCACGTATGTAAAGTGTGCTTATCTTAAAGCATAGGCGCTCCTGGTATGCTGTGTACACCCTTTGATGTACTTCCTTGGAGTGCTTGGGACAACAAACAGTGTCATTTGCTGAGATAGAAGAGTAAGGAGGGCTTGCCTGTCTCAGGAGGTATCAAATCCGCTGTTGAATAAACTCGGGGCTCCTCTCCCTCGAACGGAGTGGAGTCCCCCGTGCCCCCCTTTCTGGCTTCTTTGTCTTCTCTAATTGTGCATCGCACAGGCTGGACCCATGAAAACCCTTGGCTTGTGCCCTGTTTACTCATCACACGTCCTTACTTTGCCCACAGAATCCTTCAACATTAAAGTCAATGCTTGAAGATTTTCTTCAGTAATTTCAGATCATGACAAAGTGGGTGTGTCCCTGACTCTGGAGTTCGTTTTCTAACTCCCGATTTTTGTACATTTCATTTTCATCCTTCACTTTGACTTGTCAAAATGTCTTTTGAAAATTTCTATTGATCACATGTACTTCACGATTTCTACGATTTGCTTGGTCTACTTTGTTTAAAAGCAAGTTTCTGAACTTTTTCTGGCTCCAAGTTTTGTTCTTTCTTTCCTATATTTTTAAGCACACCCAGTTTATCTAAATCTGAAATCACTGAAAGAATGAAGAACGCACTGCTCCTGCGAGTTTCTAAGATTTGGAGTAAAAGAAAGGCTGGTCTTTCCTCCCGGGAAGCACTTGTGGTCTCGAGCTGCCGACCTTGTGGTTCATAGCCATCTTGGAACCGCTCCCGGCACGGGCTCTTTCAGCCACATTGCAGGCGTATGAACATTGGACATTGAATCGGAACTGAAGAAAAACCGATGCATTAGAATTATCCTGCTGACAAAGAATGTTGAAAGTAAATCTGTCTTGGAAGAAGGACAGACAGATTGCTCCTTAAAGGCCAGGACGGCGAAACTTAGTCTCATATGTACTGGACGTATTTTCAGGAGACCTGTACCAAGGACATCGTCGTTTATCGATAAAGTAGAGGGGCAGAGAACACTGGAGGGGCTTCAACAAGATGGACTGACAGACTGGCTGCAACAATGGGCTCAGAGACAGCAAGGCTTGCAAGATCAGAGCACAATTGCTTCTGGTGCATATAAGCTCGTGATTGCACCACACCTACAACAACAACTTTCATATTTTTATCTGCCCCTATTGATTGCTAATTCTCTGAGGGCCAGGATAGACAACACAGATCACCAGCAACTTGAGTAATATGTGAACTATATTTAGCCATGAACTAGGTCTTAAAACCTAACCTCATAGTCTTGATAAAAACTCAGAGAAATAAATATTGACAAAATGTATATGCAGATTTTGAAGACTGTTAATTAGATGCGCAGTTCACAATCCATCGATGATGAAGTGTGTAGAAAACAATATCAATATATTTTGTTTATCAGAAAAGCTAAAATCATCATCTGATAGTCATATATCTATATATGAGAGGGCCTCAAAAAGTTTGGAAAATCAAAGTGAAAGATAATGGAGTTTTTCCATAAATATTTTGTATTTAGCTTTGGAATTAAGATGAAGGCTTTCATTTTAATTTTTAACAATTAATAAGCTATCCCTTAGTAAATTCAAAGTGCTGTTTAATGTTCTTTCAATTCAGATGCAGAGTACTCAAAGATTACTACAGAATATTTTTACTTTCTTTGGCTTTGCATGTGCTTATCTATGCGTATTATGTTGCATTTTGCCGCCACCTAATGGTTACAGAAGGTACTTCCTTCATGAGAAGAAGCCGCAGTTAAAACAGAGCCATTGCCCCTGTAGAAGTTATTTGACTGGAACCTTTCAGGAAGTAGTTGACCACATGTTTTCCCTGATGAGCAGCTGGTGAGTGTGTCGGTGTGTGTGTGTGTGTGTGTGTGTGTGTGTGTGTGTG
>NW_022111369.1:50551486-50560918 GCF_000313985.2 Echinops telfairi
GTGTGTGTGTGTGTGTGTGTGTGTGTGTGTGTGTGTGTGTGTGTGTGTGTGTACAGAATGAGAGAGAGAACGAGAAATTATACTTTCATTTACTTAATATTCACTGTACTTGACCATCATACTTCATTCCCACATACCGATAGCAATTTTGAATATTTTCATTTGGAATGGATAGAAACTTCTCATTTAGAAGCAGAGGCTTACATATTCTTAAGACTCAGATTACATAGCCTATCCATGCACAAAGTGTTTGGAATAAAAATAAATCTGAAGTCTGGAGTTCTTTCAGTTGCTATGTGTTGTCTGTTATGAATAGCAAACTGTGGGAAGTATAAAAGCCCTCCCATATTGAAAATGTCCTGGGCTGTACGCTTCAGAAGAGTAGGTTTCCAGAGCTTTCCGCCTACTGAGCAGTGGACGGGGCCCTACCCTCACTGCCTGCTAGTCACTTGGATCGTTGCTCCACCATGCATCCTGAACTGTCGGTGGTTCTTCATGACTGCGCATGTCATTCTGAACTTCGCAGATGTTCTATCTCCTGCTAGAATGAACAACTGCTGATCTAGCAGCTTGTCATAGCGCAGTGGCTTGGGTGTTGCTGTAATACCGGAAGCATTTCAGATAGGAGTGGAATCCCCCCTGGTGGACAGGTTTCAGTCCAGCTTCCAAACTAAAACAAACTAGAAAGAAGAGGACCTCTATCTCTGGGGGAAACTTTATGAATAGCAGGTGAACACTGTTTGATACATTGCCGGCATGTAAGCTCCTCAAGGTAGGTGGTGGTGGTGGTGGTGCTGTGGAGTCGGCTCCAACCCACAGCGACCTTATCAACAAGAGAACGAAACACTGCCCCGTCCTGCGCCACCTCCCAATTGTTCTGACGCTTGAGCCTATAATTACCGCCACAGCGCTGACCCTCTTCCTCACTGCCCTCGAAGGGGAAGACGCTCAGAGGTGCTTGGGGAAGAGCTTCCCCTCAAAGTAGAGAAATCATCAATGATGTTCATGGAACAAATCTTTAAAATATGAAAAAGCTTTCAACTTTCAATAATAAATCATGGAATGTAAAAAGTATGAATCTAGGAAAATTCAAATTATCAAAACTGAAAGAGAATGCAGAAAGATCTATATATTAGTGAACTGAAATGCATGGGTATTATAGCCATATTGAATCTGACAATCATATTGTTTACTGTTGCTGAAATGAAAATTTCAAGAATGGCATTGTATTCATCAAAAATTACATATTAAAATCTACCTAGAAATTCATGCTGTTTGTGATAGGATAATATCTGCACACCTAAAAGAAGGGCAAGTAATACAACTATTATTCAAAAATTTTCACCAACCAGTTAAGACAAAAATAAAGTAACTGACAAACTCTACCATTTGTTCTTAGACTGAGATGAATCAAATATGTGTTTAAGTTGCTTTGCTAATCATTGGTGATTGGAATGCAATGCTCAGAACCAAAGGGCAAAGGTCAGCAGTTGGAAAGCATGACATTGGTGATAGACATGAAGCTGGCGACCCCGTGATAGAATTGTGCAGTGGAATCTTCCTTTGACTGTACGTACGGCGTCCACCAGATGAAATCTAGAGGAATGTACCAGGGTCTCCAACTCTGCCAGAAACTGCTGATGCTGAACATGGCTTCCCAGGACAGCACTCTGGGGAAACTTGAGTATAAAAGCTGTTTCCAAAAAGGTGCAATATCTATTGATGACAAACCTGGTTCTGGACATCTGTCAACTTCCTGAACGGACAACAAGGCTGACAAATTTCATGCACCTGTGCTGGAGGACTGACAATGGACCATTGAAGAGACGGGAAGTTATTTGTACTGTCTTGGAGCTCGGTTCAGTGAATTTTAACAGAACATTTGGGAATGAGAAAGGTCGCTGCTAACTTTGTGCCTCGGATTTGACTGACCAAGACAAAGAGCATCGAGTGGAAACATGCTGTGCTTTGACAGAACAGCTCTGAAGCGACCCAGACTTTTTCCCCAAGGTCATTACTGGTGACAAGACATGGTGCTATTCTTGCATACCTGAAAGCAAACATCAATCAAGCCAGTGGGAGACACCATCGTCACCTTGCCCCAAAACAGCTTGTCAAGTGAAATTAAAGATCAAGACGATGCTCCTTTGTTTTTTTGATGTGAGGGGATAGTACATTTGGAGTTTGTCTCGCCAGGTCTGACTGTTCTTCAAGCTTTCCATTTAGAGTTTCTGAAAAGATTGGGTGACAGTGGGTGACCACAAAGGCCTCGTTTGTGAACAGAGGACTGGTTTTGCTATGACAACAATGCTCACTCAGTCATCTCAGTGTGCCAGTTTGGGGCAAAAAAATAAATAAATAATGCTTCTCTTGTCCTGCACACCTTACTCACCTGACCTCACTCTGTGCGACTTCTAATTGTTTCCACGAATGAAGAGGGACATAAAAGAAGAGCCAGCTGACGATGTAGAAGAGGTGAAGAGTAAAATGAGGACGGTGCTGTCAGCCATCCAATTAGATGAGTTTAAAAATGTTTCCAAGAATGGAATCGCAGATTTGACAAATGCAGTAAGTGTAATGGAGAGTATTTTGAAGGTGATAAGGTTGTGTTGTTAAAAAAAAAAATTTTAATATATATCTTTGAAAAAAATACCCAGTGTTTTTCAGGGGGTATCGCCTCATATACATGATTATATGGGTTAGTAGGGAGGCAACCCTGGTACAAAATGTTAAAAATATGAATGTCTTGTCTGTAGCACCTCTTCTAAGCCATCCAGGCAGGCACCTCTTTTTATGGTCCTCAGCCTCCCAGTCGTGTCTCTGGGCTTCTCTCCTGCTCCTTTAATGCTGGCAAATGCCCAAGAGCATTCTACTGTTCAAGCCAATCTCCTGACCAAAGATGCTCAGCTTCCTCTCTCTGGACCGTCTCTGACTCTGTTCTTTTCAGACACCACGCTGCTCCTCGGCTGCCTCACCACACAGGCCCTTGGACAAACTTTCCTCTGGTTCTTCTTGAGGGTCATGGAGTTCTCTTTCCCTGCATCCAGAACGGTTCGTTGAAGTCATAAAATTAACTAGTGAAAAAAAAAATCTCATCACTCTCTGCCATCAATATTAGAACACAGTGTGAAGGTAGAATACAAGGGAAAACGTATTGCTACAAAATCACCTAAAAACCTCACTGCCATCCTGTTGCTAGCAAAAGACTAAGACAAGTGCATTCCTGTAAGAATTTTCCAGTGACCACCCACTAGACATGCGCATTTTATTGTAACGCATGTGTGTATGAACGAGAACCTTAATAGCAATACTTTATGGCTTACCTTGATATCTTGTCATCTTTGGAATTCTTATAGTCCTTAATGTTCACAAATCAACTAGTCTAAAAATTACTTAGAACCTGTTAATATAAGAAACTAGATCAATAGAATTCATAAGAACTGATCCCGTTCATCATCAGTTTCAACAGATAGAAATGATCTATTTGCCATGCCATAGGTATAGTTTTCAGAATTTTATCACACTTGTCAAAAATAAAAACTCATTACCTAAAACAAGATAGAAGTAGAAAAGGCCCAGACTGTGCACCATTTAATCACTAGATTATTGTCTACAATAAGTAAAAACACACATTCTGTTTTCCATACCCAGTTGAAGGGTCAGGCTGGTAACAAAGAGGCATAGAGAAAGCTAGGTGATTACTACATTCCCAGTCAACTGGGAAACTATTAGATTGTAACTCTAGTGTGCCAATTATTCTCCTTTACTGAGGCAAAGAATTAAGTTCCTTAATGGACGTCATCCCGGAACTACCGTTTGACAATGACAGGCCTGTGAGACAGTTTGGGCAGCAGAATGAACTAAATAAAGAGATTTAAGTTATAGTGTTTTTTTAATGGACGTAGGGTTCAAGAAAGAGAAGCTTCAGGCCTCAGTTCTAGAGCCGGGTCTGGTCAAGAGCGAGCAAGAAGGAACGACTACTAGGATCGCAGGCCCGTTGGGCCCTTGTTATTGCCCTTGCATTAGTTCTTAACCGGAGACGACTTCATTTACACTCTCCTTTGCCGTTTGACACCTTTTCTCTCCTATAAAGTTAATTTTTTCTCATAAATATCTCACTTGATCTTTGAAAAAAATTTGGTACACTGCCGTTTGATTGCTTTCTGTCTTCATTTCCGTTTCAGTAAAATTGAACGATAAGGACTTAATATCTACAGTTATTCATATTGTCTGAAAATGAACACAAGATTTCTAGAATAAAGAGAAAAGTCAGTATCACAGCAGCATCTTTTTAAAAATCATTTTATTGGGGGCTTGTACAACTCATCACAATCCACACACTCATCCATTGTCTCAAGCACATGTGCACATATGTTGCCATGGTCGTTTTCAAAGCATTTTCTTTGAGCCCTTGGTATCAGCTCCCTTATTTTTGCCCCTCCCTCCCCCTTCCTCCTTTTCTCATGAGCCCTTGATAATTTATAAATTGTTATTATTTTTCATGTCTTGCACTGTCCGATGTCTTTCCCCCACCCCTTTATCTGTTCTCCATCCCCCTGGGAGGGGGTTATAAATAGGTCATTGTGATCAGTTCCCTCTTCCCACCCCCACCCCTCTTCCCCTTACCCTCCCGGGATGGCTACTCTCAATATTGGTCCCGAGAAGTTTATCTGTCCTGTATTCCCTGTGTTTCCAGCTCTTATCTGTACCCATGTACATGCTCTGGTCTAACCAGATTTGTAAGGTAGAATTACCTTTGTAATTTGTAAGGTCATGATAGTGGGGGCGAGGGAAGCATTAAAGAACCAGAGGAAAGCTGTATGTTTCATCAGTGCTACACTGCACCCTGACTGGCCCGTCTTCGCCCCACGACCCTTCTGTAAGGGATGTCCAGTTGTACAGCAGCATTCTTACATTTTATCTTCATCCTCCTTCATTCTCATGCTCTAGTGATATAGTTGATAGCCGGAGAGTCAGGCTTTTCTGGTTTTTTATCATTGAAGGCATTTTGGGTTCTGTTTTGTTTTTTTGCTTAAGGAAAGGAATCTCAAAAACATAAATTTGAGAGCTTGTAGCTTCCTAATGTAATTAAGTTATTCTTGGGAAGCAAAGGCGAGACTCCCTGGCATCTTACACTTTGGAGTGTCAGTAAGTTTCTCAGAAAAGGAAATAAGGCAAGTTTCTTCAGATTTGCAAGTAGTACTCTACTGATAGCCTTTAGTCTCCTTGGATAAAAATGATTAAAAGGAAATGAATATTTCTTCATAGTTTGTTGGACATTTGAATGTCATCTTTGGTCAACTCTCTGTGTCCTTTTCCCATTTTTAATTGGGTTACCCATCATTTTCTTATTGAGGAAGCAGGAATTGAGTCTAGCACCTTACCCCACTCGGTTACCCTGACACTGTGGTGTTTTTTTTTAATCGTTTTATTAGGGGGCTCAGACAACTCTTATCACAATCCATACATACACTGTTTTCTTATGGAGATGTCACTGTTTTCTATAGGTTTAAGAGATTCATCTCTTGTCTGTCTTGTCATGGCTGAAAATATTTTCCCAGTCCATGGGTTCTTTTTCTATTCTTTTGATGAAATGTGTTGATGCATGTAAGTGTCCTTATCTTCAGTAGGTCTCTAGTTAGTCATCTAGTTTGTCATCTCCCACACATGTTTTGTTCATTGTATTTGATTGTGTGTCTATACCCTGCAAGACGACCCTTGCATCTGTCCCTATCTTCTCCTTCATCGTCTTTGTAGTTCTGCAAAGCAAAACAAAGATGATAGCACCATACAGCGACAATGGCATCCAAGAACCCAACACAGAAGCCAAGTGCCGGAGAGGCTGGAGAAAGAGAAGAGCCCCACCCACTGGTAGTGAGGCTGTAAATATATACAACCATGGTGGAAAGTGATAGAGAGCTACCTTGAACAACTGAGAAGAGAACTCCCATATGACCCACCAATACCTCTTCTGGGCATATATCCTGCAGAATGAGAGTTATAACACAGGCAGAATATGCATGCCTATGTTCATGATAGCTCTGTTCGTGATAGCAAGAAGAAGGAAATTACCTAGATGCCCACCAGTAGAATGGATAAAGGAATTCTGGTGCATGCACAAGATGGAATACTCTGCCTCTCTAAAAAACACTGATGAGACCACAAAGCACCGCAAAGCATTCATGAACTAGAGAACATTCTGCTGAGTAAAATGAGCCATTCACAAAAGGACAAATATATGAGATCACAGTTGGGGGGGGGTAGATAAGATAAAAGACTTTAT
This sequence comes from Echinops telfairi, assembly GCF_000313985.2. Classification (NCBI taxonomy): domain Eukaryota; kingdom Metazoa; phylum Chordata; class Mammalia; order Afrosoricida; family Tenrecidae; genus Echinops; species Echinops telfairi. Next base: position 50,557,770 of record NW_022111369.1, read on the forward strand.
TGTAAAGAGAACAGACTGGAGATTTCCAGGGGTGGGAGAGTAAGGGAGGGAGCTAAAGCAATGGGCTAGTCTGTTGGAAGATTTTAACGTGGGTGCATGGAGGCGAATAGGCAGTAGGTGGAAGACTAGAAATCAAGGAATAGGTGGATGGTAAATGATTGCAAGGACTTCATTTGGAGTTTAAACTGTTGAATCCAAAGGTGATGACCTGAAATGTAAACCCTCACCGAATGTACAACTTACAGTTGCTATTCAAATTAACAAATAAAATCAATATTAAGTCCATTCTATAAATGGGACCAAGGGAACTCAAAATGTGACTGAAGACAGGAGCTGATTTCCTGGATGACAGTTGACCAGGGAGACGTGAGCCCAGTAAAGCCGACGGAAGTGAAGCCTGCGGGATCTTCTTTTGTTGATGAGCCATGACTCAAGGTCAAGAGAAACAGCTGCAAAAATCTTCTTATGATTGGAACTTGGAATGTGCGAAGTATGAATTCAGGAAAACTGAATATGGTCCACAATGAAATGAAATCATGAAGATGGGTAGCCTAGGCATTAGTGAGCTGAAATAGACTGGTATTGGCCATTTTGAATCCAGAAAATCACATGATTTGCTAAGCTGGGAATATAACACACTCAAAAGGAATGGCCTGGCATTCATTGTCAGAAAGGATCTTGCTAAACCCATCATGAAGTACAATGCTACCTGTGATCAGATTGTATCTATCTCCTTTCTAGGAAATCCAATCAATTCAACTCTTACTCAACTTTATGCACGAACCACAAAAGCTAGTGATAAAGCAATAAAAGAATTCCACCAACAAATTTAGTCAGAAATTGATCAAACACACAATCAAGATGCATTGACAATTACTGATGATTGGAATGCAAAAGTTGGAAACAAAGAGGAAGGAAAACCAGTTGAAAAATATGGACTTGGTGATAGAAATTACGCTAAAGATTTTATAATACAATTTTGCAAAACCATTAAACTGCTCATAACAAATGCCTTTTTTGACAACACCAAAGGAAAGTATACCCAAGGACTTCCCCAAATAGAATACACAAAAATAAAATTTACTATCTGTGGTAAGATATGATGGAAGAGCTTAATATCAGCAGCTAAAACCAAATCGGTTGTCAACTATGGAACAGACCATCAATTGTTCACATGTCAGTTCAGGATGAAGCTGATATTTTCTTACTTGGATCCACAATGAATATAGATGGAAGCAGCAGTCAGAGATCAAGAACTGTATTGCATTAGGTAAATCTGCTACACAAGTCCTCTTTAGAGTATTGCAGAGCAAGGATGTTACTGTGAGGACTAAGAACGCCTGGCCCAAGCTATGGTATTCTCCATTGCATCATGTGCATGTGATCGTTGGACATGGAAGAAGGAAGACCATAGAAGAATAGATGCATTTGAATTATGGTGCTGGAGAAGAATATTAAAAGTTCCCTAGACTGCTAAGAGGACAAGCAGATCTATGTTAGAAGAAATCAGGCCAGAGGGTTCCTTAGAGGCAAGGAAGGCAAGACTCCGTTGTACATACTTTGGACATGTTGTCAGGACAATATGGACACAGTGGCTGCATCAATGGGCTCAGCCACAGAAACCATTGTGAGGGTGAGACAGGATGGTGCCGTGTTTCATTCTGGTGTACAGACAGTTGTTATGGGTTGGATCTGACTCGATAGCACCTTACAACAACAGAAATTGATTAAAGATATTTCATATATGATTTGCCCAGGAGGACATTTCTGAGGAGATAATGAAAAATATTGCTACGGTAAGGGTTTCTCTGCATACTTTCATACTTCTGTTTTCTATTTCATATTTCTATTGATCACTAGTAACAATTCATTGTCATCAAGATAGGGTTGAAATAGTTTTCAAAATATACTGGGGATATGTGGAACTCCATTCAGCATTTCCTTAAAGAAAAATTCAAATGCTTACAGATGGACCTGAAAACATACCTTTCATTCTGTGTTTTGGAATTGCTATTGTCAAAATTGAAACGCAAAGATTTTTACTTATGAAAGCACAAGGAAAACACGATTTACTAATTAAACTTAAACTATTGTTCGACTTACAGAGAAGGTTCCGTTAATGCTCAAGGTTTAAAGATTACCTAAAGGCCCCAGTTTGGGCTAGGTCATTTCCACCTCTGCTTGAAGGGACTTAGGAAGTCCGGATTCCGGGATGTTTTAAAGGACTGTGACTCAACACAGGCCGCTTGGAAAATTCTCAGTCATCTTTGAATCACCAAGGTTTGTTTGTTCACCTATTTGCCTAGTTTCTTGGCTCAGGGAACGCTGTTGTTGTTGCTGATGCTGCCATTGTTATATGCCATGGCTTCGCTTATGACTCATAGAGACCCTGCCTTCAACAAAACACTGCCCCGTTCTCGGAGAGTCTCACAATTCACCACTCTAACAATCGGTCGGTTTGAGTCCATTGGTGCCTCTATTGTGTCAATCCATCTAATTGATGGCTTTTCTCTCCTTCACCAAACATGACGTCCTTTGGGAACTAGTCATTCCTCACCTTGTTGTTAGGTGCCTTCGAGTTGGCTCCGAGCCACAGAGGCCCGATGTGTGCACAACAGAACGAAACGCTGCGTGGTGCTGTGTCATGCGCACAGTTGTTTCCATGCCTCAGCCCACGGATGCAGCCTCTGAGTCAACTCATCCCATTGCCCGCCTTTCTCTCTCTCTGTGCTTCCAATTTAGCAAACAGGATGTCCTTTTCCAACGACTGATCTCTTATGACAATATGTCCAAAGTACGTTGGATGAAGTCTTGCCATCCTTGCCTCTCAGGAGCACTCTGGCCTTACATCTTCCAAGACGGATCGGTTTGTCCTTTTTGCAGTCCATGGTACTTTCAATATTCTTCATCAGCACCGCAGTTACAATGCACCCATTCTTCTATGGTCTTCCGTATTCAGTTTTCACTTTCACATGCATGTGATGCACGGGAGACTGCCACAGCTTGGGTCAGGCGCACCTACGTTCTCAAAGCACCAGTTTGGCTCTTCAATCCTCTAAAGAGGTCTGTGTGGCAGGTCATTTGATCTCTTAAGTGCAGCTTCTATGAGCGGTCATTGTGGATCCAAGCAAGACAAAATTATTATTTTT
>NW_022111369.1:50562752-50569346 GCF_000313985.2 Echinops telfairi
CCGCAGGGCCATGGGCCAGTGAGGGGCATCACAAGACAAAATTCTTGACATCTTTAATCATCACTTCACATAGCATGTCTGAATGCATTTTAGGGAGTCTCCCGCCCGTCCCTCTAAGGGGCTCTCTGACTGTGCTTCTAAGACAGATTTGTTTGTTCCTCGTTCTGGCAGTCCATGGAATTTTGAATATCCTTTACCAACACAATAATTCAAAAGCATCAGTTTTCCTTTGATCTTCCTGATTCATTGTGCAATTTCTCGTGCTTATGGGGTAACTGGAAATACCATAGCTTGGATCAGATGTGCTTAGTCCTCAAAATGCCACCTTTGTTTTGACATTTTTTAGAGGTAGATCTTTTGCCATTTTGCCAAGTGCAATATGTTGTTTGCTTTCCGTTGCTTCTCTGAGAATTTACTGTAGGTTCAAGTAAAATGAAATCCTTGTCAACTTTCACCTTTTCCCTGTTTGTCGCAATGTTGCTTATTGGTCCAGTCATGAGTGTTTGTGTTTTCACTGGTCCAGTTAGGAGTATGTGTGTTTTCGCTATGTTGATGTGTAATCCATACTGAAGGTTCTAGTCTGACCTTCATCAGGAAGTGCTTCAAGTCCTCTTCACTTTGAGTCAGCAACGCTGGGTTTTGTCTGCATAGCAGCAGCTGTTAGGGAGTCATCCTCCACACCGGTGCTGCTTCATTCTTCCGTTCTTCTTCATACACTGCAGCATGGTCGGTACAGCACCTCCCACTCAACTCTGTCACCGCGTCGCTGCCCACTCTCCGTTTCTCGGCAGTAGTAAGCGACTTCTCTGCAGTTTACTGTTTTCAAAGGCTAGTAATGCCGTTTGTGGGAGCTCCTTAAAGGTGAGATCTACCTTTTGAAGTAGGGGTATATTTTGACTAACATAGACTAGACATTTAGGTTTTGTCAAAATTTGTTTTAAATTAGTTCTTAATAATAAAACATTTCATTACAACCAAAAATGAGTCGTTAAATTCCTGTCACCCAACTTACTATAACATTGAAAAATAATAATAACACTGTTTGCTCTTTCTGATCATCTTTGATTTTTATTATACTCCTAATCAGAAATCCAATAAAAAGAATGTCACCTGATACATCCAGCTGCACATGTGTATACTCAACACTAGAGGGCAGCCTTGTATACCTGTCCATATTGCTAACATAATCCGAAGACAGAACTTTGACGAGTTGATTGTATGACCCAAAATCCTCAACAGTAAATTATGCAATTTCTTTACATTTAGATATGGATACGCAAATACTTCCAAGAATTAAAATATCATGTTTTTGCCCTCAAGGAGCGTATATTTATATTATCAATGACTTTTATTTTGTATTGGGTTCAAACTATTTTCATAAAGTGAAATTTAAATAAAATACTAAAATCTTCCAATTATAAAAGGACTATACTTACTTATCTGTGTACCCTCTTCCACACTCTATTGTTTATATTTTAAAAACACATCGATAGACCATCAAAGGATAAAAGTTAATAAGTAAATGAGTTACAGTATTTCTAAGAAATAGAGCCACCGGTTGTTACTGAGTAAATTTTGAATCATGGCGAATCCCCACCTGTTCGAATCATGGAAAATCTAATCCATGTTATGGATTTTAGGCAGTAAGTTTCCAGATCTTTCTTCTGAAGCAACTTTGGATAGACTTTAACCATGAATCTCTCCATTAGCAGCTAAATGTGTTAATAATGTACACCACCCAGGAATGCCAAGAAATAGAAAGTTGGTTTACCTTTCACTTTATGTGTTATTGTGATGCTATTAGTTTGCATTTGTTCTGTACAATGCTTATACATGTCTTGTTTTTTGTTTTTTTGTCATTGAAATGCAAACCTTGGGGGAATGCTTAAGAGATTTCATGCTGTTTTTGCATTGCGAAAGTGAAGTAGGAGGAAGTGAAGAATGGGGCAGGAATGGTACTTAATGATGCTCACTCAGTAACTGATAATGAAGGCCTTACTCGCCACCTCAATTACTGATGCAAGAGATTCAATTGAACATGGAAATCCTAGTAAAAATATGAAGATGGATTGGAGGAAAATATCCATTTGCAGAAACAATAGTCATGACCATAACAAAAACACCAAAGATGAAATATTCTTATACTGAGAATCATATAGAATCTATTTTAAAATTATTTAAACCTATTGCAATTGTTAGGTGTCATCCAGCCAGTTCACACTCACAACAGCCCTATGTTGAATTGAATAAAATATTGCCAAATCTGGGCCCCTTCACAGTTGCTGCTGCCTTTGCCTACATTGATGTAGCCTCTTCATCAGCCCATCTCATCTCCTCCAGGATCTTCCTCTTTTTCCTGGCCCTTCCACTTTGCAAAGCATGCTGTCCTTTCTCAAGGACTGATCTCTCCTGACGGCAGGTCTGAGATACACAAGAGAAAGGAGGATTCTCGCTGTTCTTGCAGATGGCTTTGTTTGTTCTCCTGATGATTCATGGCACTTTAAATATTTTGCCCAGCATGATCATTCAAATCCATCAACCATTCTGCCATTTTACTTAACCCTTGTCCATCTTCCACCTGCAAACGAGGTCCTTCAAAACACCAAGGCTTGAGGCAGGCACACCTGAGTCCGCAAATGGCATCCCAGTCCTTCTACACTTTAAAGAGGGCTGTGCAGCAGGTTTGTCCAGTGCAATTTGCCTTTTGATTCTTAGCTGCTGCTTCCATAGGCATTGATTGTGGATCCAGCACAAATGAAGTCCTTTGCAACTTCAGTCTGTTCTCCTTTATGTTTTGTTTCCTTTATATTGAGATGCAATCCACACTAAAGGTTCTGCTCCTTGTTTTGCATCAGCCAGCGTTTCCATTTCAAAAAGCAAGATGGTGTGGTATGCGTCTCTCAGATTGTTGGTAAGAATTCACCCAAAACTGAAGCTGTGTTCTTCATCTCCTAGTCCTGTTTCTCACATTATCTCACTAGCTGACAGATTGAATAAATATGGTGAAAGAATAAAACCGTGACACACACTTTTCCTGGCTTTAAGTCAGGCCATATCCCTTGTTCTCTATCACTAGTCTGTCACTTTATCGTGTTGTAGTGATGTGTGTGTTGCTATGATGCTAGAAGCTATGTTACTGGTATTTCAAGTGTCAGGAGGGTCAGCCAATGTGAGCATGTTCCAGCAAAGCTTCCAGACTAAGAACAGCTACCAAGAAGGAATCGGCTGCCCACTTCTGAGGAATTACCCACAGAAAACGTTAAGGACAGAATCAAAACATTGTCACATCCTGCGAGCCTCAGGAACATTGTAGGAGATGGTGCCAGATGAGCCTCTTAGGTCCGAAGGTACTGATGCTATGACTGAGGAGGAGCTGCCTTCTCCAAGCAGAGTCGCTCACAATGGCATGAATGTAGTAAATCCTGTGGAGTAAAGCCTGTGGGGCCTTCATTTGTTAATGAAGCATGGTCCAGAGTGAGAATAAATAGCTGCAAACATCACCCCATTAATTACTGGAAATGTGAATGTATGACAAACGAATCTAGGAAAGTCGGAAGTTGTAAACAACGAAAGGAACGCACCAAGGTCAGCACTCTAGGCGTCGGTGCGCCGAGTTGACCTGGTATTAGCCATTTTTAATTAGGAAATCCTTCAGCTTCCTATGCTGGGAATGACACAATTCAGAGAAATTATGTTGCATTCATAGTCAGAAAAATAATTTCTTTCTTTTTTTTTTTAGTGTTTGAAAGGAACGCGCGTGTCGCGAAGGACTCCAAGTCCCCTTCCGTTTCACTGTTCCTCTTTGCTCAGTCACTCGATAAGATATTTAGATCTGAACACTCAATAAGATATTTAGATCTGAACACTCAATAAGATATTTAGATCTGAACACTCAATAAGATATTTAGATCTGCAGGGCTGGGAATCTGGAGGTTTGGTTTGTTTTTCCATGAAGTAATTTAAAATTTATTTTATTTTCTCATGTTAAAACCTTCATTTTTTTGTCCCTCCCGTTCCTCCCCTCTCCCTATCCCCTCACCCTGAAATGAAAACGGACACTTCAAGATCTATCTTAAAGTTCGATGCTGTCGGTGAGAAGATTACATCCATCCTTATCCAAGAAAATCCAATCAATACTACTGTTATTCAAATTTATGCACCAACCACCCAAGCTAGTAATGAAGAAGTTGAATAGTCCTACCAATGTCCTTTATCAGAAATTGATTAAGCATGTAATCAAGATACATTACATAGCACACGCACCAATGTTTATTGTAACAACTTCCATAACTGTGAAAACATGGACACAGCTGAAAACTCCAATTGTAGAGGAATGGATAAACAAGTTCTGGTACAGTGGAATATTACATATCGATAAAGAACAATGAGGACTCTCTTAAGCACCACAAGACAGGGACAAAAATGACTATGCATTATGCTTAGCAAAATTACTCTACCTTATAAAGATAAATATTTAATGACATCATTATTATAAATAAAAACAAAGCAAAGTACCAAAAATACTATTTTGAAGCCTAAGAGATGGGCTGGGGGGAGGCCAGGGGAGGGGAGGGACAGGAGGTGAAAAGGGAAGGAAGAAGGACTGGGGGGAGGGGCGGTGCGGAGAGAGCCACAGGTGTGGGAGGCTGAATGGGAGCCTCCAACTGCTTTCATCTGTTAAGATGTGCTGTGCCACTTCATAGAATGTGCTTCTTTAAAACCAAAGGAAATAATAAATACATTTTTTAAATTAAAAGAATGGAAGTGAAAGCTCACAACTTCAAAAAAAAAAAAAAAAGAAAGAAAGACAACAGATTTATTGCCCCTTGGATCTAAAGTTGCTACCCAAGAGACGAACAAGGAGGCAAAGTAAAACTACAGTGGACTTGGAACCTTCAGTGACTGACAAGTTCATTTCAAACATATGGGGGGTGAGGGGAGATGCATTGATAATTATTGACAAATAGAATGCAAAAGTTAGAAACAGAGAAGGAAAAACAGTAGTTGAAAAATATGGTGATTGAATTAAAGCTGGAGAGCGCATGAGCGAATTTTGCAAAACCAACTTCTTCCTTACCACAAACACTGCTTTGCAGTAGCACAAACAGAGGAGAACCTGGTGCTCTGAAACAACTGCAGGTATCTGGATAAGGCACTTGAACACGTAGCCACAGGATCTAGCTGATCTAACTGTGCCTGAAATGTCAGTGGTAGACAGAGATGCAGCTGGGAGTCCTTGGCAGGTCTCTCTCTATTGGTGAATCAGAGCACAAGCCCCCTTCAGGATATACAGGGAACCCCTTGCCATCTACAGACAACGACTCTCCTTTCGAGAAACAGATTTTGCCTTGTGACTAGGCCTCAGTAGAGACGGAACACCTCACCATGGGCCACCAAGTCACCAGGCTACCATCATGAAGCAGCAAGCGTTGTCTGGCCCAGCAGCATTTCATCATGAAATGGACCAGATGGTACAAGAAAGCTGCTTGAAGAAATGACCCAAATGACTATGATGGTCCCTCCTCTTACATTCCCTTCCTTTTCCCAGTCTGCCTCTCTGTCCTTCTGAGGAGTTCCTTATGCTCCGTGGACTGGGAAAGAGAAAACTAGTGCTTGATTCACAGACGGTTCTGACTAATATGCAGGTACCACTAGAAAGTGGACAACAGCACTATCCCTTTGGGGGCTCTCTGTGAAAGACAGTGATGAAGGTAAGTCTTCTCAATGGGAAGAACTTTGAGCAGTAAACTTGGATGCTTACTTGAAAGGAGAAATCGTGGTAAGGCTGCATACTGATTCATGGCCTGTGGCCACGACTGTATGTATGATCAGTGACTTGGAAGTAGCATGATTTGAAAATTGCTGACACAAGATGTAGGGAAAAGGTATATGGAAAGACATGTATGAAGGGGCCAAAAAAAGTGATGATATTAAGCCTCATGTGAAGGCTCACCAAAGGTTTACCTCTACGGAGGAATATATATATATTTTAATCGTTTTATTAGGGGCTCATACAACTCTTATCATAATGCATACATACATCAATTGTGTAAAGCACATTTGTACATTCATTGCCCTCATCATTCTCAAAATATTTGCTCTCCACTTAAGCCCCTTGCATCAGCTCCTCATTTTTCCCCTCCCTCCCCGCTGCCCCCCCATGAGCCCTTGATAATTTATAAATTATTATTTTGTCATATCTTGCCATGCTCAACATCTCCCTTCACCCACTTTTCTGTTGTCCATCCCCCAGAGAGGAGGTCACATGTAGATCCTTGTAACCAGTTTCCCCTTTCCAACCTACCCTCCCAGTATCCATTCACACCACTGGTCCTGAAGGGATCATCCACCCTGGATTCCCTGTGTTTCCAGTCCTATCTGTACCAGTGTACATCATCTGGTCTAGCCAGATTTTTAAGGTAGAATTGGGATCATGATAGTTGGGGAGGAGGAAGCATTTAGGAACCGGAGGAAAGTTGTATGTTGCATTGTTGCTACATCGCACACCGACTGGCTCGTCTCCTCCCCGAGACCCTCTGTAAGGGGATGTCTAGTGGCCTACAAATGGGCTTTGGCTCTCCACTCCACACTCCC
>NW_022111369.1:50569515-50574905 GCF_000313985.2 Echinops telfairi
CTATATCTTTTGATAGCTGGGCACCATCAGCTTTCTTCACCACATTTGCTTATTCACCTGCTTTGTCTTCAGCAGTTGTGTCGGGAAGGTGAGCATCATAGAATGACAGGATCACTTCTATGGTAGAAAAAGTAACATTTTTTTCATGGTACTTTCAATATTCTTCACTAACACCATAGTTCAAATGCATCAATTACCCTTCCAAACCAAATCAAACTCACTGCTATCGAGTCAATACTGACTCATAGCAACCTCATGGTACATGGTAGAACTGACCCCGTGGGTCTGTGAAACAGTAAATATTTAGGGGAATAGAAAGCCCAAACCTTGGAGCTGCTGGTGATGTGGATTTCAGCCCAACACACAACCACTACATCACCAGAGCTTTCTGTAATTGATTGAAAGGACATATCCTCACACGTGGATTGAACCTCTGGTGGCTCCCCTCAGACGAAGGACCAGCAATGTGAACAGCCTATCATGCACAGTGCATTGAAAAGTGTATTGTTGCACATGCAGTGAGGTTAAAATTTAGCACCCTATCATATGATTTCCCTTGTGACCCATTCATATTTTTCTAATTTTTATTATTTTCTGCTTTCTTTTCTATTAAGGTTTTTAACTGTTTTACTTTATTGTTGTTAGTTTTTAAAAAATATTTTTCTGCGTATGAAATCCAAGATAGGTGTAGAGATAGTAACTGGATTAAGAGTTCCTTGGGGTATGTCAGGGGAGAGTTGGGGCAAATGAGAAGATAATAATGATGAGTTTAGAATGAAGGAAATGTTCTAACATGAATTATGATGATGATGATCGTACAACTCTTTTTGATGTGATTAAACTGTAGAATTGCATGACATGTGAACTATGTGTCAATACAACTGTTGAAAAATAAGTAGAGGGTCAAAGGAAAAGAGGAAAACCCTCCACTACATGATCTGACAGTGATTGCAACAATGGGCTCAAACATAGCAAACATCGTGAGGCTTGTGTAGCAAAGCTCGGTGTTGTGTTCTGCCGTACACCGTGTTATGATGAATCATAATCAACTCAAGGGCACCTAACAAGAATATGTGCTAGGAAAGGGCACACCGACTGGGTTATTTGCTTACGGGACATAGATTTCATCTTCTGCTCAAAGCTTGGAATCAGGATTAATATCTAATCCATGAATGGTTGCATTTTCAAGACTGGTATTGCTTTGCCTAAAGCTCTTGGCAAAAGATCACATTCCTAGTTGCAGAAAAAAATTTTTTAAGTGACTACAAAAAACACTATACCTCCATGTTCTTTTGGGGCAGTTCTATCAGATTTAAAGGAGGAAACTACAGATGCATAGTGAATTATGAATTTCAAGTAAGCAACAAATAAATTTTTAAATATATAAACTTGGGAATATTTAGGGCATTAAGTGTCCCCAAAGTCATTGAAAAGGTAGCATATTCTGCGTGAAGCTCGAATTCGACTAGTCATCCTCTATGTTACCCAAAAGCACTACTCTAAAATTCTTATTTTATTTCTCTCAAGAAAGCAGACAATTAATTACAATACAAAAAGTACACATAATTCCTTTAATAGTTTACATTTTCTTTGGTCCAATGAAAAGAGATATGTCATAGAGTCTGGGTAACTCTTACTCAAGACGATTTGTTGTTGAAAATTGCCTGATATCTTAATTATCTTTAAGAACAAGACTCACTGGAAATACAGGGAATCCAGGGCGGATGATCCCTACAGGACCAGTGGTGTGAGTGGTGAAACAGGGAGGGTAGAGGGACAGTGGGTTGGAAAGAGGGAACCAATTACAAGGAACTATATGTGACCTCCTCCCTGGGGGACGGACAACTGAAAAGTGGGTGAAGGGAGATGTCGGACAGGGCAAGATATGACAAAATAACAATTTATAAATTATCAAGGGCTCATGGGGGAGGGGGAGCGGGGAGGGAGGGGAAAAAATGAGGACCTAATGCTGGGGGTTTAAGTGGAGAGGAAATGTTTTGAGAATGATGAAGGCAATGAATGTACAAATGCGCTTTACACAATTGATGTGTGTATGCATTGTGATAAGAGTTGTATGAGCCCCTAATAAAATGATTTTAAAAACTAACTAAATAAATAAAAAGAACAAGACTCTACTGCTCTACAAAACAAGTCCAGTAAATTTTATAGAAAATATACAGACGTGGGATATGCAAAATAATAGGAGCCTTGAATATCAACAAGTTCTAAGAATACAGAAATGCAATGATCAACATGACTCTACATGCTATATACTCCAGGTGTTTCTTGAATATGCTTGGTAGAAACTTGACAAGCAAGTATGAATCAAGTAGTATATGGCACGTAACTCAAAAACACATCCTTCATAAAATACAAGAAACTCCTTCGGATCACAAATGTTAGAATATCAAATATCCTAGAAGTTTATCTAGTCGAATGTTCTCTTTTGTGGGATTTAGTAGCTAATCGTCAAGGTGGCTACCCTAGGAGTCCCTTCATGGTGCCCCTGAGTCTCTTTTTTTGACAGAATCAAGAAGACGCACCGTCTTTTCAGAGGCTAACCAGATCAAAAGAAGTCTTGGCAGTTTCAGTCTAGGAGTCTGCAATTTTTTCTTAAAAATTGAATTGAGCCCCCTTCAAGGGTGTGTTGAAGTTCTAATCCCTGTACCTGTGGATGTGACTGTGGGGGGACAGGCTTTCCTTTGCAGCTATTATCGGTTAAATTAATGAAGTCAGGCCAGACTAGACTTAGTCCTAATCATAATCCATTCTGAGTAATAGCTTATAAAATAGAAGGACCAAACCAAACCAAAATCACTTCCCTGGAGTCAGTGCTGACCCAGAGTGACCCTTGTTGGGTTTCTGAGACTGTAACTGTTTACGGGAGTAGAAAGCCCAGTCTTTCGCCAGAACCTTGAGAAAATAAGTTTATATTCTTTTAAACCATCCACGTGGTGGTATTTCATTATGGCCGTCGTAGAAAGCTAAAACATTTTCACGCTGCAGGAAGACAGGCTATGTTGAGTAAGAAAACAAAGTTGGCCTTTGGGAGAGACCACGTGAAAAAAGACCCACGCCGGCTCGCAGCCATTGCAACCATCTCAAGCCAAAGCCGGGGTCACACATGAGTGCTTACGAACGATCGGTCAGCCCTGGGAGACTAGTCTATCATCTAGTCCGGTTACTTCCCACATTCCCAGTCATTTGAGTCTCTCAAGCAACAGCTATCAGACATGAAAACTTGTCATCCCTATAGTCACAGAAATGGTGAACACAATACAAGAAGTGTGGCTTTATTTCAATAAGTTTTAAGTGTTTTTATTTATTTATTTTTAATCCAGATAGCCAAAGAAAGGAAGAAGCTAATAGGTCATTACTACCAGATATGGTGTCTATTGACAGCTACAAGGAATATGTTAGCAGGTATTTAGGCACTGTTATGCCCACTACATTTATATAAGTATAGCACTCATCTATATGTTCCTAATCTGAAATAAAAACAAGTGCTGAAGTGAGTTAGTCACTCAGGGCAAGTCAACCTGACCTGAGGAGAGCAGTCCAATCAAAGGACTAGGCCCGGCGTGGCACAAGAATTCAACCACCTAGGCAAGCTTAGGCATAAATTCAAGGAATTATTTATAGAGCGAGTTATGTAGCTTCTTAGAACCAGTGTTCATTTGAGAATAAGTTAGGTCGCTTGGAGAGATGTTTTATTTTCTAGCACCTGTCCCTTTTTCAGTCTGCATTTGCTGAAGGAAAAAACCATACAAAACCCTTAGCATCTTAGGAAAATACATTGTTTCTTGTTCTTGTTACTTGAGGGCAGTAGCTCAACTGTGACTCACTTGGGCTTGATGGCATGTCATGTGTCTTCTTATTCAGTGACCTGGGTGGAAGGAATAACAACAAACTAGGAATTACACGCTCATGATAGATAGAACCGTGACAGAAGCAAACACACCAAAGTAGCTATTACGTGGAGCCTGTCTGAACAGACGGTCATCTTTGAACAAATCAAGCTATATACCCCAGCATAAGATTTCAGAGTGGAGAATTACTTTCCAGCTATAAGAAACAATTCTTATAAAAGAGAACAAATTCTTATAAACAAAAACATGCATGACCACATTAGATCTCAAAATGGAAGAATGACCACATTACAACATACTTGCAAAGAATTATCATTAGACTACTGCCAAACCACTGAGAATACTGACTCAGGCAAGTCAACACATAACATTAAAAATCACAGCCAGCACCAGTCTTGCTTCACACCTCGGCACTCATTACTGTCAGGGATATGTCATTCCTACACAAAATAGATTTTTAAACTTATTTTTTTCTTGTACTATTGTAATAAATTCAAAATGTCAGATGAGTAACAGTCAACGAGTCAAACTCACAGTCATCAAATTGATGGCAGCTCATCGTGGATCTGTGTGTTTCCTAGGCTGTAAGATTTCTTCCCAGGAGTAGAAAGGCCATCTTCCTCTGGAGGAGCAGCTGGTGGTTTCAAACTGCTGACCCTCCGGGTCTAGATGAAATCCCCATGCATGACCACTACCCTACCAGGATGAAGAAAACTGTTCTAGGAAGTAGATTCTGTACTTGGAGGATATATCCATAAAGGACACTTCCTATCAGAGACAAAAGGTTTTGACTCTCAACCTAAAGGTAGTTTCACTGTCTCTATGTGACTGCCTGATGTGTAGTTAAGAAAGATTCTTAGACTGAACATGGATTAGGAATAGAATTGTATCACAAAGCAATGAATTTACTCACCTTTTCTTAAACCGAAGTGTCGTGGGAGCACTACTCATCTTTATATTTGTTTTTGTAACATAATATGGCATTGAACACATAGGAAGCTCTCAACAAATGACTATTTAATGTATGGATTAATGGTGCACACCCTTTGAAAGGCAATGGGGCATTGGTGGAGACAGCATCAAGGACAGATTGACATGAAGCTTTCATGAAATCTCAGATACCCATAAAGTCTTAGATGTTGGAAGGCAAACGCTTGAATATGGAAGGAGATGCCCAAAGTAGTTCTATAATAAAATATAAAGGGATCATACAGTAGCAAGGTATTGGGGGAAGGAATCCAAAGAAGCTCATATCCCAGCTACCAGCAGATGTCCTCTCTTCCTGTAAGTCTGACCTTGGGATCACCTGAGAAGCAGCCAGAGCTCATTGCCATATGGACAGTGTCCGATGAACAAGCTTCTTCTTTTTTTTAAAATCATTTTATTAGGGGCTCATACAACTCTTATCACAATCCATACACACAGCAATTGTGTAAAGCGCATTTGTACATTCATTGCCCTCATCATTCTCAAAACATTTCCTCTCCACTTAAGCCCCTGGCATTAGGTCCTCATTTTTCC
>NW_022111369.1:50576556-50578209 GCF_000313985.2 Echinops telfairi
CTTTGCCTCAATGTGGTGGGATCAGATCGGGTGCAATTCCCACACTGTGTCTCTGGTGTTGTCCCCTGCAGGGCCATGGGTCAGTGAGGGCCATCATGTCCCATAGTGGGGCTGGCCATGTAGTCCTCTCTGGATGAACAACCTTCTGCTGACAAGCAGAAGGTGTTTGGTCCATGGATGTCAGTTCCAGGGTACATGATGACATTTGATCTGGAAAATTCATGCACAGAGACCGGCTTATAGAAAGGTCAGAACAAGTTAACTCAGTGGATTGCAAGCTGTCTTCCTAGCTGTGATGAAGAATTAGACAATAGTGAGAACACTCACATTTGAAATTTTACGGATGCATAGGCAGTGGTTATAAAGTCATTAAGTGGAAAACTAGATGTTATAGGAATGCTGCATGGAAAAAGGACCTACGAAAACACTATGGGGCTTTTCAGGAAGCATCTGGGTAGGACCTGCTGTCCATCAGAAAAATCTCCTTCCTAGATCCAAAGGCAATTGTAATCACTAAGTGGATGTAGCATGTTTCCTTATGAAATGAGTGGATATGAGGGTGCTATAGCAATGAGTAGATGGGCTGAATATAGATATACCTAGATTGCACTTTCTGAGTTTCAATATACCAATACTGACTTCTTTGTTTGTCAGCAAGAAAGATAGACATTGAATAGTCTACAGGCAGATTCCTTGTGGGGAAGACCTTGCGCATAGCTAACAGATTGATTATATCCAACCAGTGGCTCAAGTTATCTACAAATGGGTCCTCAAAGGAATACTCTGACCTGAACTATGCATATCCCTGCAGATGCCACAAATACCACTTAGGGATGAACACAAAATATACAGTAGCAGTTGGGGGCCACTAAGTTACATTTCCTCAGATCCTCTGAGCCAGCAGTGTGCAGCAATGGGCCAAGAAATATCATAGTAGCTGAACATACCATGTTACATACTCATAGTAATTGTTTCAGAGGGAATTGAAAGGGGCTCTTGGAACATCTGTTATCTAATACAGGGGGAGATAAAGACATAAAGGATTGGGTTACACGCCTTCTAGAAACTGCTCACCCTGAATGTGTGGGAAATAAAGGGAGGATAAATACTGGATGGATCTGAGAGAGCGGAGCAGGAGGATTCAGATGCCATGGTACAGTTCTTCCCCATCTCACTAGGAACCTCTTTTGGTCCTAGGACAGAAGCTGCTATCCTAGAACCTGTAGAGATGTAGCTGTCATTGCCAGAAGTGGGTGTGATCCTTTAACACGAGACTGCAACTATACCCCTGAACTTGTATGCCAAATTCTGAAGGGCCTGATGGGAGCAACTTTATCTTCCCTCCAACCAGCAAATCTGGGGTTGGCTGTGATTAGTGCCGTATTTCCTAGTGGTCGAGATAGCCCACTACTTTTGTATCAATGTAACCTCCCCAACATGAATGGAAATAGAGTAACTGGGAAGCACTTGTCAGCAACCTGGTCAGGCCCAGCAACTGAATCTCATGTCCTTCCCAAGCTGGAAGACTCTGGGGAAGAATAAATTACAAATTAAAAAGTATCAGGTGTCATGTTATGTCTAAATAAGATAGGCTGAATGAACAATCTGGAGGAGAAAACAATGGGACCGATAGTTCTGGGGGGACATGGGAGA
>NW_022111369.1:50579223-50603712 GCF_000313985.2 Echinops telfairi
GACCTCCTCCCTGGGAGATGGACAACAGAAAAATGGGTGAAGCGATACCTTGGACAGGGCAAGATATGACAAAATAATTTATAAATCATCAAGGGTTCACGAGGGAGGGAGGAATGGGGAGGGAGCGGTGAAAATGAGGAGCTGATGCCAGGGGCTTAAGTGAGAGCAAATGTTTTGAGAATGATGAGGGCAATGAATGTAAAAATGTGCTTTAAACAATTCATGTATGTATGGATTGTGATAAGAGTTGTATGAGCCCCTAATAAAATGATTTAAAAAAAAGAAAGAATTTTCTTGTGTAAATATTAACTCAACTTTGCTCACCATTTACTCTGCTATACACTTGAATTTTCAGTGTTGGCTAAAATCGGTCTACTTTTCTAAAGAGTTTTGAAGGAATGTGAAATGAATTCCGTACCAGATAGCTATCAACCTCCTTTTACATTCTAGAGGCCATGCTTCCACATTTTCACCACCAGAGGTCATTTCTAGGAACACGCTGGGTGTGCTGCATCCAGTGACTAGATGAGGGGGCTTCAAAAAGTTTGTGGAATAATTCCATTACCTTTTCATGAAAATTTTGAAGCCCCTTCATATTTCCAGACTTTAGGTTATTTCTTGTGTCTTGAAGGTCGTTTTTAAAAATCTTTGTATTGTGCAGATAAGAGCATGCGTCAAAAAATATTGCTGCTCATGTTCTAGGTCACTCATGCACACATTTATTCTAAACAAAATATGTTTAAACACATCTGTGATCAGTGGATGGCTGCAGACCAGATTTCTTAGTAATACTTGATCAACCTTTGGTCCAGTCTCATTAGAGTGCTGAAGAAATAGTGTAGTCATCACAGTAACTTCTGAGGGATCTGGTAGAGCAGTTAAAATTGAGACAGCAAAGTCAGTTCAGAAAGTTAAGGAGACTGTTTTTAGGGACTGAAAAAAGGGGTAATCTGGATAGATTTTCTGAAGGACACAAGGCAATCATGGGAGCGGATGATGGAGAAGTTTTAAGAATATTGAAAACTGCATTGATGAGCAATAAACCAGGAAAGTGGTGACAAGAATTTGTTTTCCCCATAATAATAATATGCTTGCTCATTCTTTGAAGATTCTTGGCTTTGTCAAAATAATTTCATTGGGAACTTTTACTTCATCTATTCTTTGGCCTTCATCTTGCCTGTTCAGACGTTGTTGTTCCCCAAACACCTGCTTCACCTTGATTTTCTATAGGAAAAGCTCAATTTCTCAGAAAGGGTTTAATACTTTATACTTTGGATAAGGCTGGATATTAGTTTCTTCAGTAACTAACAACTGCTTTTCTCTTAATTTATCCTCTCTTTTAAAAATAAAACAGTCAATTTCCATCAGTAAATATATAGTTAATGTTTAACCTATTAGAAGGTAAGTAGTGTGCTAATCACAGAGAAATACAATGTCCTCAAACTACTGACAATCCAGGGAGGAAGCTGGGCAAGTAGACTGTCGAACTACAGCACTATGGAATAAAGTGTTAGTAAGGAGTAAGCTCAACCTTTGTGTGGCAAAGGCAGATGACCACTTAGCTACTACCCGAAAGCTTGCCGGTTCGAGTTCACCAAGAAGTGACTCAGAAGAAAAGCCTAATCATCTACTGCCAAAAGGACCTGGTCATTGAAGATCTTATGCACAGTTTTACTCTGACATACATGACGTGGCCGTAAGTCAGAGTTGACGTCATGGAAGCTGAAAAAGCTAGAAGAAATACATTCTGGGTTTGATGAAAGCAGAAGGAGGAACATACAGCATTGCCTTGCGAGTCTCAGGTGAGGTTTCCCAAAGGGAGTACTGTTATCTTAGTGCAATTGAAAGACAAATGGAGAACTAACCAAGATAAAGTGGGCTGGAGTATGGACACTGGTGGTGGGGTTGGGGTGAGAGTCCAAGGGAGAATTTCTTCAGCCAGGAACACAGGATGGGCAGAGGCATCGAGAGGAGAATTCTGAGAATTCATGAATTCAGCAAACCTTCGCCTTTATATTTTGCTCATTCCCTTACCTAATCCGACATTGTCAATGGTCCCCTTTATTTGAAATATCCACACTTAAATTGCTAAAAGCATGAGTGACAGCCGAGAGAAGTCAAAATTTTGAAACATAATAATCTAAAAGTGCATAATATTTTCATTCTTTCTTTAGCTGTCATCTGTATTTGAGGCTGTTAAAAAAAAAAGAATTAAAGGGCAAAAATATTTCAACTGGAAACTGTTTTCCAATGGACTTGTCAGGACACCGCCATGCACCACACAGGCTTTTTTGGCAGGTCTCAGTAAACCGAGCTGGGGTCAGGATCCGGGGCCCTCCCACTTCTGCCATGTCTTTCCTGTGGCTTCTTCCTTCTTAGGATGTGCAAACTCCATCTGCCCCTGTGATTCTTAATCAGGGACTTTCTCTTCTGTCTCCCTCCTGTTTGGCTCTAGGTCCTTTCTCCCTCCCTTTTCCTTTTCATTTCCTCTCTCTCCCTCCCCCCAGCCCCCTGGTGTCTGTTGGCCAATGTAGGAATTTGATTAGAAGCCAAAGAATCAAAGCCAGCAGCAAAGGCTTTCTCCAGCTCTGTATGAATGAGCAGAGCTCTGTGGCTAGATGCAGTGTAGGTATGTACAGGCTGTCTCAGGCTCATGAGCAAGTTCCATTCCTATGCTTGTTTTTAAATCAAATTTGTACGTTAGGCTAAGCAATTGGGTGTGGTTTGTATCTACTGCTAAATACCAAATCATCAATTTGTCTTAGCATTTAGTGGGTTGTGTACATTTCTATGACTCAGAACATTAACGAAACAAGTTTTGCTATAATGATATAGTAAATAATAATAATGCTTTGATGCAAGTGGCAACATAGTGGTTGTTTGCGACTATAAGATATTGTGTGAGTCTCAAAATATTACTCTTATAGGCTTTATAGTAGTTGGTTCATAGTTTGTGATTATTCATAAGCAGACATTCATCACCCAGGGACTGCCTGCCTTTAGATTTGAGCTACTCCATTGCTTTACTAAGCCAAGCCCACAATGTAATCCCACCCCCTTTGCTAACATTCAGCATGTATATAAGACACATTCTACATACACCCACTGCTCTCATCTTCTCTCTCAGGTTACGGTCTGCTTGGAAGAGAACTGACTGGAGCCCCCAGTTTCTCTCACAGGCTCCTCTAATCAGGTTGTATGTGTTTATTACTATTGGCATGAATCCTCAGGCTTTAGATATAGAAAACATAGGATGTGTTATACATCACAAGTTGGTTTTTGTTTGTTTGTTTGTTTGTTTTCAGAGAAAATAGTCATGTAAAACATTCAAAGCCTTTAAAATTACATGTCACGTTAAAAACGTAGCTAAAAGAGCTCTCCCACAAAGCCATAATGTTGTAGCATCCTTGTAAATCCTGCACGCTGGATTATGCACAAGGAGCATCAGGAGAAACGAGTAGCGTGGACACTGGCTTCTAGGCTTTTGTGTTAGTTTTTTTTGAAACTAGCTCATGTGAGGCATTGTTTTGTGCTCATTCCTGTGCAATCGATTACAAGTGTTATTGAGGGCAAGGGCCCTTACCCTTGTAAATACAACTGTTCCGTTGAAGTGAGAGGTCAGGTCAATACAGTTTAAAGTCCTTGGTAATTACAAAAGGTTAATCATTTACAGAGTATCACTCCTTTGTCTGAGAATTCAGTGAAAACTAGACTCAAAAGAGACTCTCTATAAAACTTAAATTGAACAAATATTTCTGAGCATCTACTTTGTGAGAGATACTGTGCTGGGAGTTAGGGTACAATGATACGCCAAAGAATATTGTCTGGGAAAGAAAAAAAAGAATATTGTCTGTTTTCAGTCATTTAATCCAATTTCACACATTTCTGAAATTGGGTCAAATTCAAACTGCTGCCAGGATCTTTCCCCTGGCTTGTTTCCACACCATAAGTGTAAATAGAGCTTGAACCTAAAGACTTCTCTGTGTACATCCTGGAAATGTTTTCAAAAATTGCTTACCACATAAGGAAAAGAAGGGTGATTTGTCTAAATACAAATATATAAGATGCAAAAGAATGTAGGCTACAGATTATAGTGGAGGAAATGGGTTAAACACAAAACTGAATTAATTATAAAATGTATACTACATAAAGCAAATTATTAATGTGATCATCAATAAGGTTCATATGATTTAGTTAGTATCTATGTACACATATATTTATGTAAAAGGAAATTTTTCTCTAGAAAACAATTGCTATCAACATATCCTACTTGCGCTGTAGACCAATGAGTTGCTGATATTTACAGAATGATTCAGGAGCTGGAAAAAAAAGTGGAGATAAGAGACCAGTTCATTATTCCCCCTCCAATATTTGTTATCTGGTTACCTTCCCACTTCTGGTGACTCGTGATGATTCCCGGTGTGCTGCTCTCTCTTGCTTTCGTAGCCCAAAATTTCAGAATATATCATCAGACTATTGTTCCAAGGCGACTTGTACCTCCAACCTTTTGGCTAGTAACCGAGGAAGTTAATCATTGCACCCCCAAGGGCTCTTAAACATGTATAGGTTCTATTTAGAATGAAGAAGTTGATGCTTTTTCAGAATGCTTATCTAAGAAAGCATAGTTGATGGATTCACAGCTATCAAATCCGGGCCTGTGAAAAATAAAACTGGGCTATTAAACCCAAAGTGAAGCTTTGCTATTGTAATTTGTTTATGTTGGACTGCTAACTGAATGCGTGGAATCCACCAACAGTCCCTGGGGAGAAAGATGAGGCACTAGGCTTCCTTAAAGAGGTCCAGCCTCGGGAAGCCTGCAGAGCCGTCCTACCCTGTCTGATAGGATCACGACAAGCCATAGCTGACCCCTAGCAATGAGTTCTCCGTGTTTGACCAGAAAACAGCAAACAGTATCACCTTTGCATACAAGTGTAAGTTCTACTGTGCCCTGTAGGGTCACTATGAGCAGGCAACCCCTGTGCATCTGGGCCCACATGCTTTCCCAGTACTTAGCCCACAGTTTGAGAAGAAGATACACATGCTTTCAGAAAGCATTTTCTTCATGAGAGGAAGGGCAAAAGAGAGGAAGAAAATAAAGAAGTGGAAGAAAAAAGGAGGAAAGATCTTTCTGAAATTCATAAATCACTGTTTTTAATTTCTTGTTGTTGTCTCTGGACAATAATGGCCAACATACTCAGGAAACTGAAGTGCAGGGGAAGGGGAATGATAAAAAATAGAGCTGCTAGCTGATTAATCTATGTACTTGTTTTGAAACACTTGACTAATAGCAATTAGATGCAAAAAGATATTTTATTGTAAGATGTTTAGTTTGACTCCAAGACCATACATTAACTATGAAGGTGCAGATAGAATCCAGCCAGCTATTTAACGATAAACCAGCTACTCACAGTTGACTACAAGTTCAATTTTACAACCCTGGCTGACCGCCAAGAAAGCAGTTCACGTTCCTTAACAAACAAGGCATATTTCTGCTAAGCATCCAGTTTGTGAGAGTAATAGGAAGATTTGTAGAACCAGTTGACATGTAAAGATTAGCATATATAAATCCTTAGATAACAGTGTCAAACATGGAAAAGTTTGACATGATTGATTGTATGAACACCATACTTCTACATAGCGTTAAAAAGCTTAAAATTGTTATCGACATTAGACAGAAAAATTATCGATATTAGTAATATATATTCCAATAGTAAATTATTTTCTATAAATCAGTTAGTAAAAGGTAACACTCCTGAAGGACAAAAGGATGAAAATGATCAAAACAATAAATTTATGAAAGCAAAAACATATTAAAAAGTATAAGACTTCTCTAAAACACTTATTTAAATAATAAAAATAGTAACTCAGATGAGGAAATCTTGAAAATATACATGTCTCAGCCTATTGAGGGTGAGAGACTGTAGGCAATTCTATATAATGTGCAAATCAGTAAAAATATTTTAGCAATTTGCTAAACAATATGGTAGAGATTGTACATATGCATACCTCTGCACTCAATAATTTAATGGCTGCTGCAGAAAACAGTGTTCAAAGACTACTCAAAGATGATCAATTCCTGTTGCAACCAACAGATATTTCTATCATTGATTCAATGATATGGATAATATGGATATCTATATTATGCACTGCCTTAGAGATTTACCTCCTCAGAGACCCACAGGAGCAGTAACTGTGCCATAGAGGGTCACTACGACTCAAAATTGATTCAAGGGCAGTGAAATATATTTTATGATATAGCAGCTATAAAAATAAAAGCAATATCTATACTTTGAAAACAAATTTTGCTCACATAATGTAGTTTGGTTAAAAGTAAATAAAAGAATGAGTGCAACATAAAAGGTTATATCCTTTCATCATATTTGTTCAATCTATGTACTGAACAATAATCTGAGATTTTGGACTGGATGAAGAAGAATTTATGAAGCTAGACTATATGAAGAAGAAGAATCCTGGTACCAGGATTGCAGGAAGGTTTATTAACAATTTGCACTATACAGATTATACAATCTTGCTTGTATAATGGACTTGTGACGTGGACTTGAAGCATTTACTGATGGAGATCAAAGACTTCAGTTTTTAGTATACGTTACAACTCCATGTAAAGGAAACAGAAGTCCTCACAACTGGACCAATAGACAACATCATGATAAATGGAGAAAAGACTGAAAGAGTCCAGGATTTCATTTTATTTGAATCTACAATCAATGGTCATTGAAGCAGAAGTCAAGATATCAAATTATGTTCTCCATTTGGTAAATCTGATGTACAAGAACTGCTTAAATGTCAAAGAACAAAGATATCACATTAAGCACTATATGCATATCACACTATCCATATCACAGTAAGCACACATATGTATATGTGAAAGCTCGGCAACAATACGTAGAACTGGAGACTAGCTTATGAACTGAAATGATGGTGCTAGTAAAGGAAATCGAAAGTACCGTGAACTGCCAGTAGAACAAATAGGTCTATCTTGGAGGAAGTAAAACCAGAATACTCTTTAGAAATGAGGATAAATAGAGTTTAAATCGTACGTATTTTTGAATACTTTGGACATGTTATTGGGAAAAAAACAGTCCCTAGAGAAGAACATCATGCTTCTTAAAGCAGAGAATCAGCAAAAAAGAGGAAGACCATCCTAGAGATAGATCAGCACAGTAGTGCAACAATGGGCTCAAACGTAACGGTTGTGAGGTTGGCATAGGACATGTATTGTATATAACATCTGAAGGTGTTGGAGAAAAATCAAAGTCAAATAACAACAGCAACAGCAATTATTTTTGTATGCCCCATTAATTTTAATCTATAAATGAAAGGCTCTGTCGTTTTCATACATAATATATTTTATTATTTCTATCACTTATTTTTGCTTACTTAATCACTTTACTTTAAATACCCCTTCCTTAGTCTTTTATATATTAGACTTGTCTTCCTAATAAGATTATAGACTCATTATGTGCAAAAGGTAAGTCGTGTACTTCTTTTTTTCCAAAAGTTTTATTGGCATATAATTCATATATCATATAATCCAATAGTTTAATCACATCAAGAGTTGTACAAGCATCGCCAGAATCAGTTTTATGACATTTCCATTCCTGACCTCATTGCTTTGTTGCTATTAGGTGCTATTGAGTCTTCTCTGACCCTTAGAGACCCTACGCGGCTGAATTAAGTGATGCACGGTCCTGTGCCATCTTCACGATTGTTCCTATGCCTGAGCCCATTAATGCAGCCACTGTGTCCATCCATCTCATCAAGGGGATTCCTCTTTTTCACCTCTTTTTCTGGTACTCCTATTCTGCTCAAGACTATCCAGAGTTTGGTATGATCCACACCGACAAATGCCTTGGCTTAGTCAATAAAACACAAGTGAACATCTCTCTAGTGTTTTCTACTTTGAGCCACGATCCATCTTATATCAGCAATGATAAACCCTTCTTTCAAGTCCTCTCCTGAAAGCCTGAAATGCTAGCAGCTCCCTGTCAAAGCACTGCTGTAACCATTGTTGGGTGATCATCAGCAAAATTTTACTTGCATGTCATATCAATGATGTTTTCCCATAATTTGAGCATTCTTCTGAGTCACCTTTCTTTGGAATAGGTATACAACTAGGAATCTCTTCCAGTAGCTTTCTAACTCTGGGTCTTTGTAGATTTCAGTATAATAATTGACTGTCTTCTAGAGCTTCCCTTTGCAATTTTCTATTCATCCCTTTGACTTCACCATTTAATCCATTTGCCTTAGCTACTCTACTATTATAGCAAGTTTCAGAGTCTCTTCTGACATCCACTTTGATGTTTCTTTCTTTCCTGTTTTTTTAATGACATTTCTGCTTTATTTATGGGTGATGTTTTTGATGTCCTCCCACAGCTCATCGGGGCTTCTACCTTTAGGGCTCAATGTGGCGTGTGTTTTTGAAATGTTCTCAGAATTCAGATGGAATTGACTGACGGTCATATTTTAGCTATTATAGATTTGTTTTAATTTTCTTCAGCTTTAACCTGAACTTAGAGATGAGCAATTGAAGGTCTGTTCCACAGTCAGCTCCTGGCCTGGCTTTAGCTGCTGAATTGTCTCTTCTCAAAGATGTATCATTGTGAGTTCTGTGTACTCCACCAGAGATGTCCATGTGTATAGTCACTTTTTGTGTTGTTGAAAAGGGTATTTTCTGTGAACAAGTTGTTAGTCTTGCAAAATTGTATCATTGGATTCCCAGATTCATTTCTATTACTGGTCTGTATTTTCCAAGTACTGTTCTTTCCTCTTTGCTTCCAACTTTCTCATTTCAATCACAAACAATTCTGAATGCATCTTGATTACATATTTGATCAATTTCAGACCGACAGCATTGGTAGAATTCTCCTATGTCTTCATCACTAGCTTTGATGGCTGGTGTATAAATTTGAATAATAGTTTCATTGACTGGATTTCCTTGAAGGCAGGGAGATGTTATCCTACCCTGTTTCCCCAAAAATAAGATAGTGTCTTATATTAATTTTTGCTCCCAAAGATGCACTAGGCCTTATTTTCAGGGGATGTCTTATTTTTTCCATGAAGAAGAATATAATACACATTTATTGTTTATTGTTTTATTAAAAGAGACCTCGCACTTCCTGTCTGCTCGGCTGCACTGCAGCCAACAGTGAGCTGCACGGCGGTGCCCGCCGCTATGGTCCAGAATCCAGAGTTATAGTAGCTTCAGGGGGCCTTATTTTTGGGGAGGTCTTATTTTCAAGGGGATGCCTTATATTTCAGCAAGAGGCAAAACTGTAAGTAGGTCTTATTTTCGGGGATGTCTTACTTTTGGGGAAACAGACAGCAGACAGCATTGTACTACTGTACTTCATGATAGATCTTGAAATGTCCCTTCTGACAGTGAATGCCACACTATTCTTCTAGATTGTGTCATTGTTTGGCATAGTAAACCGTATGATTTTCTGATTCAAATGGCCAATACCAGTACCAATTGAGCTCGCTAATGCCTAGAATATCAATCCTTATGCATTCAATTTCATTTTTGCCAACTTCCTATTTTCCTATATTCATACTTCCTACATTCCATGTTCTGATTACTATCTTTTTGCAGGTATTTGTTCAGACCGTGAGTGGGGCACCATCAGCAAATGTAGATCTAGAAGGTTCCATTCCCACAGGCTTTTCTCCATTCATGTCACCACAGTTGATTCTACTTTGAGAAAGCAGTTCTTCATCAGTCATTTTACAGTGCCTTCAGATTCAAGGGCCCCGTCCTCAGCACTATCTCTGATAATGTCTCCATGTGACGCATAAGATTTTCAGCAGCTACTTCCTCTGCAACTGATTCATTCTTCCATTTGTCCTTCGGTTTGTCATACATGGTGGCTTCTGTGTGGCTATGATCTGGAAGCTATGTCACTGGTATTTCAAATGCCAGCAGGGTCATACAAAGTGAACAGGTTTCAATGGAGTTTTCAGACTCAGAATAGACTATAAAGAAGGAACCAGTAACTAGTACATGTTAAATATGTAAGAGGAACTCAGTATACTTAATTGTTACTGGTTATAAATAATTTTATAGGATATATTGAATATCATTTCAATTTTTTTTATTTCAGGTCCCGCTCTATCATGGAGTCTGAAATGATTTGCAATGTCAACGGACTTTTAATATATAAAGATTTTGTCATAAATTGGGATCAAGTGCAGGCTTTCCAGGCAAGGCCAGATGATCTTGTTATTGCCACCTATCCCAAATCTGGTAAGTTCTCTTGAACTTTGTCCTTTTTGAACTTAAAATGATAAACCCACCTTCAGTGATATAATTATAAGGAGTTATCTTACATATTCATTTTCTATCTAATTTCCCAAATTAAATAAATACTGGGTCCTTCTGATATCAGCATAGGAAAGAGGCATATTATCCTACTTTTTCATACACACAGTCTATACTTTTAATTTGAAAGCACTTTGATGTATATTGCTGGCCAAATTAGAAATACACACAATACATATGGAAGAATAGACAAGGATACCACATCTAGTAAAACTCTTTTGAAGGTCATCCATGGTGTGGCAGTGCATTGATAGGGAGCTGCCAGAGTTTCAGACTACGTTCAGAAGAGGGCATGGAACCAGGGATACCATTGCATAATCACATGGCTCTTGGCTCAAAGCAGAGAAAACCATAAAGATGTTTACTTTGTTTTATTGATTATGCTATGGCATTGGACTGAGTGGATCATACCAAACTCTGGGTAGCCTTGAGAAGAATGGGAATTCCAGTACGTACATATTGTGCTTCTGTGGAGGATGTGCATGGATCGAGAGGAAGTTGTGAGAACAGAACAAGTAGATACAGCATGGTTTAAAATCAGGAAAGGTGTTGGTGTCGGGGTTGTATCCTCTCACCATAATTATTAAATCTGCATGCTGACCAAATAATCAGAGGCTGGATTATATGAAGAGGTATGTGTCATCAGGATAGAGAGGACTATTAGCCACCTGAAATATGCAGATTATACAACCTTGCTAACAAAGGGTGGAGGAATTGAAGCACTTGATGATGAAGTTCAAGTATTGTAGCCTTCAGTCTGGATTATAATTTAATGTAAAGAATACCAAAATTCTCACAACTGGAGCAAGAGGTAACAACATGATAAATGGAGAAAAGACTGAAGCTGTCAAAGATCTTTGTCTTGCTTGGATCCACATTCAGTGCTCATGGAAGCAACAGTCAAGAGACCAAAAGATGTGTTGGATCAGGTCAATTTCTTGCACCAGTCCTCTTTCTTACTCCCTGCCATTGAGCCAATACCAACTCACACAGACCTTCTACGTAAACGTTTTCTGGGTTTCTGAGATTGGAACTCTTTACAGATATAAAAAACGTCATCTTTCTCCTGAAGACCACTTTAGAGTATTGAAAATCATGGATGTTATGTTGAGGAATCAAGTGTGCATGCCCTAAGCCATGGTATTTTTAATACTCTCACATCTTGGGAAAGTTGGACTTTGATAGGAAGGCCGAGGAACAATTGATGCATTTGCACTGTGAGGCTAGAAAAGGTATTGAGCCTGAGACTACCATGGGCTCCTAGAACTACAAACAGGTTGGTCTTAGAAGAAATACGGTCAGAGTATATCTCATATGTAGACTTAGAAGTACAACAAGAGTATACCATATATACACGCACACACACACCAGAGTTTAACCTGTATATTGGGGGCAAGGATGGCAAGACTTTATCTCACTTACTGTGGACATGTCGCAAGGAGAGAGCAGTCCCTAGAGAAGGGCATCGTGCTTGGTAAAGTAGAGGGGTTGTAAAAGAGAGATTGACACAGTGACTGAAACAATGGGCTCGCGCATAAGCGCAATTGTGAGTATTATGCAAGACTGGGCAGGGTTTTGTTCTGTTGTGCATAGAGTTGTTATGGGGGCGAACCGACTCATGGCACCTAACAGAAGCAACACAGAAACTTAACTGTAATCTAAAACAACAATTGGAACTAAGCATTTTGTATGGCTTACGTTCTTGTGATCTTTATAGGATATATAATATATTTATGCACTTTTTCAAGTATTTAAAAACTTTTCACTAATTGTTCATCTTTAGATGTACTACAAGGCTCTATTTTAAAGAAAACCTTAAAAAAGATTAGCTAACTTTAAATTACACTTCAGAGTGTCATAAAATTATAGATATGTAGAAATTAAAAGGGTCCAATCCAGATTTCTATATTTAGTTATTCCATTAGCACTGAAAGATAAATGTGCAAATATTGCATTCATTGTGTAGAGGAAGGTCCTTTACCTTTTGTTCCCAACTAAAAGATTTGCAGTTTTACTTCAGACAGTGATGCTGTGAAACCAAGTCTGGGTGATATGCTTCCATAAAAGTGTGTGATAATGAGGTGTCGATGGGATCAGGTATCAGGCATCAAAGACCCCAAACAAAACAAACAAAAATTATATCAATGGGAATGAGGGGGAGGGCAGAGTGGAAACCCAAAGCCCGTCAGTAGTCAGTTGGACACCCCTCTGTCAGAATGGCCACAAGGAAGAGAAGAGCCAGTCCAGGTACAGTAGAGCACCGATGAAACACACCACCTCCCTCTGGTTCTTTCATGCTTCCTCCCCAGCACCCAGCCCCACTCTCATGACCTCAATTCTATCTTACAAATCTGGCTAGGCCAGAACATGTACACTGTTACAGATAAGAGCTCAAAACACAGGGAATCCAGAACAGATAAACCGCTCAGGACCAATTAGGGAAGTGACAATACTACGAGGGTTAGGGAAGGTGGGGAGTAAGAGGGAACTTATTACAATGATCGATGGATAGCCCCCATCCCAGGGGGTGCAGAGAGCAGCAAAGAGGGTGAAATGAGACAGAAGTCGGTGTAAAACATGGGGGGAAAAAAGAATGGTTTATAAATTATCAAGGGGGCATGGGGGGGGGCGGGAAACAGGGGAAATGAGGAGCTGATGCCAGGGACTCAAGTAGAAAGAAAAGGTTTTGAAAAAGATGATGACAACATATGTACAGATATGTTTGACAAAATGGATATATGTATGGATTGTGATAAGAGCTGTAAGAGCCCCAATAAAATAAAATAAAAATACAAAGATTACAAGTGAAAAAAACCCTACATGTCAGTTATTTTCTATGAGTTGGGATTCCAGAGCAGTTGATACACCCTTCTCAAGTATATCTGCCCCTGGATTTCTTTAAAAAAAAAAAAAGATAGCTCTTATCCATAATGGAAATTCTTCATGTCTCATATGACTTGTGAATGTATATCACTATGAGAATGCAAGGCTTAGTTCAATTATTTTGCATTCTTGTAGGCAGTCCAAAAGTTACAGCAGCTGCAGAAGCATCAGACTAAGGTATATGTTCTTATTTTGCCAGCCTTTAAATATTTGTGTCAACCTATATTATAACACCTTGAGAAGAAAATGTAATTGCTGGGCATATTATGATTCATCAAAAGGCCTACGGTCACCTTACAGCAGTGATATTATGTTCTATATCTTCTATATACTGTACTTGAATGCACAATCAATAGTCATGAGAACAGCAGGCAATAAAGCAAACAACATATCGCCTCGGCAATTATGCTGCAAAACACGTCTCTGTATTTTAGAGCTAAGATGTTATTTTGAAAGCTAAGGTGAGCCTGACCCAAGCCACGGTATTTTTAATTGCCTCATCTGTGTTCAAAAAGTAGACAATAAATAAGAAAGACCAGAGATTAAGTGATGCAGTTGAATTATAATGTTGGCAAAGAATATTGGCCATCCCGTGGACTGCCAGAAGAACGACAGCTAGAAAAGAAATATTTCTTAGAATATTATTCCATAGAAATAGCATTCCTTAGAAAATTCCATAGTTGGATTATTCCATCAGAACGGCCTAGTTCCTAGAGGGACCTGATACTGAGCAAAGGAAAAGGTCAGAGGAAAGTACAAAGAGCCCAGTAAGGCGTTTACAGAGTGGCTGCAAAAATAGGCTCAACCGTTGTGAGGATGCTACAGGACTGGACAGCAATTCGTATTCTTGCAAATAAAGTCACAAGGACTCGGGACCAACTCAATGACACTTAAGCACACCTCCATGCGGTTCGAAGTAGGACGCAATCTGAGATGGCAGAGACGCGCGGTAAATTTTGTGATCACAAGCATGCTTGAGTACCTCACTTATTCTTAAGGATTACCTCCTTTTTAGATGCAAAAGTTAAATCTACAACTCTTAGCAGTTTGCTGAATGTCATAATTCTTTCTGGGCAAATTTCTTTCCCAGGTGTGTCTTGTTACAATAGCCATCCTTACATACGGAGGCTGTTTGGGAGTTGGTTAATTAATGTTTGAGAGGTCTATTGTTTCGCCCAGCTACCCAGACCCTCTTCAAATGCATTTGTACCTTCAAATAACCTTGCGCTGGTGTCTTCCTAAATTACCTATCTATTAATTCAGCGTGCCGACCCTTCGCTGTGCCCAACCAAGGAGCTTTTCATAGCATGTCTGCTTACTTTTTACAGGTACAACCTGGATTAGTGAAATTATAGATGTGATTTATAAAGATGGTAATTTGGAAAAGTGCAACGAAGATTTCATTTTTAATCGAGTGCCTTTTCTGGAATGCAAAAAGGATGAGGTCTTAGATGGTAATGTTCAAGCTCATTTTAAAAGCTATATGCATATGTTTTAAGGTATTTGTATAACTATTTCACGAAATGAGATTGTAAGCAAAGGTGGTAATTAGAACTATGACTTCTATATAAGAGATCGGATTCATTTAAGTTTATACCTTTATACTTCTTCAGTGACTAAGATGTGAGCATTTTAGGACTGAACTTCATAATACTTTGTTTGAAACAAGCCTGTATTTTGCTCAAGACTGCAAGTTCGCTTCAGTTTTGTTTTTCCTCGTTTCATAGCCCCTCAGACCAAAGTTTTGATCTAATGGGAACGAAAACCGTAGGATTTTTAAGGCTGGGCACTTCCTCTCCCTTTTTAAAAAAAAATTCAACTTTATTTATTTATTTTGGCCTTTATTGATTTAAGTGGTTTACTTTTCCAGTTCCTTGGTGGAATGTGCGAATGACAAAGAACAGCATATTCGATACAGTTTCACAGCCCGTCTCCCCCTCCCCTCGCCCGCCAGGATCAGTGATGCATTACACTCCGCCATCGACGCCATCGACGCCATCCACGCAGCCACAGTCCCCACCCTCCAGTCCTTCCCGGGGGATTCCTGTTCCCCACCTCTCCCCAGTCCCTCTTTCTTTTTATTTATTTATATTTTTGTTTATTGGCATATAATTCACAAATTATACAATTCAATAGTTCAATCACATTAAGAAGAGTTGTACAATCACCACAATCACAACCCTGTCGTACATCCAAGGATTCATTCTTCCAGTTACTGCCTAGATAGATTTACTTATCCTGGATTTCATAGACAGAAAAAAAATTTTTTTCAAGAAAGCAACAACCACAAACCTAACACCAATAACAAAGAAAAACAGAAAAATATCCGTTGAAAGTCTTATTCTTCTATGTGGAAACCATTTTTCTTTTTCTTTATAATCATGGTTTCATAAAATATTTATCTTTATTAAATTGACAAACCTTACTAAGCATAGTGTTCTCTAATTTTGTCCATGCCTTAATGGATTTGACATACTTGTGATTGGTTTTACTGATGAATAATATTCCGATGAATAAATGTAGTACTTTGTTTATCCAGTCTTCTATAGCAGCAGTTCTCAACCTGTGGGTCGCGACCCCTTTGAGGGTCGAATGACCCTTTCACAGGGGCTGCCTAATTCATAACAAAATTACAGTTATGAAGTAGCAACAGAAATAATTTTATGGTTGGGGGTGTTATCACACGTGAGGAACTGTATTAAAGGGTCGCGGCACTAGTAAGGTTGAGAACCACTGTTCTATAGTCAGAGTTTTTAATGTTTTAATCTTTTTGCTATTATGGAAATTGCTGTACTAATGTAAGTGTGCACATGTCTTTCATGTTTTGTTCTTAATTTATTTGGGGTATATAACTAAAGAAGCTAGGAACTTCATAAAATTTTAGATATGGAAAAATTACATTACATTTTCAAAGGTATATGAAAAAGGATATCTTAGATCATTTTACTATTGTGAAAAATTTATAGCAACTTAAAACTTGATCAATATAAGGATAGTTAAATGTGATACAAGAATACTGTGAACTAAATTTTTGATATGATCTGTGCTTCATGATATTGGCTTGTATGAAATATATTGAGGCAAATAGAATGTATTAAAAAATCCCATCTGTGTATATGATATTGGCGTGTCTATGAGTCAGGGTCTATAGATATATATATATGGAAGACTGCTCACCAAAATGTTAACAATTATTATTCTCAAAAATAGGAAAAATACTATTTGATATTTTTCTCTAGAATTTATCTATAATATTTTATAAGCATGTACTGTTATTGGTAACAATTGAGTCTATTATATGTAAGTTTGTGTAAATGTTTATCATTTTTAAAGTTGTCTAACATTTGTTCTCTTTCTTTAAATCAGGAGTAAAACAGCTAAACCACATGGCATCTCCTAGGTTAGTGAAAACTCATCTGCCAGTTGAGTATCTTCCTGTCTCATTTTGGGAAAAGAACTGCAAGGTAACCAGAGTTAAGTGTTCCTAGAATGTTATCTAACTCAAAGAAAGTTGAGAATAATCAAGTGAGTTAAGAAAGTCTTAAATGTGCCCCATGCACACTGGTGTAGTTATTCTTTCATTAATTAAATGGGAATTTAATACATATGGATTATAGTCTGTTTAATTTGCAAATCTGGATTTTAATTATAGCTCTTCTATTTATCATTAATGATTCTGAGAAAGTTAGTTTAACTCTCTAAGCCCCAGTTTCCTCATCAGTAAAAGAGGGAAAATAATAGCATCCTGTCCTTAGAATTGTTATAAAAGTCAAATGACATAATACTTGTGAAATGCTCAACATAGTGCCTAACATATTTCAAACATACCATCAATGATAGCTGTGCTTGTTTTTGCTGTATTTGTTGCATGCCCTCTTTTTACAAAATATGGTTTTTGGTCTTTGGGGGCAAATAAATTGGACATGGGGACAGGAAAAGGATCTTAAGTAACTCAGAGTACAGTAGGGAAGATATAGATGTATAAATCTGTAATACAATTTGTACCTACATATAACGTTTATTGAATATCTATTGTGTGGAGTATAACAATTTACATGGCACACAACTTCGTGGTCCTCAGAGGCACATCATCTATTGAAGGAATGGGATAAGTAAACAGATAAAATCGTGCATGCTATAAGTCTCTTATTGAGTGCTGCTGGTGTAGTAGGTTATCCGTTGAACTGCTAAGGTCATCAGTTCTAAACCATCTATTCCACAGAAGAAAGATGAAGCTTTCTACTGCTGTAGAGATTCACATCTCAGAAACCCATAGGGCAGTTTCCGTGTCCTATAGGGTCTCTATGAGTGGGAATATCGACTCGATGGCAGTGAAAGTGTAGGTCTCTTGCTAACTACAGGACTGGAATTTCAAACTTACACTCACTACCTGCTTAGTGGGAGAGAGATGAGGTTTGTCCCTATAAAGATTCACAGCCTAAGAAGTTCTATATAGGGTTGATGGTAGTGGGTTTGGTTTATAAGTCTCTGGGAGCCCTAGTGGCACAGTGGTTAAGTAGTTGGCTAACAAAAGGTCAGCATTTCAAACACGACAGCTGCTCCTTGGAAGCAAGATAAGGCAGTGCATTCCTGGACAGAAACCCTATGGGTTAATTGTGCTCTGACCTACAGGATTGTAATGTTTAGGAATCCACTCAATGGCAACTTTTAAAAAAATAAGTCTTTTACATCCATTAATAAGAGGAAGTCTGTAATCCACCAACTGTTGAAAAGGAAGGTATTGAGAAGCAAGCAATAATACCTTGGCTAATATTTGAAGCACACATGGGAATTCATTTTTGTCACATAGAAGCAATTAGCAATTAAACTGAAAGTTTGTGTACACTCCCTAAAATGACTGTGCATTATGGTTGTATTTGAAAACATAAATGCCCTATTTTTAAAACTTTAGGAGGCCATTTTTAGAAAAAGAAAAAATTACATATGCATTTTATATATGCTTTCATCCTCTTAGATGATCTATCTTTGCCGGAACGCTAAAGACGTGGCTGTGTCTTACTATTATTTCCATCTGATGGCCGCCGGTCATCCCAATCCTGGAACATTTCCAGAGTTTGTGGAGAAATTCATGGATGGGGATGGTAAGGACAGCTGTGTTTCTTTGTAATCTGTCTAGATGAGTGATTCATAATTCAATATAATTGATCTGATTGCATTTCCTTCAGATAAATATTATTTAAGACAGCATTTTTGTTGTACATCTGATGTTATCTTCTCTGATTTTTAAATAAAGCACAGTTTTAGTAACTATAGGGATTTCAGATATGAAGAGCAAATTACAGAATCTGGACAGTCTAGCCAAACAGTTAAAAATAAATACACATGTAGAATATTGTTGGGAGTTAGAGAGAGTTTTTGTTAGTTAGTTTTTAAGATAGAAACTACTTGGCCCATTCTCCCTTGTCTCTATTCATTATAAAATGTTTATAATGTGCCATTATAGTTCCATTGAACAGAGGAGAAAAGAAAATAGGAGACTGTCTGCTTCCAACGAGGATGCCAGGTGCTTCCCTCCATCATTCTCACTAACAGAACTTAGTGAGGGCATTTGAAAACACAAATGCCCTCTTGTTAAAACGTGATGACGC
The DNA here is from genome assembly GCF_000313985.2 of Echinops telfairi. Classification (NCBI taxonomy): domain Eukaryota; kingdom Metazoa; phylum Chordata; class Mammalia; order Afrosoricida; family Tenrecidae; genus Echinops; species Echinops telfairi. The sequence goes on from NW_022111369.1 coordinate 50,598,052, forward strand.
AATTTTGTGGTGGGGAAGAAAAGCATAGGTATTGTTTTACAATTCCATTCTCTTAGGATGATCTTTGCTGGGATGCCAAGGATATGTTGTTGCTAGGTGCCATTGAGTTGGTTCCAATCCACATGACCCAATGCACCATGGAAGAAACACTGCCCAAATCTTGCGACATTCTCTCAATTGTTTCTCTGCCTGATCCTGCTGCTGTAGCCACTACGTCAATGCATCTGCTAGAGGGCCTTCCTCTGCTGCTCCTCCACTTTACCAAGTATGGTGTCTTTCAAAGAAATGAATGTGTCTTATTGTTTTTCCATCTCATGGCACCTGCTCATTCAAACTCCAGATTTTCAGAAGTAAATCACCAGCCTTTCTTCTGAGAACTCAAACTTCCACCCCTTTAGCCGCTGAATGCCTAACCATTTGAACCACCCAGGGCCTCCAACCTTCGCCTAAAACATTTGAGACTGAAGGACAAAATAGTGTTGGAGTTTCCTATTCAACACACACACACCAAGATTATTCTAATCCAATCACAATGATTTTTTTTTCACAATGATTTTTAAAATAATTTCATTAATGGTATTTTTATCTTTAGAACATGTTACCCAACACAAGAAGATATTACCCAACAAAACACATGTTTGGTGTTTGGTGCTACAATTTGGAAAAACACAATGCTGAAGATCTAAGAATACTGCATCAGCCTGAAAATAAATGTCCCACATAGTAGGGAAGAAAAAAAATATAATGTTGCACTTTTATAAAAGGATTCAGTTAGATAATTATAACTGTGATTATAAAACATTTTGTTTCAAGAAAAAAATGCCTAAAACAGTAAAACATTCACTGTGGTTACAATGGCTTATTATAAAGCAACATTTATTGATTCACTCATCATCATTTTTATTTGGCCAGTCTTTTATTTAGAAAAAGACACAGATGGATGCAAACAGACAAGAGAAGAGAAAGGACAACACTTGGTTATATCACATCATCTCCAAAAGTCTTCTAATTTTCCATTTTATAAGTCTCTAAGAGATTAATAGCCCTTACATCTAAACTTATGAAAGCATAATACTTTTTTTTAAAAGCATATAGTAATTCATTGTTATTGGTAGAGTTAGCTTGGAAGTGACTAATTAGAAATTTGGACTTATGTCTTCTGATGTTATGGCCTTTGATAATTCTGCTATCTAAACTCCCTTCCCTAAAAACCTGATCGCTCTAGCCTCCTGCCCCTCCTCACTTCCCCCTCCCTCCGCTTTCTCTCTCTTGCACCAGTTTCCAAATAATGTTTTCCTAGCTTCTGAATCAAATCAGTGAAAAGTCAACTTCCGCTACTTCTCTGTACCACAAGCTGTATCATAATGCTGGGAAGTTGAGAATATGTTTCTGAACATGGATTTTCCAAGCCAATACTTTCTTTGGTCTGAGTTACTGACTCCCTTCAAGTTGTCATTGACATATATCCATTTGTTGCTACTGTTATGAAGATGTATACAGATAACACTATGCTCTAACATTTTTCCCCTGTAATTTTAGTTCCTTATGGTTCCTGGTATAAACATGTAAAATCCTGGTGGGAAAAGAGGGATAACCCCAATGTACTATTTCTGCTCTACGAAGATTTGCAAAAGGTAAGAACTTTCAAAAATACTCAAATTAATAATTTCTAAGATGTCACCACTTGGTGAGATTTTAGATATCAAAATCTGACTTTTTATTGTTAATTGCAATTATTTTATTGACATGATTCCCACACCATACAATGCAAAGGTTTAAATATATTAAAAGTTTTGTGCATCACCACATCAATTTTAGAACATTCTCTTCATTCTTATACTCATTATTTTCAGCTCTCCACCCCCTTTGTGGTAGCTAGTGGTGCTAACCTTGAGGTTAACAACACAACATGTACACTACCATAGTTCTTGAGAATATGAAACGGCTAAAATTAATAAAATAGATTAAAAGCAAAAAGTAAACATAAAACACATGCAAAAATCAGTCAAATAAAAGTTCTAAGATTTTTAAAGTGAGAAAATCAAGATACAACTTAAATAACAAATAGCATGTCAAAATTTAAAATTCTGACAACATCAAATATTTAGTAAGTATACGTATCAGTGAGACATAGCACACTGTTGATAGGCATGTAAAGAGATAAAACCCTAATGAAAATAGCTTGTCATTATACATATATTTTGTGGACCCGAAATTTCACTCTTATGTATATATACTCCAGAGAAATTCTGACTTGTATATATCAGGTTTTATCTATGATGTACATTATCCATATCCACCAAGCTAGAAAACAATCCAAACATGCATCTAGTGAGGGTTGAGTTCTTTTTTTTTATGCTTGTCTGTTGGATATGCATGTGTATCAGCAAAAACTTTGCAAAAATAAGATAAGCAAACCCAAAATTAGAGAGAAATAGGTGTATAACATGAATATCCTGTGGAATAACCTGTGCTAATTGTGAGTCCTGGTAATTTTTTTATTGGTCATTTTATTGAATTCCTAATGCAATCTGTAGGCTTACAATGGAATACTTTGCCAAGAATGATGTCTTTTTCTGGAACTAGTCTCTCCCAACAACATGTCCAAAATTTGTGAGATAAAGTTTTGCCATTCTGGTTTCTAAAGAGCATTCTGGCTTCACTTCTTAAAAGAAATATTTATCTATTCTTTTAACAGTACATGGTATTTTTCAATATTCTGCACCAGCACCATAATTACAATTATTTTTCTTGCCTTATCCTTATTCAGTGTTCAACTTTCACATGCATAGAAAGCACTGAAAACATCATAACTTGGGTCAGGAATACTTTAGTCCTCAGAGTAACATACTTGCCTTTTAAAACTTTAAAGAGGTCTTGTGCAGCATATTTGCCCAAGCCAATACATCATTTGATCTCTCTTTTTTTTAAATTAAAAGATCATTTTACTGAGGGTTCTTATAACTCTTATTACAATCCATACATCAACTGTATCAGGCATGTTTGTACATATGTTGCCATCGTTCTTTTCTAGACATTTACTTTCTATTGAGTCCTTGGTATCAGCTCCTCTTTTCCCCCCTCCCTCCCACCCCCACCCTCATGTTCTCGTGATAGATTATAAATTATTATTATTTGCATATCTCACACCGACCACTGTCTCCCACCCCCTATGGTTTATTGTTTTCTGTTGTTCTTCTTCCTGGAAGGGGGATGTGTCGATCATTGGGATCAGTTTCCCCTTCCACCCCACCTCTCCCCCTCTTCCCCCTAACTTTCTGGTATCATTATTCCCATTCCTGTTCCTGGATTGTGTGTGTCATGAGCTTTTATCTCTTATCTGTACCTGTGCACATGCTCCTGTCTAGTGCAGAGTGAGAACCAGCACTAGAGTCATGATAGTGGGGGATGAGGAAGTGTTAGGTAGTTAGAAGAGGGATGAAAGTGTCCAATGGGCATGCTCAGAAATTTGAGTTCCTGCCCAGGAAGGGGTGGCACACCTAGGTGGGTGGTACACCTGGATTGGCTCATCTGGGCCAGGTGAATTTCATTCAGCCAATGGGGTCAACCAGTATCATCCACCACACCTCCCAATGCAGGGCCTTCAAAACGCCAGAAGTTTTCGCTCGCTCTCAGGGGTTCTCCCAACGGCTGCTATGCAGCTCAGCATGTTGTGCCTTGGTCCCACGCAGCCGTGTCCCGTTTACTGTAAGACGTGAAACTGCTTCTATCCTTTATACGACTCATTTGGATTACAAACCAGGCTTTGGCATGAATTCTTTCTCGTGGGAAGCCAAGGACCAAGGTGTTTCCCACCTGGGGAAACCTAACAGAAGCCTCAAGGAACCAGGGGAAATATTGTGTGTTCCATTGTTGCTTTACTGCACCCTGGTTGACTCATCCCTTCCCTGACACCCCTCTGTGGGGGGATGTTCCACTGTCTATAGATGGGCTTTGGGTCTCTGCTCGGACCCCCCCTCATTCTCAATAATATGGTTTTGTTTGTTTGTTTGTTATGGATCTTCTGATGCCTGTTACCCCATCCCGCTGACACCTCATGTTCACCCCTGCTTGTGTGTGTCTTCCATGTGGGCTTGTTGCTCCACTGCTGGATGGCCACTTCTTAACTTCAAGCCTTTAAGACTCCTGATGTTATATCTTTTAATAACTGGGCACTATCCACTTTCTTCACCACATTTTCTTATGCACCCATTTTGTCTTCAGCGATTGTGCCAGGTGGGGGGTGGGGGAGGGGGTGGAAGGTGATGAACATCACAAAATGCCAGTTAGAACAAAGTGTTCTTACATTGAGCAAGGGTACAAGCTGAGGCCCAAGGTCCATCCACAACCTCAGTGTATTGCCGCATAAATATATGTACATAGGCCAATACCTCTATTTTTGTGCATTAATGTATTGATATTTGTACACACCTATGCTTATACCTCTATCCATAGCTTTGCTTGCTAGATCATTCTTCTGTTTCCTTTTGCCTTCCTCCTGCCCCACCTTCACATTCCTCCTATTTCCACCTCTTAGTACTTCATCTCAGCTAGATTGCTGTTGCTCCAACATGCATAGGATCTCTACATCCTCCTTGTTGTTAATGTTAATTCCTTAGGTGTTCCCTGTCTATGGCTTTGCTTGTTCACCACACCCTCCCCAGCCTCCTTCTCCCTGCAAAGTCCCTCTGGGGCCATTGGCCCTGTTGCTTTCTCCCCGGGCTTGCTTTCCATGGCTGTCTTATACAAATAGGTAAACCAACAGTGACATATATCAAACAATAAGAAAACAAGATTGAAAAAAAGGAAAAAAAAAAGAGAAAAAGCATACATAATTCCACGTCTGTCTGCTGACCTTTATGACTATCTTCCCCCCTGCTCCTTGGGGAGCTGCCCCTTCTAGCCTAAAGTCAATTTTGGGGGCTCTTTAGGGGCTTCATGGTTTGGCTGTGCTCTAGTAGCTGATCTGTTATGCTCCTTCTTGGTTTGTCTCGCTGCGGGGGGGTTCAGACCACACTACCTCCCTGCCGTGTGTCCCCATTATTGTCCTCTGTGGCAGAATACTCCAGTAAGGGGACAACATGTCATAAGCTATTGTCGGCCCTACAGTCCTCTCCGCACCTTGGCAGCTCCATGCAAGGACATCGTCCCCCAAGCTTGGTGTGCAAATACGTGGTCTACGCTTACTGTCCCTTTCTCTTTGTCCTCCTTGGTTTGCTTCTGTGGGGGCATGACATCGTGGCCCCTTAGCTCCACTGAAGGTTCAGTGTTGGTCTCTGTTGCACATACATCTAGGGCGGGGGTCAGTTTGTCTTTGGTTGCGGTCGGCCCTGTAGCCCAGTCTTTTCCTGCATTCCTCCATGTGGTTTCATTGCCTTCATGGTTTGGTGGGCCATCGTGGGGTCTGTATGCACACTCCCAATTCTGCGGAGACACAACCAATACTCTCCCCCTGGGCGGGTTAGTGCCCGGCTCCCTCCATGCCATCATCTCAGTCCCCCCCCCACCCCCTTTTCTCCCTCCCCCTTTCCCCTTCTTCTTTTTTTAAAAGTTATTTCATTGGGGGCTCGTATAATTCTTATCACAATCCATACATACATCCATTGTGTCAAGCACATATGTACATTTGTTGCCCTCATCATTCTCAAAACATTTGCCTTC
>NW_022111369.1:50604244-50648318 GCF_000313985.2 Echinops telfairi
TGCACTCACCCACCTTTACAATGATATGATTTTTTGTTCTTTGATGCTTGATACCTGATCCCTTCGACAGCTCTTGGTCACACAGGCTGGTGCTTCTTCCATGTGGGCTTTGTTGCTTCTGAACCAGTTGGCCGCTTGTTTATCTTCAAGCCTTTAAGACCCCAGATGCTATATCGGGCACCATCAGCTTTCTTCACCACATTTGCTTATGCACACGTTTGTCTTCAGTGAACATGTTAGGAAGGTGGGAACCCACTGATATGATTTTTAATTCTTTGATGTCTGATAACTGGTCCCTTTTACACCTCGTGGTCAGACAGGGTGGTGTGCTTCTTCAATGTGGACTTTGATGCTTCTCGGCTAGATGGCCACTTGTATGTCTTCAAGCCTTTAAGACCCCGGGCACCATCAGCTTTCTTCACCACATTTGCTTTTGTTCACATTTTTCTTCAGCAATTGTATCGGGAAGGTGTGCATACTGGAATGCCAATTTAATAGAACAACGTGTTCTTGCATTGAGTAAGTGCTTGAGTGGAGGCCCAATGTCCATCCAATGCCTTAATGCCTTAATGCCCAATGCCTTAATACTAAACCTATAAATATATGCACATAGATCTGTTTCCCCACACTCTTATATAAATATATTTATATAAGACTTATATTATTATATAATATATATAATAATATATAATATAAAATATATTACATATGTACATTCCAGTCTTAAAACCTCTATACATACCCTTTCCTCTATTTCCTCTAATTCTTTCCTCTATTTCCCTTTACTTTCTCTTGTCCCACTATCATGCTCAACCTTCATTTGGGTTTCAGTAATTTCTCTCGGTTACATTGCCCTTGCTGAATCCCTACCAGGCCTCTCACACCCTCCTTGCCACTGATTTTGGATCACTTGTTGCTCTCCTGTCCCTGGGCTGGTCAGTACCACCTCCTTACCCCCGCCTCCCCCTCTCCCATGTCCCCCCGGAGCCATTGGTCCCATTGTTTTCTCCTCCAGACTAATCATCCAGTCTATCTTATCTAGATAGATCTGTAGAGATAATAATATGCGTCAAAAACCAAACCATAGCAAGATAGGTATCAGTGAGAACACAGCGATGGCAACAAAAAAGGAAACCAATTACCCATAGAAGAATAAATTAATTAAAAGAAAAAAAATTTTAACAGAAAGAAAAACCTGTAAATAGATCAGGGTTGTCCTTCAGTCAGGACCAATGGGGTACCATGCTCTGGCCCCAGAGTCTGTCCTTTGTACTCCCTCGGAGGCTCTCTGATCTGCTCCAAAGGTTGCTCTGCTGCATGCTTTTAGTGGTTTGCCTCGGTATCTCAGGGTCAGTCTGGGCCAGTCCCGACACTGAGTCTCCAGTGTTGTCCCTCTTAGAGCCCGGGGCCATCACAGGACAGTGTGTCTCGTGGTGGGATCAGCCATATTGTCCACTCTGTCCATTGGCTGTTCAGAGTGGGGATGTCGTCCTCCAGGCCTGGTGGGTCAGGATGTGCTCCACTCTCTCTTCCTCCCTCTAAGTGCTCCCATTTGCTCTGATCAGACATGCCCCTCTCCCCTAACTGCAGCTTCATTGCCGTCCTCTCAAATACATTCTTCTGGGGGCTTTCCCTTCTTTTTGTTGGATTAACATGTACCTCCTTGGGTTTGGTCTGACCTCCACCCAACTGCCTGTATCTCAACCTGTATATTGTGAGATAAGTGGCATTTCTTCTATACCTACTGTGCTGATTATACAGACCTCCGGGGACTCATGTTGTACTTGTCCTTTTGTGATGGGCTGGCCTCACTTAGCATAATTTTCTCCAGCTCTTCCTATGAAATGATGTTTCACGTGATCATCTGTGCTTTTTAGTGCTGCATAGTACTCCATTATGTGTATGTGCCAGAGTTTACAAATCCACTCATCTATGGATGGAAATTTATGTTATTTCCAACTCTTTGTGATTGTAAATTGTGCCACAATAAATATTGACGCTCAGGTGACTGGTCCTGTTTCATTTCTTACTTCTTCTGGGTATATGGCCAGTAGAGGGATAGGTAGGTCATAAGGTAGATCAATTTCCACTTTCTTTCAATAATGCCAGATCACTTTCTACGGGTGCTGTACATATCTACATGACCACCAGCAGTGAAGGAGAGTGCCTATCTGGCCACATCTCCTCCACCATTTGTTGCTCTCTGATTTTCTGATTTGAGCTAACCTCAAGAGTGTTGGTATCTCATGGTTGTTTTCATTTGTATTTCTCTGATGGCTAATGATAAGGAGCATTTTTTCATATGTTTATTGGCCTAAGTGTCTCCACCCTAGTGAAACTTCAGTTCTTTTGCCCACTTCCTCAGGGGGTTAACTGTTTTCATCTTTTTGGAGGTCAGGAGGGTATTGCTCATTTTAGTAAGAAGCCCTTGCCTGTTGTGTCATTACTAAAAATTCTCTCCCATTCTGTGGGTTGCCTGCTACCCTCTTGGTGGAGTCTTTCGATGCACACAGGTGTTTTATCCTTAGTAAATCCCACTTGTCTATTTCAGGTTCACCTGTATGCGTGCCCTGCCCTATTGCAGTTAGCCTTTGTATTCCCTGGGCCAAGGTTTTTGGGTTTGTCCCCATTCCTTCACTGATGACCCTGATGATTTGGGGTTTTACTTCTAGGTCTGTGATCCACCTTGAGATTGTTCTTGTGCGTAGGGTGAGGTAAACATCTTGTTTCACTTTTCTACATGTGGATATCCATTATTTCCTGCCCCACTTGTTAAAGAGGGCATCTACCTCCACTTGATGCTTTGGGGACCCCTTGAAAAGATCAATTGTCTATATACTGATGGTTTTATTTCTGAGTTTTCTGTTCTTTTCCATTGGTATGCGTATCTGTCATTATGCCAGTACCACGACGCTGTTTTGACCACAGGGGCTCTGTAGTAGGTGTTAAAATCAGGTAAAGCGAGGCCTCCGAATTTGTCCTTCTTGAGTTCTCTGCTAATTCTGGGCTTCTTCCCTCTACATATGAAATCAGTAGTCATTTTTTCCAATTCTTTGAAGGAGGTGGTTGGTATTTGAATCGGAATAGCGTTAAATTTATAAAGTGCCTTGGGTAAGACGGACATCTTTACTTTGTTGAGTCTTCCAATCCATGAGCATGGGATATTCTTCCATTTGTGGAAGTTGCTTTTGGTTTCCTGAAGCAGAGTCTTATAGTTTTCTTGTATAAGTTTTTTTGGTTAAAAATATTCCTAGGTAATTCAATTTTTCCTTGGCTATTGTTAAGGATACTGCCTTCTTGATCTCCTTTTCCATGGTTCTATCTGATGTATATAGCAAACCAATAGACTTCTGTTTGCTCATCTTGTATCCTGCCACTCTTCCATATTCCTCTATCACTGTAAGTACTCCTGCTGTGGAGCTTTTGTGATTTTCAATGTACAAAATCATGTCATCTGCAAATAGCAATAACTTCACCTCCTCCTCTCCCAGTTGGATACCTTTAATGTGCTTCCACAGTCTTATGTTGTTATCTAGGACTTCCAGTACGATATTAAATAGAAGTGGGGACAAGGGACATCCTTGTCTGGTCCCCTTTCTCAGGGGGATTGTTTTCATCTTCTCCATTGACTATGATGTTGGCTGTTAACTTGAGGAATTTTCTTTCCATTCCTATCTTCATGAGCGTCTTAATTAAGAATGGGTGTTGGATATTAAATGCTTTTTCCATGTCTATCAATATTACCATGTTTTCCTTATACATTTTTTATCAAAGTGGTGCATAATATTGATGGATTTGGGGATGTTAAACCATCCCTGCATCCCTGGGATGAATCCGACCTGATCATGTTGGATGATATGTTTTATATACTTTTGCATTCTATTGGCCAATATCTTGTTAAGTATTTTTGCATCTATGTTCATTAGAGAGATCAGTGTATAGTTCTCTATTCCTGTGGGATCCTTCTGCTGTTTGGGTATCAAAGTTATATTGGCTTTGTAGAATGAGTCTGGGAGTTTGCTATCCTTGTCTATGCTCTGGAATAACATGTGGTGGATCAGTGTCAACTCTCCCCTGAATGCTTGGCAGAATGACCCTGTGAAGCTGTCTGGCCCAGGAGTGTTTTTTTTGTTTTTTTTAATTGGTAGCTTCTTGATAGCCATATATATACTTCTCTTGCTATGGGCTTGTTGAGATTCTTGACCCCTATTTGGGATATAATCTAGGGAGGGATTGTTTTTCCAAGTGTTTGTCCATGCCTTCCATATTTTTGAATTCATTAGAATACAGACTCTCAAAGCAATAAGAGGTGGAAGAAGGGGGAAAGTGAGGGTGGGGCAGGAGGAGGCCAAAGGAAACAGAGGCAAGCTCTAAGAAGCAAAGGCGTAGATAGGGAGATTGGCAGAGGTGTGCACTTATGTAAATACATTAATCCATAACAATAGTAGTATTGGCCTATGTACATGCATTTATAAGGCAATACACTGAGGTTGCAGTTGGGCCTTGGGTCTCCTATTTTTTTCACATATGCATTTATTGATATCAAGCTACCTCTAATAATTGCTTTTGCAGTATCCCATAATTTTTGATGCACAGGATTCTCATTTTCAATGATAGTCTTCTATAATTTGAGCATTCTGTTGGGTCACCTATCTTTGGAATGGGCACAAATATGGATCACTTCCTGTTGGCCAGGTAGCTGCCTTCCAAATTTCTTATGATAGATGAATGAGTGCTTCTAGTGCTTCATCAGCTTGTTGAAACATTTCAGTTGATATTTCATCAATTCCTGGAGCCTTGTATTAACTAGGAGCCCTAGTGGCACAGAGGTTATGAGTTGGGCTGGGATCCAAGAGGTTTTTCCATTTGAAACCAGCAGCCACTCCTCAAAAGAAAGATGGGGCTTTCTACTCCCATGAAGAGTTACAGTCTCACAAACTCCCAAGGGCAGTTCCACCTTGCTTTATAGCATCACTATGGGTCAGCATCCACTCAATGGCAGCATGTGTATATGTGTGTGGTTTATTTTTGTTTTCAGTGCAGCTTGGACTTCTTTCGTCAACATCATTGGTTCTAACTCATATATTATGGCTTGAAATGGTGGAATATCAACTAGTTCTTTTTGGTGCAGTTTCTGTATTCTTTCCATCTTCCTTTGATGCTGTGTCATTTGCTGTATCATTCAGGATTTTCCCCATAAAATCTTTCAATACTGCAACTCAAGGCTTGAATCTTTTTCTTTAATTATTTCAGTTTCAGATACAATGAGCACGTTTTTCCTTTTTGATTTTCTTCCTCCAGGTCTGTGCATATTTAGTTATAATTTTTTACTTTATCTTCTCAATCTGTCCTTTGAAATTTCTATTCAGATAACATTTCTGGAATAAATACTATAATATATACATATATGGAACAGAGTATATAATTAATATTCAAACAGCAAAGATATCTAGTTGTACATAAAAGATAACAAACCGTTTTGAATTTGAAAAGAAATGATCCTCAAAGAAAAACTGAAAGCCTCAACAAAACATAAAAGAGGAAAATTACAAAAGTATGCAAAGCAGTACAATTTTCAAAAACCATAGAAATATCAACAAGGAAATCTATAAAAAAAATGCAGCTAAAAAATAATCGTGGACATGAAACCTAAATCAGCATGAAAATATAACAACACTAAGCAGTAAAACCATATTTATCAATAAGAACATTAAAGGTAAATGGATTAAACTCACCAGTTAAAAGACAAAGACTAACAGAATACATAAGAAATCATGTGCCTTCCTAAAGTTGCAATACTTCCCCTTGAGAGGTGCTGGAATTATCCAAGGGGCAGCAAAAGCATATACCTGTGCTTTATCCCTGATTATGGGATACAGTACAAACGTTTTTAAGTTTGGGAGGTGGGGAGACAGTTTTAGTAATTTTTGTCCCCCTGAAAAGTGGGCATACAATAAGTTTGGAATCTGTGGTTGAGAGTCTAAACTCCTTGAACACAGAAATTATAACTCTGAATTCCAAACGCAGCTTGAAAGTATATCTAGCATAGCGAATAAAAGTAAAAATAACATCCCCTGTAAAGAGAGAGGACCCAGAAGGAAGGTGAAGGGCTGAAGTCAAGAAAACTGGAATGCTTTATTGAGCTCCACTGCAGGAAAATGGAGTAAATGCCATGTTTATATTCATGGATGGAAAACCAATTATGATGAAGGCTTTGAAAAATATTAAATTAAAATTCCAATGGAGAAAAAAAGATAAAGAAATCATGTCCCTTTAATATGTTGCTCATGAAAAATATACCTTAGGTTTAAAAACAAGCATAGAATAAAAATCAAAAGGTAGAAAAATTCAAGCTAATAATAACCAAAGAAAGCATAAATAGCAATATTAATCTCTGACAAAGTAGCTATCAAAGTAAAAGACTTAATGGGAGACAAAGAAGATAATCATGAAATTGTAACTTGAGCAAGAAAGTATAACCATAATAAATATTATGTATTATATTGCAATATATGCATATATTGCATGTTATATATGCAAACATATTATTTATTATGCATAAATAATATATATATTTGATGCAACAAATTAAAGACCTTCAAAATACATTAATACATTCTCACAGAATTGATGAGACCAATCGACCATAGTATAATAATAATAGGAGACTTCAGCACATTACTTTGAGCAAAGATCAATAAACTAAAGAAAATCAACAAAGATACAGATGAACAAAACAACATTCATTAACTTGACCTCTTAGACATATACAAAATGCTTCACCCAACTAAAGCACAATACATATTCTTTTCTCATGCATAAGAGATGTCCTGAAGAATAGATCACATATTAGGCTATAAAGAAAACATCCAAAAAATGAAAAAACATAGAGATGCCACAAACCACTTTTTCAGATCACATTGCTGTAAAATTAAAACAGGACCCCCCAAAAGGCAAATGCATGAACTTGAACAACACTTTGCATAAAAACCACTGGGCAATTGAAGAAATAAAGAACACAGTAGGAAAATCCTTGAAACAAATGAGTGTAAGAATGCAACATGTTGAAATCTCTGGGACACAGCAAAAGCAAGAGTCGGAGGGCAGTTCATAATAAAGATCATATATTTGAAGTGGCCAACTTCTCACTCAATGGAAACAAATTGAATACATTCCTCTTTTGAACAGGAAATAGATAGGGTTACTTTTTATTACCATTTTTATTTAATATAGTCCTGGAAAACGTAGTCAGATCTAGAAGACATCAAAAAGATATTAAAGGCATTCACACTAGTGCAGAAGAAACAAAACTTTCTTTATTCTCAGGTGATATAATACATATATATATAAAACCCCAAAGATTCCTTAAAAATGTAGTGAAAATTCACTATTGCCAAAAAAACACTTTATATGCAGTGCAATTCTGATCCAAATCGTAGCACAATTCTTCAAAGAAATAGAAAAACTAATCACCAGCTATCTATAAAAGGAAATAAACCCAGAAAAACAAAATACTATTTTAAAAAAGAACAAAGTAGGAAGCCTTTCACTCCCAGATTTCAAACCTACTATGTAGCTACAGTAATTAAAAGAGCTTGATAATTATACAACAATAGCTATGATGACCAATAGATTAAAATTGAGACCCCAGAAGTACAGCCAAATTACCTGCAAATATCTGATGTTTGATCAAGGACTACAGTATATTAAGTGGGAACGAGATAATTTTTTCAATAAATAGTGCTTGGAGAACTGCATCTTCACCTGCAAAAGAGTGAAACAAGATCAATACCTCGCACCATGTGCTAAAACATATTCAAAGTGGATTAAAGAGCTAAATATAAACCCTAGAACCAAGAAGACTATTAATGAAAACATAAATAGGAACAAACTTAAGGGCCCTGACACAAGGCATAAATAAACAGCGTAGCTTAATGAAATGTTCTTTTTTGACCATGAGTTCAAATACCAGTTCTCCAGAATCTGTCATTCTGGACATAGTAAACCATGACTGCTTGATTCAAAATGGCCAATACTGTCCATTTTAGCTCACTAATGCCTAGGATATTGAACTTTATGTGTTCCATCTCATCTTTGACCTCCTCCAATTTTCCTAGATCTATACTTTGTACATTTTAAGTTCCAATTCCTAATAGATGTCTGTTGCTGTTTCATCTCATTTTGAATAGTACCCTATCAGCAAAGACAAGTCCCCAAGACTTGACTCTACCCACGTCATTACGGTTGTTTCTACTTTGCAAAGACAGTTCTTCCTCAGTCTGATTTTGATTGTCTTCTGACCTAAGGGGCCATCTCTTGGCACTATCTCTGACCATGTTCTCCTGCTACTCATCCGGCTTCCAGGGCTAATTCTTCTGAACTGGGCAGCCTAGGCCTTCTTCGCAGTTTGTGCTTCATCTGGGAAGTCCGAACCTGTTCACTTTGGGTCATCCTGTTGGTATTTGAACTGCCAGTGACATCGTTTCCATCATCAGAGCAGCACACAGCCATAACAGTATGACAATGGACAGACAAGGGAGTGGTGTGGGGAAGGTAGAGATATAAAATTACAAGACACCATGGTGGTGCAATAAATTTACATGGAAATTTGTGAGAGCAAGTAAGTGATAAATAATCTAAAGTTTGAAATACTATCCATAATTTACTCCATAGAGAAGTTGGGAAAGTATTCCAGATAAAAGAAACTGCACACCAGAATAAACATGACAAATAGTACAACAAATAGTTGCCTTGAGTGGTTTGGCCAAGTGTATTAGAGCACCCTCATCCCACACATAAAATAAAAGGAAAAACAAAACTACCCTCGTGGGTGTATATTACTAGTAGACTACACTAAGCAGAAACTGGATAAAGCTAAGTATAGGTATTGTATGTATGCCCCTGATGGTTCACGATGAAGATTTCATTTTTCATACCTTTTCATAATCGTTTTTGTTTGTATTTTTTTCTGACCTGTTACATTAGTAAATTTAAAAAAAAAATGAGAGAGAGAAAAATGTCTCCATTTTCTCGTTCCCCAAACTTTATGTTTCAGAGAGGAGTGTTTATGCTTATCCAAGGGAACATCAAAACATTCTTTGAAAAATGGAATTAAAAGACAATTGAATTTTTCCATTAAATTTTGAAACCCTCTTGTAGTCATTGTAGTTACTAGTTGACCTTCTACTTTACCAAGTATGATGTCCTTTTCCAGGAACTGATCTTCCTGGTAACGTGTTCAAAGTATGTGAGGTGAAGTGTCACCGTGGTTACTTCTAAGTAGCAGTCTGTCCTTTACTGCCTTCAAGATAAATTTGTTTCTTCTCCGAGTGGCCCATGGTACTTTCAATATTTTTGTCAACACTATAATTCAAAGAAATGAAATCTTCTCCTGTTTTCTAACTCAATCTCCAGCTTTCACAGGCATATGAGGCAAATGAAAATAGCCTGTCCTAAGTCAAGCACACTTTAGTCCTCCAAAGGACCTCTTTGCTCTACAACACTTTAAACCACTCTTGGGTAGATTTCCCCAATACATTATTTGGTTTGATTTCTTGAATGCTGCTTCTAGGAGAAAGGATTGTGTATCTAAGTAAAATAAAATTGTTGAAAACTTCAATCTTTTCTCCCTTTATCTTGAAACATTATCTTGTGTTATTCTGGCAATCTTTGAAGTATCTTTCATATCTATTTTGTGGGTGATGAAAATTATATGTAGGATAAAAATTATCACTTTCTCAAAACTATTTACTATTGTCTATTGTTTTTACTCATTGGGAATTTAATTCCAATTAGTATCTTTTTTGACTAATAGTAAAGGAAAGGTTTTCAGCTCTCTAATGCAAATGTGACTCAATTTGGATGTAGTAAGTTAAATTTAAATTTGGTCACTGAGCTTTCAAATATTTTGGTCTTCTATAGGATCTGAGAAAAGAAGTGATAAAATTGTATACTTTCCTGGGAAAGGAGCCAACAGAGGAGCTTGTGCATAAGATTCTGAACCGTACTTCATTCCAAGAGATGAAGAAGAATCCAACTACCAATTATACAGCACTACCAGAAGAGCTTTTCAACCATAAAGTGTCCCCCTTCATGAGAAAGGGTAAGGAGACTTTACAGTTTATAACTGTTAGGATTCACAAATTGAAGTGAAGGTAGGTAAAAAATGAACCAGGTCTATTCATGAATGGGGATGCGCTTTATGTTGTTCAGTGCTGTTTTACCTTTAGAAACCTTTATTGAGTCATCAGTTGTGCTGAAGCATAAAACACTGTTGACCCACTGTCATTGAATTGATTCAAATTCATGCCAACTCTAGCACAAAGAGTAAAACTACTGCATATGGTTCCCAAGGCTGTAAATCTTTACAGAACAGACTACCACATTTTTCTCATGAGGAGAAGCTGCTGCCTTTGATCCACCAACCTTTCATATAGCAGCCCAACATTTAGACCAATGTGTTACCAATGGTCCTTTTATGTATATAAACCAAATGAGTTCATACTGCAGATACAATGGCCTTACACACAGAAATGATTTTAAGGATAGACAGGACCTGCTGGAGATTTATTCCATTGAACATAAAGTACATGAGTTGACTGGTTGGAACTAATGTGAGAGCACTTAGCAACAACTATGTGCACTGATGTGGTGTATATATGTGTGTACAGCAGAGTGAAACACTCCCAAGTCCTGTGCAATCCTCCCAATCTCTGTGATGTTTGAGCGCAGGGTTCCAGCCACTCTGCCAGGCCATCTCATTGAAGATCTTTCTCTCTCTCTCTCTCTCTCATGCTTTCTTTGCTAACCCTTGTCTTTACCAATCATGATGGCTCTTTTAGGGACTGGTTTTTCCTTAGCTTGTATCCAAAGTACATGGAGTTTCCCATCCTCCTCTCTGAGGAACATTTTGCTGTATTTGTTCCCAGAAAGATTTGTTTGTTCTGTCCGTCCAAGATATTTTCAATATTCTTTGCTGATACCATAATACAAGTGCAGCAGTTCCTCTTCAGTTTTCATTAGTTAGTAACCAGTTTTCACATACAGATGAAGTGATTGAAAATATTTATATTTTCAATATATATATATATAAAACCTTCTCAATCATTTCATAAGAGTGGAGACAAGAAAAATTGATGTGAAGAAGCATGAATATGAATAAAAAACTGGATCTTGGAATTGAGGGCAATATATATGCCTTAGGGAAGTAGTGTTTGTATATACATATGTATCTATACATATAGAATTACTATTAAAAAAGTTATGGAAAACTGCAGAAAGAAAACATAATATGGTGAGGAACAAATCACATTAATTTTCAACCTAGCTGAATGCTTCTGTTCCACCCAGGTGGTAATTTCATATAGGTACTTGGATATTGAAGCATAAGGCATACAAGTTTACAGGTATTGAACATAAGTTATTGACAGGGCATTGCAATGGGATTGAAACCATGAGACAGAATGAAATATGAATACTGAGAACCAAAAAATTTGAAGGAAACTTGGAGAAGAAAACTTAAGTGAAAGAGTATAAAAAGGACAAGTTAGAGAATTAAATTTGCTCTGCTCGCTTAGCTCAGGAAAGTTTCATCTTTGCAAGTTCAAATGTATATTTTTAAGTATAACAAATAATAATTGAGGATTTTAAGAATAAGATTTCATTAGGTATTAATAAAGGCGAGGACTATTAGAAAATCTCATTATTCTGACTCAAAGATATAATTATTATCTGTTGCATTAGTATTCATTGCTATTTCTCCTGTATTGCAGGATGCGTGGGAGACTGGAAAAATCACTTTACTGTGGCACTGAACGAAAGATTTGATTTACGCTATGACCAGGAAATGAAAGGGCTGACCCTGAGATGCCCAACTGAGATCTAAGAAGGACTGCCATGTCTTAACATTTCTGAAAATTACTTTTTCCTTCCACTCACTTTTCCCTACAGACTTAGAGAGGAATATTTTCAATGTTTGTTTTTATAATATTACTGTACCTATAATTTCTTAATTTGGAATTGTTCTTTGTCTAAATGAAAAACTCAAGTTGTTCCTCTCTTTAAATTATGAAATGTGTAGGTTGGAAAAGTCTACTCAGAACTAATAGTGAATTTTCAGCATTATTTTTCTCTAAGTATCCTTATTCTTTGGCACAAATATGAAACTACTTTAAAAAATCAATATTAGCATGGTAGATAAAAATGATGTGTAAACATTTTCAAGCATATCAGTCATTTACCATTTTTTATTTTATTAAGACCTCCTTTTCCTCAAGCGTGCAATTGTTGTTTGTTTTAATTACAACTCAAATACAAACCCCCTGCAGTTGGGTCGATTGCCCAAAGAACTGCTCCAATAGAGTATCCAAGACTATAAATCTTTACAGAAACAAATTGCCCTCTATTTGTCCTTTTGGTTAACAGCTAAGTATTTTAATGTCCATGCCATCAGGACTACTCTTCTTCTAATTAAACTCATTTTATTTCCCATGAGAAGCAGTGAGGGAGGTCAAACCACTGCCACCTAGCATTTAACAGTCAAATGCTTACCCATGACACCACCAGGGAAAATCACAGCTGGACCAAGAAGCAACATCAGGATCAAGGAGAAAAGATTGAAATTGTCAAGTATTTCATGCTACTACCCTAGAAATAATTTGAATGTGTTTTGTTTATGTTTATACTCATTTAACCAATTTGAAGATTTTTTGTCTTAGACTTCCTTCTATCCTACATAAATGTAATCAATACAAGCTCTGTATTTTTAGTTTTTAGTTGGGCAATTGTCAATAAACAAATGCATAGAAAATCTAATGTGCTATTTTAAATAAGTTTTATTGATATGTATCCCTATTTCACTGTCTTGTTTTGCCTTTTCAGCTCTAGTGTTATATAACAGTCAATGTGTCTGTTTTCTAAAATAAGATATACATAAAATCAAAACAAATTCATCATAGGTCTCAGTGTTGCAATAGTCCTAATCCTTTTAGAAAAAGTCAAAACTATCGAGAAAGCAATATGATTTGCTTTCTACCGCTTGGGAAATAAGTTCAGAAATGATTCCGTCTCCTGTTACCTAGTAATCTTTTTTTTTTTTTTTTTTCCAAATTCAAGGTACTTTTAAAACTTAAAATATATTTTTTATAAATTTAAACACTGCATGTCCATTTAACAACAAAAATGTTGTAAAACGATGTTGAGAATACACACACAGAGAGAATGTGTATGCATCTGTATGAATTTAAGTAGAGGAAATAGATGGGGAAGAGAAACAAATTTTTAACTTCTCTAGTGATATGGTAATAGCTAATGCCCTATTCTATCTCACACAGTGCTTTTTACTTTTTTATGGCTTGGTTCATTCACTGCAGTGGCCACACAGTTCTCACAGACAATGCTCATGTTTATGGGGTTACTGGGGAATCTAACAAGTTACACTTCAAATGGAAATGCTCAAGCTATAGTTGTTTGGGGAAGAAATGATACAAAGTTATTTTAGGGCTGCTAATAAATGCCCAAAGGGCATGCCGCTCTGCTGTATGCCTCAACTGAGAGGCACTCAGCTCCAGATCCATGCGTCTGAAAACCCAGTTCTCCCAGTTGAATCAGAGAAAGGCCACTCTCCATGCCAGCCTCCTGTCCCCAGACACTGAACTTGACTTGCTCCGTGGGCTGGGACTTGCACTACTCCGTCTCATAAAGCAGATCCTGGTTCCACTCCTGCTGCTCCTCTGCTCCTCCTCTGACATCACAGTTGTATGTTAATCGGGTTACTGTCTCTATGGATTGACCTACCCTAGATTTCATAAAAAGAAAATCATATTCAAAAATGGCAATAATAAAATAAAATACGGAAGGAACCTCAATCCAAGAGAAAGCAGAAAACAGTAAAACTTAAAACAAATTAATGAACCCAAAGTGGAAGCAAATGGTAATATGTTAAATTTTAACCTAATTAAGTCTGCATTTAAAAAATAATTTCGGATGCACTTTGTCTGAGAGCAAGACATTTCACATCCCTGGTCAATGGTCATAGAGAATTCCATGAACTTAATCCCCATGAAGTCTCTACAAATGGATTTTGGGTATTCACTGTCTTCTGTAGCCTTCTGTAAACTAGGTGCTTGGAATTTAAGCTCAATATATTTCTCTCCTCAGATCTTGGATTTTATTATTTGCAGTCCTTGGATCACACAAGCTGATATGCTTCTTCCATGAAGGCTTAGCTGACACCTCACTTAGATGACTACTTGGTTTATTTTCGTTTCTTTTTTTACTTTCATCCACTACTTTTATTTCTCTCCATTCAGCATCATAAACAAACCATCCCCTTGTTTCTGCAGAGCACTTCTATCTGGACTCTGGTTATTATTTTTTTGTTTGTTTGAATACATATATATATATATTTAAAACATTTTATTGGGGCTCATAAAACTCTTATCACAATCAACACATACATCAATTGTATAAAGCACACTTATACATTCGTTGCCCTCATCATTCTCAAAACTCACTTTCCACTTGGGTCCCTGGAATCAGCTCCTCATTTTTTTTCCCCCACTCCCCCTCCCGCACCCCCCCCCACACCCCTCCCTCATGAACACTTGATGATTTATAAATTATTATTTTATCTTATCTTACACTGCCCAGCATCTCCCTTCACCCACTTTTCTGTTGCTCATCCCCCAGGGAGGAGGCTATATGTAGATCCTTGTGATCTGTTCCCCCTTTCTACCCCCCTTCCCTCCCGGTATCGCCACTTGTTTTTAAGACTTGAGATGCTATTCTTTCTGATAATCACCTGATTTTTTTTTTTTTCATGAGAATCAGGTACCATCTGGTTGCTTCACCAGACTTTGTCAAACCATCTGTATCTTTAGTGACCCCTTCATTAGGTTAAATAGTGAGCAAGGTCAAATCATAACAACTTATCTTTCTGAGATTAGCGCTCAGTGTTAAGTGTGAGCTCAAAATTCATTCATAGATCTAAGCCCATTGTTGCAGCTACTGTATCAATCCATCTCTTTACGAACCTTCCTCTTTTCTCCTTGCCCCTCACGTGAATGATGTCCTCCAGGGACTAGTCTCTCCTGACAACATGTCCAAAGTATTTAAGATGAATTCTGATCATCCTTAGCTTTAAGGAACACTCTAGAATTACTGGTTCTAAAACAGATGAACTTGTCCTTTTAGCAGCCCATTGTACTTTCAATATTTTTCTCCAACATCATAATTCAAATGCATAGATTTTCTTCAGCCTTCCTTATTCACTGTCCAACTTTCACATGCATAATATGCAATGACGAATACCATGGTTGGGCACACATGTATATGAGGCCATTGAAGATACCATGGCTTGGGTATACCATGGCTTGACCTGTCAGCTTTATCCGCAAGGTAACATCATTACTTTTCACTACTCTAAAAAGATCAAAAGATCTGTGAACAGATTTACCTTGCAACGTGTCTTTTATCTCTTGACTGCTGCTTCCATGAGCAGTGATTTTGGAACCAAGTAAGATAAAATCCTAGACAGCCTCTAACTATTCCCCATTTATCATGATGTTACCTACTGGTCCAATTATGAGGAATATTTTTCTTCTTTTTAAAAAAAATAATTTTATTGGGGGCTCGTACAATTCTCATCACAATCCATATATACATCCATTGTGTCAAGCACATTGCACATTTGTTGCCCTCATCATTCTCAAAATATTTGCCTCCCACTCTAGCCCCTAATTTCAGTTGCTCATTTCCCCCTCCCTCCCCTCTCTCTCATGAACCCTTCATAGTTCATAAATTATTATAATTTTGTCATAAGTTACCCTGTCAGATGTTTCCCTCCTCCCACTTCTCTGCTGTCCATCCCCCAGGGAGGAGGCAATACTTAGATTCTTGTAATTGGTTCCCCCTTTCTACCCCACATTCCCTTCACCACTCTCACCACTGGTCCTGAAGGAGTTATCTATACTGGATTCCCTGTGTTTCCAGTTGCTATCTGTACCAATGTACATCCTCTGGTCCAGTCAGATTTGTAAGGTAGAATTGGGATTATG
This sequence comes from Echinops telfairi, assembly GCF_000313985.2. Classification (NCBI taxonomy): domain Eukaryota; kingdom Metazoa; phylum Chordata; class Mammalia; order Afrosoricida; family Tenrecidae; genus Echinops; species Echinops telfairi. The sequence continues at coordinate 50,620,300 of NW_022111369.1, forward strand.
ATAGTGGGGGTGGAGGAAGCATTAAAGAATTAGAGGAAAGTTATATGTTTCATCATTGCTACCCTGCACCCTGATTGGCTTATCTCCTCCCCACCTCCCCTCAGTAAGGGGGTGTTCATTTGCCCATCGATGGGCTTTGAATCTCCACTCTGCACTCCCCACCTTTACAATGATAGGATTTTTTGGTCTTGGATGCTTGATACCTGATCTCTTCAACAGCTCGTGGTCACACATGCTGTTAGGCTTCTTCCATGTGGGTTTTGTTGCTTCTGAGCCAGTTGGCCGCTTGTTTATTTTCAAGCCTCTAAGACCCCAGATGCTATATCTTTTGATAGCTGGGCACCATCAGCTTTCTTCACCACCTTTGCTTATGCACACATTTGTCTTCATCGTATCAGGAAGGTAGCCACCCACTGATCTGATTTTTAGTTCCTTGATGTCTGATAACTGGTCCCTTCTGCACCTTGTGGTCAGTCAAGCTGGTGTGCTTCTTCCATGTGGGCTTTGATGCTTCTGAGCTGGATGGCCGCTTGTTTATCTTCAAGCCTTTAAGACCCCAGATGCTACATCTTTTGATAGCTGGGCACCATTAGCTCTCTTCACCACATTTGCTTATACACACATTTGTCTTCAGTCGTTGTTTCAGTAAAGGGGGCACCCACTGATATGATTTTCAGTTCTTTGATGTCTGATAACTGATCCCTTCTACACCTTGTGGTCAGACAGCTGGTGTGCTTCTTCCATATGGGCTTTGATGCTTCCCAGCTAGATGGCTGCTTGTTTGCCTTTAAGCCTCTAAGACCCCAGACGCTTTATCTTTTGGTAGCCGGGCACCATCAGCTTTCTTCACCACCTTTGCTTATGTTCACATTTTTCTTCAGCAATCGCGTCGGGAAGGTGTGCTTCCTGGAATGCCAGTTTTTGTTTCTGCTTAAATTTTTTTTATCTTTTAATTAATTTATTTTTCTATTAGCAATTGGTTTCCTTTTTTGTTGCCATCGCTGTGTTCTCACTGGTCGCCTATCTTGCTATGGCTTGGTTTTTGATGCATATTATTATCTCTACAGATCTATCTAGACAAGATAGACTGGATGAATAGTCTGGAGGAGAAAACAATGGGACCAACAGTTCTGGAGGGACACAGGAGAGGGGGCGGCAGGGGTAAGGAGGTGGTGCTGACCAAGCCAGGGACAGGGGAGCAACAAGTGATCCAAAAAGAGCGGCAAGGAGGGTGTGAGAGGCCTGGTAGGGATTAAGCAAGGGCAATGAAACCGAGAGAAATCACTGAAACCCAAATGAAGGCTGAGCATGATAGTGGGATACGAGGGATGTGCTGTGTGGTTTTGGAAAGAACTAGGGGACAAAGGGTATGTATAGAGGTTTTAAGACTGGAATGTACATATGTAAATATATTTATATAAGAGTGTGGGGAAACAGATCTACTTGTATATATTTATAGGTTTAGTATAAAGGCAGCAGATGGACATTGGGCCTCCACTCAAGCACTTACTCATTGAAAGCACATTGTTCTATTAAATATTTGTCTTCTTAAAGTGAGTTGTAATCCATATGGAAGGCTTGATCTTCATCCTTCATACAATCCTTGATCTTCATCCACAAGTGTTTCAAGTCCTCCTCACTTTCAGCATGAAAGGCATGTCATCTACATATCACAGATTGTTAATAAGATTTCCTCCAATCCTGATGCCATGCTCTTCTTCATATAATCTTTTCTGATTATTGGCTCAGCAGATGGATGGAACAAGTGTGGTGAGAGAATATAAGCCTAATGCCCCAATTTCCTGGTTTTAAACTATGCTCCCACAACTGCCTCTTGATCCATGTACGGGTTTTGCATGACCACAAAGAAGTGTTCTGAATTTCCATTCTTCTCAAGACTATTCATAATTTATTATAATCCACACAGTCAAATGCCTTGGCTTAGTCAATAAAACACAAGTAAAGATCTTTCTGGTATTCTCTGTTTTGACTCAAGATCCAACTGACATCAGCAATGATATCTCTTGTTCTACATATTCTTCTAAATCTGTCCTAAACTTCTGGCAGTTCCCTATCAATGTACTGATGTAATCGCTGTTGGATGATATTCAGTCAAATGCTATTTGCATATGAAAGCAATGATATTGTTCCATTGATTGAGCATTCTGTTGAGTCACTTTTCTTTGGAATGGGCACAATATGGATCTCTTCCAGTCCTTTTTCCAAGTAGCTGTCTTCCAAATTTTCTGGCATAGACTAGTGAGTGCTTCCAGTGATTCATCAACTTGCTGAAATTCATCAATCAACTCGATGAATATTCCATCAATTCTTGAAGTTTTGTTATTGGCTAATCCATTCAGTGCTGCTTGAACTTCTTTCAGCACCATTGGTTCTTGCTCATATGCTACCTCCTGAAAGATGGACTGATGACTAGTTATTTTGGTACAGTAACTGTGTATTCTTTCCATCTTCTCTTGATGCTTCCTGCATCATTCAATATTTTGAATCTTATAGATTTGAATCCTATAGAAACTTTCAAGTTGGAAACTTGCTTGAGTTATTGAGTTATTTCAGTTTCAGAAAAGCTGATGATGTTCTTTTTGTTTTCTAACGCTAGCTCTGTGTACATTTCATTACATAATTTTTTACTTTGTCTTCTCAAGCTACCCTTTGAGATTTTCTGCTCAGCTCTTTTACCTAATTTATTCCATGTACCTTATCTTCTCTATGAGTAAGACAGTGTATCAGAGTCTCTTCTGATAGCCACTTAGATCTTTTCATTCTCTCCTATCTTTTTAATGACCTTTTGCTTTCTTCATGAATGATGGACTTGCTGTCCTCCCATAGCTCATCCGGTGTTGTGTCATCAGTGTTGAATGCATCAAATTCGTTCTTGGATGGTCTCAAAATTCAGGGCCGATAGATCCAAGGTCTTATTTTTGCTCTTGTAGTATTGCTTTAATTTTCTTCAGCTTCCACATCAACTTACATATGAACAATTGATGGTCTGTACCACAGTTAGCCCATTTAGCTGCTATTTTTAGCTGCTAATATTGAGTCTCCACGTGTCTTTTCAAAGAAGTAATCAATTTTATTTCTGTGTACTTCATCTGGAGAGATTCATGTATACATTCACCTTTTGCATTGTTAAAAAAAGTTATTTTCTATGAAGAAGTCGTTGGTCTTGCAAAATTCAATCACGTGATCTCCAGCTTTATTTCTTTCCCCAATACAATATTTTCTAACTACTCTTCTTTCCTCATTGTGTCCAACTTTTGTATTCTAATTGCCAATAACTTTTCATGGGTCTTGTTGCATGTTTGATAAATTTTAAACTGAAATAGTTGATAGAACTCTTCAATTTCTTCTTTACTACCTTTTGCATTTGTTACACAAATTTGAATAACAATGGTACTGATTGGATTTCCTTGGGGGGTGATAGATATAATCCTGTCACAGACAGCATTGAACTTCATAGTATATTTTGTAATGTTCTCTTTGACAATTAATGCTACATCATTCCTCTTGGTTGTGTTATTCCTGGCATAGTAAATCATATGATTTTCTGATTAAAAATGGCCAATAGCAGTCCACTTTAGCTCACAAATATCCAGGATATTGATCTTTTTGCATTCCATTTCATTCTTGGCAACTTCCAATTTTCCTAGATTTATGCACATTCTGAGTGCCAATCATTAGCAAAATTTGCAGCTATTTCTACCCCTGTAAAGTTATAGTGTCAGAAACCCATACTGGCAGTTCTGCCCTGTCCTATATCATCTCTATGAGACAGAATCAACTCATTGACAGTGAGGTTTACACACACACACAATTGTGAAAGTGGATGGGTCTGTCCCTCAGAGGCCAGGGTTTACCAGTGTCTATCTGGGAAGTAGCCAGTGTGGCAGGGTCAAAAGGAGCGAGACTGTGGAAGTTTAAAAAGGGGCTATATATAGATTGAATTAAAGTAAAAGGAAATTATAAAAACTAAACAGTAAAACATTTGGGTTTGGGTGGAGATTACTACTTCGTTTTCTGGGATGGTGTAAGGAGGTGCATGTGGCAGGAGGGGTGACTGGGGAGAAGAGGTAAAGGAAAACCAAGAGAAATTAGCAAAATGTCAAAGAGCGTTGCTTGGCCGTGAGGGAGTGTGCCCCAGGCTACCCACTAGCAGTTTCCACTCTGTGGAGGGCCAGAGAGGCCAGACCGGCCAGGTGAAGATCTTGGCTGGGTGAGTTGGGTCAGTATTTGGGGTGGATCTGCTCTTGCTGGGAGGGGGGGTTTTCTCTGAAGTTGTTGAGATTTGTGATCAGTGGTGAAGGGGAGCCTTGTTAGTGATTTCCAATTTTAAAGAAAGAAATCTGGTTTCAGTTGCGTGGTTTTCCTGTATCTGCTTGGGAGGCACGCATAGTCTCAGGGGATGGGCCAAGAGGAGAGAGGATGTTGGCGTTAAAAAGGGATATAAAGCAAGAAATTGTGCTCATTTGTGACCTTTGTACAATGTGTCCCTGTTTTGAATATTTGCTTTCTTTGTGGTTGAGCGTTTTCTTGATTTTGTTTTGGTGGTGGTGGTGGATTTTTGTTTTTGTATGCTTTCCTGTGTATGAAATCCAGGATAGGTAAATCAATAGACACAATAACTGGATTAATAGCTTCTTGGGATTATCGCAGGTGAGGTCGTAGGGAAATGGAGAGCTAATAATAATGAGTACAAGAAAGAAGAAAATTGTTGGTGGTGACGAATTTCACAACTTTTCAAATATGGTATGTCCAAATTCAATATGATATGTGACTTAAATGTCCAAAAACTGCTTTTAAAAAAAGACCTACTTTCAGAAACCCACAGGGGCAGTTCTACCCTGTCCTACAGGGTCACTTTCACTATGAGTTGAAATCAATGCAATGACAGTAAGCTTGGTTTGGGTATGGATATATTTATAATAAAACAAGAAATACTCACAATTGCAGTCCTCATTTCTACAGCTGTCTATCTGGCCATAGATAGTATTTGCAACTACCTTTACCCAGCACCCATTCAATACCCTCCTTGCCCTCAACAAGCGCCTCAGCTGGGCATGGTCCTTTCACATGTGAGTTCATCCAAACCTTCATTCCAGAAGGCTCTGGGTTACTAGCAAGCATGCTGGAATTGAGGTGCTGTAGTTTTTCATGGACTTGAATCATAGAGCAAGGTAACATTAAGAGATGCCTTCATGGATCTTGTTTTCTGGATCCTCTTCTTGACTGCCATTATGTAAAATCCATCAAATTTCTCCTGCATAATCAACCAATCACATCAGCCATGAATATGATAACTCCAGTAGTTACCTGGTAACTCAGAGACATGAGGAGCCCAAGGTGGCCAAGTGACATTCTTACCTTCTATTTAAATGCAATGAGAGTTCAAGTACCTAATGGGAGCATTCTGGTTTTTGTTGTTGTGTTTTTTTAATTAAGACTGCACCTACAAAGCATATAGTCACAGAGTCAGGAAGCAAAATTTTTGTGTAAGGATCACTACGGATAATAATGAAAAGTGCTCTTCCCAGACTTCTGAGTGCTGCTTGCATATTGCCCATAGCCATGTGTCACCAGGCACCAGTTTTCTTTTCCTCACCTTAAGGAGGACACAGGTCCTGAACTGGTCTTAAGGAATACCCCATGAGGCCACTTATCAAAACAAATAAAATCAGGTGAGACCCAGAATCGATTCTTTGAGTCATCTTGACTTTAGGGTCAGTCATGTTGGAGCTAGGGTAGTAAGTGATGAATTCCACAGAGCAGTAGTTCATACCATGCATAATCCATCATTATACTAAAGCCTATCCTTCCATTTATTTCGGTATGTTTTGTTTCTGTATTTGTAGAGTGTCATGATATCTCTATAGCACATGTTCTAGAAATTGGTAACACTTATATCCAGAAAATATGTATGTTATAAATATTTAAACACAGAGAAAAATATTTTAAAATCTGTTTACCAATCACCTGGACAGTTATTTGGGGAGAGGTAAGCAAAGCCTCTGGAAAATGGGGGTGTGTCCTATTCTGGACCCTTTCTGAGTAGTCACTCCTCCACGTCAACCTCCTAGTGCACGCATGCACGGCTTTGAAAGTCTATTGGACTCCGTTTTCTATTTGGTAAGAGATCTAAGGGAGAGAGGAATGTGAAATCAAGTTGGTTAATCTTCTCTCTGTCATGACATTAACTCATATAGATTACACTCTCAGCCTCACTAAAGTGAACTGGAAGCGTTTTATCACTTAAGCCCCCTGTTTCCATTATACCTCTCCTAGCAACATCTTGTGATACTAAATCCAGAGTCTTATACTGTAATTTTTCTAGAACATTAACCTGCAAATTCATGAAAGGGCAGAGTTGGGGGTGGGAGGAGGTAGGGTGGGTCTACGGCAGAGGTGTTCAATACATCGATTGCGATCTACTAGTCGATCGCACGTGGATTGTGGGTAGATCGCATGGCATTAAAAAATAGACTTAAGCCTAGCATCACTTAATTGATACACAGCACAGCCCATCAGATGCAATCTTAGGTGTTAAACGCATGCCCAAACAACTGCGCTAAGTGCAGCAAAACTGACCAGCTAAGTTATTGCCAATTTTTAGACCTAGTTTTTTTTTTTCTCTTAAACGTAAGAAAGGGTATCAAGAAGACAAAAATGTATCACTTTCATACGGAATGGGAGATTTTGCCACTAGAAGCCGACATTCAGCTGAAGTCCAGAGCGCATGAACAGTTCTGGAACTTACTCACAGAGGGAAAGTACCCAAACATGAGAAAATGTGATACCTCCTTGCCTGCATTACTCGGCTCTACTTATTTATGCAAGTCAGCCTTTTCCACATAAAGATCATTAAGTCTAAGTACCGTTCCACCATGACTGATGATTATTCGAAGTGTGCTTGAGGCTGGCTGTCAGCAGCTCCTGTCCGGACTATGCATCCCTGGCTCATTCCATTCAGTGCAAGTCATCCGAGTAAACTTAGGTAATAACAAAAATTGTACATGGTTAATTGTTTGGTGCAATATGGACTCATGCAGTTATTCAAGGCACATGAACAGACATTGTACATATAAAGAGTTCTCAATGCATTTATGAATAAATGCAATAAATATGTTTTGCATTTTTGTAGTTGGTAGATCATTTTGACTTCATTTTATACGTAGTTCGCATGCTGAAAAAGTGTAGGCACCCCTGGTCTACTGCAACCCTGAAGATTACTTCCTGTCTGCAAGGAATATGGGGAGGAAAACTAGCCATTCTTTCCTGTTTTCAGGCTAATCTGTAAAGGTATCTCTCATTGCCCCCAGTGTTTTGCCTTCTTATAGTTGAGTCCTGAGATACTCAAGCTGTTCCGGATGCCTTCCCCCACAGCAAATGATAACAATCTAAAAACTAGAAAGAAAGCATTTTAATGAAGATCTTTCCATTAGAGACACACACAGAGACACATTGTTTAGGGGGTTCTAAAAGGATACTGATATAAAATAATAATAAAAGTATCTCCATATGTTGCTGCATGAACGGTTTCAAATTCAAATTCCATCACTAGAAAAACTGAAACTTAAGAGATTTAAAATTTTTCCTTTAATCAGCAGCATGATTCAAAGACCTGATTCTAAAAGGAACCAGATCACAGATAAAATTTTGGGCAAATTAAATTGATAAGGAATTCTTACAGTTATTTCTATTTTGAAGTAATTGCTATAACCAAAGTTACAAATGTGATACAACAAACTCTCTTTCTGGCTAGTACTGTTATCATTTAAGAGTAAGAAGCGTTCCAATTTTTCTTGGCTGCACAACTTTTTCCCTTCCCTCCTACGAAGGAAACCATTTTTTTCCTATATAACTGGTCCATGCAGCTCTAGATGAACTGATAAATCACCTTTAAATCTAGGTTCTTATCAACACTGGAGCCATAGAACTGTATCTGGGTTTTGCTTGGCTTTCTCAGCTGAAATTGGAGCCAGTTAAACTACAAGTAAAATGCTTTCATTTACTAAACACAATTATTTATAGAAGTAATTCCAGATGCTAAGCTTAGTAGATTTCCTAGCTCTTTGTTTTGTTCTACCACCAAAACCAACAACAGAAAGCCTTCCCTTAAGCCTTTTGCAAAGCAAAAACAGATTTTGTACAGGTTAATCAACAGCCTCATACAGCTCTAAAGACTTCCTCTTGTGTCTCCCTAGCACATGAGAGGAATTATTTCCGGTTGACTGAAAACTATACCGAGGGAAACTTTCACTTACCAATTGCTGTAAAAGCAAATCCCTGGACCTTCACTTCGTCAAGCCAAGCACCTGGTAAGTGATTCACTAACAGTCTTTACAGTGCCCATATTTTAAATAATAATGAATTCGGTAATGAAAACATTAAAGAATGAGAAATAAAAATTCTAGTATGGATGCTTTGCCATTAAAAGGGAATACGTAGGCATTCTTAAGTCTAGATTTCCTACCATAATGACACAGAGTTGTTTTCCAAAATTATACTTGTGTTTAGGTCATTGCATTATTAATTTTTAGGTGTATAAGTTAAAATTATTTTAATAGGCTGGGAGTCTATTTTCTCAATACTTATATTTAACTTGAAGGAAGACTCTTGTGCAGATCGCTCCCAGGTTCAGGTTGAATTCCAAGAAAATATGTTTGACAGAATATGAAAACCAGATGTAGGCAAAGATGTGGTTTCCATAGCTCCCCTTTTGTGTGTTTTTCCAGAGTCTCAATGCATTGTATAGATATTATGTAATGTATTTGCCATTGATAATGGATTACTTTTCCTTATATATTTTCCACTATGGGTCCATTGATACAAGTAAAATATGTTTATCATTAAATCAAATAAATATTATAATGATGTATTCTTCAAATATCTGGAAACGCATTTCTTTCTAAAGAATTTTCAAACAAGATGAGAGCTATGCTATTATTTTCACATTCACCAACTATTATCACTGTAATTACTAACTATGTAAATATGCTTAATACATCTTTTTCTTTTGATTTGGGTTTATTGTGAAAGGAATAGCCTAAGAAACCCATGTCTGTACAAAAAGTCCAGGTATAAGAAGAGTCACATGATGTTTTCAATTGTTATTGTAACCATGTGAATGGTTAAATATTGTGTTTTAACTATAAATAAAAGGCTTCATTTTTTTAAGTCAACATTTTAAAATAAAGCAATTTTATTGCGTGACAAAAGGGATCCTTGGTGGCACCTTGGCCATCCGTTGGAAACCCCAGCAGTTCCTGGGGAGAAAGAGGAAGTTCACGACGTCCATAAACCCGTAAAGATTTACAGTCTCCAGACCCAGAGAGGCAGTTCTACTCTGTCCGGAGAGCTGCTGTCAGTCAGAACTGACTTGATGACAGGAAGCTTGAAGTTGGGGAGTGAGTTACAGTAATCTCCTTAAACAATGCCTCTGGGCAGTCACTGCAAGCTTCCCCCCTGCCCGCAGAATTATTACTTTTTGTAAAGGATAACTCATTTCTTCAAACAAATGAAGATACGTATACTTAAAAATTCCAAACCGAATCTGAAATTACATCTTTTAATAAAAGGAATATACGTTTTTCAACTACTTGCATGTGAGAATAAATTGTAGTCATAAAATTCATTTGGATGACATCCAACTGCATATCTGTCCAAGGTTCCAACCCCTGTAAAGTCTATTGTACTAAAGTGTTGATGTGAATACCATGGCTCATGATAATAATAAAAAGCTATTCTAATTATGCCTAGAAAGGTACACTACATACTCTATATTATGACAAAGATTTGGCTGACATTATATATGGACTGAACCATACCTAACTATTCCAACTTATAAACAATTCAACTTAAATACTGATTTAGCAATGAAACTCATTCCTAATCCAGGGATTGCCAGTATATAATGAAAAAAACATCTAACTGGCATATCTTATCACAGAATTTATTATGAATGTTAAATGATGATGACTGTATTAAATTTGAATGCCATAAAGCATTCTTTAACTTAATATCAGGATAATATAGTTCTAATCAAAGTTCTTATTCTATCATGTGTTTCTAAATGTACTAAAAGAAGTTTTCATATATTGAAAATAATCCCTTAAAAATATTTTTGACCTCGACTCTTTTAGTATTATAAAATGGTCTTAAATAGTTACAGGGCAATTTTCAACATCAATTAGATTCTTTGTTCCCCAAGGGAAGTTAGGAAATTTATGTCTCTATTCATGCATCTAAATGGGACTTCCTCTTCTGTTCTGAATCTGGATACAAAGAACTCTAAAAATCTCTTTGAAACTGGTTTTCAAAGTAGTTTTCAGGAGCCTTTCAGAACAAGCAAAGACTCCTTGCCAGGCTTAATCTAAGATGTTCCCAAGTAGGATAATCAAACGGGCTCTGAGCTGGAAGTCTCCTTTGGAAGTCACACTTCCGTGAAGAACTGAAGGGCTTCTTGAGGAAGTTTCCCCAAATCTCAACCTATTTTATCTCATGACATTCTGAGTGAGAATGTTTTTAGAGAGTAAAAAGACTAAAGATAGCATTAATCTTTCCTAGAGAAGATATTTGGGGAGATATGTTGTCAAGGTGTCTGGAGATATATATTGCTCAGTTAATTTTGTTTAGGTATGAACAGGCCACCAGGATCACTATGCCATCTACTCACTTTGGAACTATGGACTTCACTATAAGTTTACCTCATTTGGGCCCCTCATGTTAAAGGACATTTTCAATGCTTTGTACCTTACATAGATACTCAAATGCTCTAGTCTAACCTCCAAAGAAGCCCTTGTTCTCTCACAAGCAAGTAAGATGAGATGGCTGTAAAAGTATGAGCAAAGAAATTTATTGAGGTTTCAAAACCAGGCACACATCTGACTTCAAAATGTGAAATCAAAGACTCCAAAAATGGTAAAGAGGCGTGCTTGTAAACCTAAAGGCTTCACATTCCTTTTGTAAGCTGGAGGAAGCTGGAGAGGAACACTCACAGCAGGAGCTTTAAAGTGATTATTCTGGAAAAGGAATGTAGGCTAATTATAATTAGTTATCTTAAGTACACGACATAGGGGACTTTGACAGATTAGTCATGGCAATGATCTTAAAAGTTTTATGAAGGTTGTGAAAGACATTTCGGATCAAGTTTTTGTGTCAAGGCCCTTCCCTGGGAACATTGTTTCTATAGCCTTAGCTTGATGAGAGGGAAAACATTCCTTTGCTATGTATTTAAGTTTTTCTCAAGCTCAGACCATTACAAAGAAAATATGCAAAAGCTAAGTTTGAGTATGAGGTCAGACTTGGGCCAACCATTCTGACAAGAGTTAAGCACTTCAAATTTAGATTTTTGCAAGCTTATGACAAAGTGTGCGTAGAAGTTGTAGATGGACCAAGAAGAAGTAAGCATATCTCAAGAAAAAAAATATATCATGGTAAAGCATATCAGTGATTGTAAAGGAAGCAGAATCAGTAACAATAGTGCTCATAAACAGACATTTTTGTAAGATATCACGCAGGTGATAGAATGTTGTGGGAAGATTAAGAAATAAAATTGTACCTGAGATCAAGTGGAAAATTACATAGTAAAATTACAAAAGTATGGCCCAGTCAGAGCAGCAGGGACTGGAGAGGATGGGGTATGAGCAGTCTTAGTGGGACAAAAGTGAATTCTACCTAGTGTTTTGGGCAAAGCGTAGGTATCGGAAATCATAAATGAAGTCTACTATAATATGCACTCTCAATTTACATATGACCATAGTACCCCAAAACATTTATATAATTATTGCATCCCATAATAGAAAAACAATAACAGACTTTCAAAGTAAAGAAACATATACTTGGTATGGCCAAAGTGCTGTGAGGAACTGCCAACCGGGGAAGAAGTATGACAATTCAGAAACATAATGGAATCATTCGTATATGTGTATGTCTCAATCACAAATTCATTTTTATACTGCTAACAGATACTACAGCTTGCAACAAAATGATCATATATTGACACAAGTAACCACTAATTTTAATTACCAAGATTGTAAGGCTCACATTTTCTTAATCAGCAAACCAACAAGAGGAATCTGAACTTTAAAAATATATTTTAAAGTGTTATCGATTAGAAAATTAAAGAAAAATGAAATAAATTTTCTTTGAAATAGCTATTAGATCATCAACTAATCATCATCATTACAGTCAAAAATGATATAATAATGCAAATTAGAGTATACTAAAATCTCTAAGATTTGAGCAGACATGATCAGCGGTAAATTTGAGCACTAATTTTCATATTAGGACAAAAGAAAGAATGAACTAATTGTGGAACTAAAACAAGACAAGCCAAATAACAAACTATATACAAATAACGCTGCAACTCTCCCCTACACACACAAAAACCTCAAATAGTGGTGAGGCAATACAGAAAATAGTGAATTCAAAAATAAAGAGGAAAACCTAGGAATGTTAATATGTTTCACAGCACGCCATTTAGAAAATTGTACAATTCCATTCCTCAGCTGGAATGTATTTAACCTCGAGTTAAACTCTTTTTTAGTAGAAGACAAAAATTGAACATTTCAAGTCATATGCTTATGATTTTGAAAGTTAGTAGACTAAATACAGTGTTTCACCAAATTCTAGCACAGCAGAAAAAGATTATCTTTAGGATCTGATAAAGTTGGGTATGATCGGCTCTGTGGGAGAAATCTGTTCTGTCAAGATTTATAGTGAATTAGAATTGACTCTGTGGCAGTGAGTTTATATCATCTGGATCATTTTTATTTATTTTTTTTCCTTTTGGTCAGATGTAATCCACCAGCTCCCCACCCCCCCACCATTTTTCCCCCAGTCTGTGGCTTATTTTTAATGTCCTCTAAAAGTGTCTTATTGCTGAGAAAACATTTTTAAATTAGGAAGTTTGGTTTATTGGTTTTTTTTCTCTTATGGGTGGTACTTTTGGTTTTGTATTGAAGAGCTCTCTCTTGGCCTAGGCCAAAATCATGAAGATTTTCCCGTATTTCCCCCCGAAATGTTTTATAGTTTTGCATCTACATTTAAATGTATAGTCTATTTTGAGTTAATTTCTGTATAAGAAAGGAGGTGGATCTTGGCTCTCCCCCACCCCCATCTGGATGTCTGGTTGTTCCAGCACCATCTATTTAGAGGATTGTCTTTCTTCTATTGACTTGTCCTTGCACCTATGTAAAAAATCCATTGCTTGGGTTTGTCTGAATCTATTTTTGGCATCTCATCTGTTTCGCCAATCTACATGTTCACCCTTTCACCAATACCCCGGCGTCATGATTACTGTAGCGTTACGGCAGCATTAACTTGCCAACACCTCTGCTGGCCCGGAGCAGGCTCGGCAGCACTCTTGTCAGTTTCCCCTTCCATCTTAATTGGAGCAACCAGGACCGTTTCTCGACCACGCTTAGTGTCTTGCATCTTCATTCAGTTTATATTTTTATTGTACTTTTAGAGTAGGCTACAGTCACTCTTCTTATATCCCTTCCTGTTTAAAAACAAAACCCAAACCCATAGACTGTGGCATTTAACCTGAGCTTTCCATGCAGCAAGGTCAAAAGGCACCAAGCTGCCATCTGCAGAAGTTCCCTTGGGCTTCCCAGGGAGCCTGCCCCACCACCCTACCGGAGGTGCCTGGACAGTAGTGACATCTTACCACCCACTGATAACCAGCTTCCTGTCTGGTAGAGGGGCAGTTGGTGTAATCAGCTGTAACGATTCATCGCTACGATTTCTGTCTTATGAGAAGTGTTGCTAATAGGGCCAGGCTGAATGGTGTGTGACTGAGACAGTTTCCTTTATGAAAACAGTCTGATTTCTGGTGCTTGCGCCATTGAACTTTCTTTTTTAACAGGTATGGTCCCTTTCCTAGATTCCATCACAGTTCAATAGTGAAAGGTGCTTTCATTGAGTATTTTTACTGATATTTCTTCCTAAAAAAAAAAAAGTTGGGTATGATCTTTGACTGCTCTATTTACACAGTTTTTCTTTGGGTTAAAGGCTCCTATTAACTTCCTGTGCCCTTAGTTGTTGCTGTTGTTGTTTGCTGCCATCAAGTCAGTTCTGATTCATAGCAACCCTGTGTACAACACTACTAAACACTGCTCAGTTCTGCGCCATCCTCACGATTGTTATGTTTGAGCCATCACTGCAGCCACTGTGTCAATCTCTCTCCTTAAAGATGTTCCTCTTTTTGCTGCTCTTCTACTGGAGTAGAAAAGTCAAGCCTCGAGTTGCAATATTGAAAGATTCTATGGGCAAAATATTGAATGATATAGGAAGCATCAAAAAGAAGATGGGAAGAATACACGGAGTCACTGTACCAGAAAGAACTAGTCGGCATTCAACCATCTCAAGAGGTAGCACATGAGCAGGAACCAATAGTACTGAAGGAAGAAGTTCAAGATACACTGAGAGTATTCGTCCAAAGCAAGGCTCCAGGAATTGATGGAATATCAGTAGAAAGCTGTCAACATGTTGGTGAGGTATCAGAAGCACTCACTCTATGCCAGGAAATCTGGAAGATAGTTACTTGGCCAACTGACTGACAAAAAGAAAGAGGACCCAATAAAATCCTCAAATTATAACGCTTGCAGCAGGACCTTGACAGATTCAGGCTAGATTCAGAAGAGGACATAGAACCAAGAATAACATTGCTGAGGTCACATGAATCTTGGCTCAACGCAAAGAGTACCAGAAAGATGTTTACTTGTGTTTGATTGACTGTGCTAAGAGGTTTGATGATGTGGATCATAACAAACTATGGATACCCTTGAGCAGAGTGGGAAACCCAGACCAGACCATTGTGCTAATGAGGAACCTGTGCATGGATCAAGAGGCAGTCGTGTGAACAGAAGGGCAGACTGCATGGTGTACAATAAGGACAATGTAAGTAAGGTCTACGGCCTCTCACCATACTTGTACAATCAATATGCTGAGCAAATCCTCAGAGAAGAGGGATTATATGAAGAAGAATGCAGCGGCAGAATTGGAGGAAGACGTGTTAAAAACCCGTGATACATAGATGACACAAACTTGTTTGCTGGAAATGACAAATGTTGATGAAAATCAAGGATTGCAATATTCAGTATAGATGACAAATCAATGTGAAGAAATTCTAAATCCTCACAACTAGACAAGTAGGTGAATGGAGAAAGGGTTGAAGTTGTCAGGGGTTTCATATTGCTTTGATCCACAATCAATACTCATGGGAGTAGAAGTCAAGAGATCAAAGGCCGCACTGCATTGGATAAATCTGCTGCACAGACCTCTTTAAAGTGTTGAAAAGTAAGGATGTTACTTTGAGGATTAATTTATGCCTGACCTAAGCCATGGTATTTTATGAAAGTAACAGAAGATTTGAAATATTCTATGGGGAAAATATTGAATAATACAAGTTGTCTCAAAACTGATGGGTAGCATAGCGCTGTCCTTGTAAGCTGTTTTCAACATCACAACAGTTTCAGAGGCATTTTTCCTGAGCAGGAAACAACATTTCACAACCGCACTCTGCTCTCATAAATCGTCCATCGCAACAAACCAGGTTCGAGTGAAACTGCTTTTACAAAAAAAAAAATCACTGTGACCAAAGAGAACCTTCCCAGGCAACACCGCTTGGTGTATTAATTCAGAGAGGGTTACTCAATGCTCACCTAGCAGGAAAAATGTATACTATGCTGGGCGAAGCTTTTTTTTTTTTTTTTTTTTTGGCGTGGGGCGGGTGAGATAGTTAAGGTTTGTAGTGCCAACCTGGACAATAAACACATGTAGGATTAATTGAAGGGCAGAGAGATAAATGGCTCAGTGAGCCTTGCCTTTCAAGGTCTCCAGTCCCTTGCTTTCTGATGGTCGCACCAGGGTGCAGCTGCCTTAGCCAGTTCTCTGCTTCAGCTGGCAAGGCTCACTTCCTGACATCCCTGAGTAGAAGTCACATGGAACTACCCTGATGCAGCCCTGGGTGCTAGAGCAGCCGTGTGGAGACCCCTGCCAGTGCTGCGATGCTTACACATTCACTGATTCAGCTTTCCTCCTGCCGACGTCATTGCATGTGTTTTGTGAGATTGAGGAGGACTTTGTAGAATGGTGTTGGACATATGGGCTAATGTTGGACTTATGGGCTTGGACAGCACTGGGTTGGGATGCTTTCTTAATGTATACTTACTCTCTATATAGAACTCTCTCTTATATACATATGAGTTTCTGTGGATTTGTTTCTCTAATGTACCCAGACAAACACAGGGAGGTACCCCCTTGTATGTATGTTCTGTGTTTCTTTGGGGTGTATATTCAATAGAGAAAGATTGCCGGGCCATATGGTATTTCTATTCAGATTTGTACAGGAGGAAAAACAACAACAACAACTGATGGGTAGAAAACAGTTTCACTGCACCAACAACAACTAATTGACATTCAGCCATTTCTGGAGGTAGCATAGTATTTTCATTATAACAATAATTGTTAATATTTTATTGATCTTTACTCTTTGTCGGTATTGTTTTAAGTGTTTTTTATTCTGTTACTTAATGCAATGGGAAACAGAATTGCTTACATTCCAGGCAAAATGAATTTACAGTTTTTCCTAAGTCATGTGTGTGTGTTGTGTGTGTGTGTCCTTTTAAAATCCTAACTCCAGATCTATAGTAAATAATCCATAGAATCAATATTTGTATCTATTTATCCTTTTCTTACTTTTGATTTTACAAAATAAGAAACTTTTGGTCAACCTATCTTATAGTGAACCTTGTAGAATACTATTTCTTAATTCTCTACTTAAAATTCCAGGTAAATCATATAGTATCACCTAAAAGAGAAAAATTAAAACAAATTACACAAAGAAAGCCAGATATGTGCAAACTCACATCTATGTACTGTTTTGAAACATGGTTTAGGTTTGTGGGTCTATTTGTAATGTGTGTTTCAGTAAAGCTGAGAAGCAAGCACGGGGTGTTTTATAGCAGGCTTGTTTATGCCTTCAGGAACTGAGATGATCTAACTAATCTTTTCCATTGCTTTGCTACTAACAGTGCTAATTTATGTTTTATTATTAGCCCCTTAGGGAGTCCCAAATTGTGAGAAGCAATGTCTTCCACAATGTAAAATGTACATTTAAAAACCTTAAAGAAACAAGTGGCAGCCTACTTCCTTACTATCCACAGTTAATTACATGAAGATTTTAAAGAAGAGCATTCGTTTAAGCCTAGAATTTATCTAGGAGACAGGGAAGATGAGTAAATGCAATTTTAGATCTAATCATAGCTTTATATCATACTCAGTGTTGTAATTCTCTTTCATGTTGTTTCCTGCCAAGTGGATTTGATAATGTTAATTTGTGCTAAGATTTTTAATATAGATATAAAATACAATGTGTAATAAAATAACAAGAACCGATTCAGTGTATTTTAATAGTAAGTATAAGAGTAATCAGATTACTCTTGTTAAATCATATCTTTTTATATTCCAAGAATAATAGAAAATTTTTCTAAGAAGGTAAAATTGTGGAAAAATACAAAATGTAGTAGCCAGTTATTACAGTTTCCATATTCTATCAACAAGGAAACTATGTTTCCAAAATTGAAGCAAGTAGGTTCTTATTGGTCTATGGGAGAGTGCGACATGAATAGCAGTCAATTTGGTGCTTAAGCGACCTTTATAAACAGCACATTCCTTATCCTAAAATTGAATTTTGTTGTTAAATTTGTAAAAAGAAGTAACATCTGTGTTAAGGATCTTTAGATTATCAAAGCATAATTTTTTAGAACAATGTTTGATTACTATTTATGTTTTTAGGATTAATGTATATAATAGCTTTAGAGAAAATATTCCATTGTTTTAATTCACAAATGGATATCAGTCAATAATGTTGTTTAGGTTTACAAAGAATGATATAGATGATTATCAATGTCCAGAAGATTAAATTGTTTCTGAGTTCTATAATTATTCCCTAGAGGTGGTTATATTTCAAGGGACCTTCTCAGAGAAGTAAACAGGTTTCAGAGAAGAGACCTAAGGCAAACAATAATCTTGCCATGTTATTGAACTTATGCCAACTCAATTTCTCATGGTCGTGCTGTTATAAGCCACTAAAGGTTATTTTTTTTTAATGCTTATAATCATTATTTCTAACTTCAATCCTTGTTCAGAGAGTATTCATAAATTTAAAGGTAAGTTGAATTTGACTGCATCTCTTTCATGAATACTGTGATTGCAGGCTTTTAAGGAATCAAAATGCTAAAATGGAATGTTGAACTTATATGCAAAATTCAACTCATATTAAAGAAACATTAAAACATACTAATGGGAATTGCTTTATAAATATAGTATGGGGGAATTTTATATACTCAAAAGTATATTAAAACCTCTTAGAAAAAAATGGAATCAAACTAGTAATTTGTTTTCATTATATTTTTCTTCATTCAATATTCAAATATTCTCAGGTTTACATAAAATTCAAATTTCATCTTGAATGATTTCTGAAGGGAGAAATGATATATGTTAAACATTATTTTGTGTGTAAAAACAATGACACGAAATGAAATGTTTTCATTGACACACAGTTCTTTGTAACTTCTGTACTTGTTAGACTGTCTGTGTTCTTGCTAGGTTCTGTTTCTGACAGATGATAACTAATAAATGATAAGGACATCAAATAAAATACCAGTTATCACCGATTAGGTGCCATAGAGTTGGTTTCAATGCAACTCTGTGTACAACATACAAAAGCACTGCCAGTTCTGAACCGGCTTCACAATCATGTTATCATTAAGCCTGTTTTATCAGCTCTGCCATCCATCTCACTGGACATCTTTCTCTCTTGCTTTGCCAAGCAGGATGTCCTTGTCCAGGGATGAGTAGCTTCTGATAACATATCCAAAGCATGTGAAAAAGATCTTGCTATCCTTGCTTCTAAGGAACATTCTGACCGGACTTTTTCTAAGACAAATTTGTTTGATCTACTGGCAGTCCATGGTACTTTCCATAGTCTTATCCAACAATCCAAATTAATGAATTCTTTTGCAATCCCACTTATTCACTGTCCAACTTTCATATATGCATGAGGCAACTGAAACTACCATGGCTTGGAGCAGCACACCTTAGTCTGAAAAGTGACATCCTAACCCTTTAGAAAGGCCCTGGGAAGCAGTTTTGCTCGATGCAATATGTTATTTGATTTCCTGACTGCTGATTCCATGATCATTGATTATAGATTCAAATAAAATGAAATCAGAGGACTAGTAATAATCGTGGAAGGAAGAGTTGCAGAAGTGCAGCTGGGGTACTTAGTGACGGAGCAGATAAATGCCTGGTGAGGGAAGTGTGAGTCAAGAATCAGCCCTAAGTTATAAATGAATATCATTAAGTAAAATTGCAGGAAATATGAGCTTTGGAGAAAATTGATGAAGTTGTTTCAGACATTGAATTTGAGGCAATGCTGAGGCATATATATAAAAATGCTCACAAATATATGTCATCATCAAGTTGATAATGTTATATATGAGGGTTAGCATAAAGAGAATATTTCAAGCCTTCTCCAGGATACAAGCACTATGAGGCCTTCAAGTAGAATAGAAGAATATTCCAGCTAAGTGTGTAATTTATCAGATGTAAAGTGTTGATGCAGGATGAGATGCCCATGATTGAGACCAAGAGGGAAGACTAGAAATACATGAAGTGGAATTGGAGCAAGATACTTTAGTGCAATGAATTACAGAGGAAGACAACATTATAAAATAACATTAATGAAGCCATTTGAATAAAAGGACAAATTAAAAGGAAACTGATATGTATCCACTGGATTTGGATATCAGAAGGCAAACATAACCCCAACCTCAATTTTTCTCCCTCGAACCAACTGTTGGTTTCGTGCTACCTGTTTTGTGCTTGGCAGCCCGATGTGTCACCATTGTGCCACCAGGCCTCCTTATTATCCCTTTAAGTATGGCAATTCACCAGGACAGCTCAGAGAATTTGCCATCTTTTATTCTATTGTACGTATGTGCTACCAGTCAAAATCTACCAGCAAAAAACAACAACTCTATACTTAAATTTACAGATTTATTATATTTAAACAAGACACAAAACGAAAAGATAAATAAAGTAAAATTGTGGAAGCTTCCCGATGTGAGGCTTTCCCCAAAAATATACTACTCAAACAGGAGCAAATGTTCTGGTCACCTAGGAAGCTCTTTGAGCCTTAGAGTTCAACCATTTTATTAGTCAATCTTGCATAATTGATTAAATCATGCCTTCTGAAGCTAACTGATATCGACTTCTCCGATGTATTCTTTCTGGTCTGACCATGCCCCACGAACCAGCACAAATTCCCTGATGCCTATGAGACGACCAAGAACAAGACACCCAATTGCTCCAGCATTACTTCTGCAGCGCCAAGTATAAATGGGCACCTTACGTAGGGCATCACTAGTTTCTGCATCCCACAAGAGGTGTTTGAGTATTTGGTAGATGTTGGAAATTAGAAGAGACAATGGAGAAAACTCCTTTTCATAAACAATGAAAGAGAAAATGTTTACATTAAGGTGGAAGGGTAATGGCTTGGAGGTGATAAAAAATAAAAAGCCAGACAAATGACTATTTTTCTTTCTAGCCCAAAGAAAGGCAATTGCATATCTGAAGAAATTGGTGTATTTTCTTGAAGACTGTAAGAAAGGTGGTGTCTGCAGAGGAAACCAAATTTCAGCTGAGATAAGCAATGGGGCACATGGCCAAGACCCGAAGTTAAAAGATGTGGTCTTTTCTAAAGGGAGGAAGACAAGACATCAATGCAATGGGAATGAATAACAAGAATGTGGTTAGTTTGAAGGAAAACTCACAGTTTTGCTTACTGAGAATTATAGAAATAAAAAACATGACTGTACTTGGTTAACTTCAAATATCCCAAACTTGGAAAAAATTCTCATGGCATCAGAACTAGTTGAGGAGCTCAGACAGGATCTCTCAGTTATTTATAGCAAATTTCTTTTCCAGAAAAGTCCTAGATCATTACAGACCAAAATTAATTATCTCAACTAGCCATCTAGGAGAAACAAATCAAAACAATGATGAGAAATATCACCTTATACCGACATTAACAGCCAACTTCTTTAAAAAATAACAAGTCTTGGAGATGCTGAAAAGAAATTGGAACCCTTATATCAGGGGTCCTCAAACTACAGCCTGCGGGCCACATGCGGCCCACTGAGGACATTTATCGGGCCCGCAGGGCATTTTTGCCTGTTGTATTTTTACTTCAAAATAAGATAGGTGCAGTGTGCATAGGAATTTGTTCATAATTTTTTGTAAACTATAGTCTGGCCCTCCTATGGTCTGAGGGACAGTGAACTGGCCCCCTGTTTAAAAAGTTTGAGGACCCCTGTCTTACACACTGGTAGTGGGACAGTAAATATATGCAAACACTGTGGAAAGCTATATGGCACGACCTCAAAAATCCATACAATCCAACAAACTTTCTGCTGGTATGCACCTAAAGAAGTAAGAGTCATACATGAACAGACATACGTACACCCATATTCCATATAACATTGTTCACAGTAGCAAGAAGATGGAAACAACCTAACTGTCCATCAGTGGAAGACGGAATACCATGCATTGCTAAGGAACAATGATGGCACCGTGAAGCACCCGTGATGTGGACGGACCTGAAGAACATCATGCTGAGTAAAATCACCCGATCACAAAGGACAAGAATTATATAAATCCACACTTGTAGGTGAAAGTACACATTGAAAACCAAGAGAAAGGCATCCATACCAAAGGGAACAGTCTTTGGGAGAGCAAGGGGGAAAGGGAAAGTAATGTGCTACACAGAGAATAGGCGTTAACTTTTTAGAAGATAGCTTAGAGAAGTAACCAAGGAGAAGGGAAAGGGGGAAATTCTGAAGATGCTTACTAGTAAAATAAACTGTTGAATGTAAAGTTGAGCCAAAATTCAACACCCATCTAATTTGCACTATAAATAAATAAATAAATAAATAGAATTATAAGCTTAATTTCCTTAAAAGAAAACAAGCAGATAAAATTAATGATTGGGTACACTTCTACCTGTCAAACTTAGGTGATTCCCCTCTTGACCTCTAAGTTAATACATAAGATAACTTAATGTCCTTGAGAAGATATGTTTAAAGGAAAACCAGTAAAACAATGATATAGAATTGTAAGAAAATTAACCCTGCAATAGTACGCCAAATGTATTTTGGGCTTGAAAAAAGATGTTGTTAATCCACATCATTTTATTCATCTCTATTCCCTACTCTATCACCAGAACCTAGAATAGTGTTTGGAACCAAATGGACCCTGTCATTGTTTGTTGTTTTTAATTGCTATTGAGTTACTTTCACCTAGTAGCCACCCTATGTACAAAAGAACAAAATATTTCCTGGTCCTAAACCATCCTCACAATAAGTGCCCTGTCTGAACTCAGTATTGAATCCACCAGTTTCATGAAAGAAAGAGCTAGTGAACTGAATCAATAAGGTGCCGAAGGGATCAGTTACCAGGCACCAAAGAACAAAAATTCATATCATTGTGTACTCACCTTCCCGATTCAATTGCTGAAGAAAAATAGGTGCATAAGAAAAAGTGGTGAAGAAAGCTGATGGTGCCCGGCTATCAAAAGATATAGCATCTGGGGTCTTAAAGGTTTGAAGGTAAACAAGTGGCCATCTAGCTCAGAAGCAACAAAGCCCACATGGAAGAGGCACACCAGCCTGTGTGATCACGAGGTGTCAAAGAGATCAGGTATCATGCATCAAAGAACAAGAAATCAAATCATTGTGAATGAGGGAAAGTGCAGATTGGGGACCCAAGACCCATCTGTAGGCAACTGGACATCCCCTTACAGAAGGGTTGCGGGGAGGAGACGAGCCTGTCAATGTACAGTGCAGCAATGATGAACCATACAGCTGTCTTTTAGTTCCTAAATGCTTCCCCCCCCACCCCCACCACTATCATGATCCCAATTCTACTTCACAAATCTGGCTAGACCACAGGATGTACACTGATACAGATAGGAACTGGAAACACAGGGAATCCAGGGCGGATGATCCCTTCAGAACCAATGCTGATAGTGGCAATACCAGGAGGGTGCAGGGAGGGTGGAGTGGAAAGGGGGAACCAATTACAAGGATCTACATATAACCTCTTCCCTGGGGGATGGACAACAGAAAAGTGGGTGAAGGGAGATGTTGGACATTGCAAGATATGACAAAATAATAATAATTTATAAATTATGAAGGGTTCATGAGGGAGTGGGGAGTGGGGAGGGAGGGAGAAATGAGGAGCTGATACCAAGGGCTCAAGCAGAAAGCAAATGTTTTGAGAATGATGAGGGCAACAAATGTACAAATGTGCTTCACACAATTGATGTATGTATGGATTGTGATAAGAGTTGTATGAGCCTCCCATAAAATGATTTTTTAAAAAAATTACAGTCAAGAAAACCTTATGGAACAATTTCAGAGGTCACTATGAACTGAGGACTAACTTGACAACAGGTGACAGCAACACACAATGTCTCAGCCACTATGCACCAAGGATCAAATAATGATAGAAAAAAAATTCATACACAAAGCGTAACTTTCTATTATTGTGGTGGTGAAAAGTGAGTGGTAAAACGCTATGACACAGGACACAACCTGTGTGCCTGAAGTGCCTCAAGAGGAGAGGAAAACATGCATACTTTGGCAAGCTATTTGGTAACAAACCACCACCCATTTGTCTGTTGTGTTGGAGCGCCTTGTGTGTTGTTTATGGCACGGGAAACTATGCCACTGGTATTACACATTCCCAGTAGGAGCACTCATAGTGGACAGGTTCAGTGGAGTTCCTAGACTACGGCAGTCGAAGAAGAAAGGAAGCAAGGTCTAGTCATCTATGTTGGAAATTAACCAATGAAAACTTTATGGATCACAACAGAATATTGTCTGTTCATATTCTTTGGACATGTCTTTCAACAGGATCAATAGCTAGCAGAAGGCATGTTTGACGAAGTAGAGGGCCGAGGAGGCTATGAAAGACTCTCAGTGAAATTGGTGGGCAGAAAACTCACAGTGATGGATTCAAACATGTTGGTTACTGTAAGGATGCCATAAGACAAGTGCTTTTTCATTCTGTCATATAGATGATCACTGTGGACCAGCGTTATCTGGCCAGCAACTTACAACAACAAACTAACATAGGGTAAACATTTTAGTATTATGTCTGGATAATTGAATGTTCATATTTGACATAGTGGATTTCTGCCCAGTCCTCTAAGACCGTAGGGTATTCCCTGAGGAGACTTTAGTCACAGCTTCAGTAGTAGGCCCATCATAAAATAAGTGGTTGGTGGTACACAGGTGTTTCTAGGATATTATTAAGCATCCCTTATTGGGAACATGGCAAGGGAAGTTGGGAAAATGGGGAGTTAATAACAATGAGTACAAGAAAGAAGAAATGTCCTAAAATTGATTTGTGATGATTAAAATATTCTTTTTAATAATGAACAACTGAACTATTGAAATGTATGATATGTGAATTACATGTCAAAACTTTAATAAAGGGAGCTGAGGACTCTCAAATAACATTATAATATTTTAATATTACTAGATTGGACTAATTTATATCTCTTTTAAGAAATGTCTATGCTATAAAATGAATTTTATTTTTATAAGAAGCAAAGATTTATCCATTTAGACTATGACTCTTTTAAATAAAATTATATGAGTGTTAGCTTAGGGGTGGGTTTGGTTGTGGGAGAACTAAAAAAAATAAAAAAGATGGAAAATTTTGACGCAGAAAAGACACAGGTCAAATTATATCTATTCTTGAAGAGACTTTGAATTTTCATTCTTGAAGAGAAGTTCAGCAATTTTAACAGGATCTTGAGACTTTATAACTCAAACTTTCTAGATAGCTCGTTGCTCTAGGATTTAAGAACTTAAGACAAAGGAAAGTAACAGTCACCTTATGCTAAGTAAGGAGAAAACATTTGGGAGGAAGAGTTGGGATATATTGCAAGTATGAACATACCTACAACAAACTTTCCTGAGAACATAAAATGCAACCATGTGATCATAAATGACTAGTGTTAGGAAGTTACTCAGAGAAATGTGTCTCAAATATTAGAATTAACTTGTTTCTCTACTCGGTATCCCCTACCTTCACTTTTCCATTGGTCTTATGGTCTTCTGTAGATCATTTAGAGAAAATAATTTACCAGTCTGCTTTGTAATTTAAGGAAAGGAACTACCAAATTAGCACACTGCTGATTGTGTTCTTAAAAAGATTTATTCTAGTCACAAGACTTGCTCAAGTTCCTAGGCCAATGAATTAACAGCATGTGGTTAAGATAACATTCCCTAATTCCAAAGTCCAGTCACCTTATCACATGCCTCAGAAACAGAGAAAGTGAGAGAGCGAGAGAGAAAAGATTGTAATGTATTACTAGCATGCATGCAATGATTTAAGACATAGCATTTACGCTACTGTCTCCTTTTCCACAGACTTATACAGGACAGTATTGTACTCTGCCACTGCTATAGCTAGAGTAATGACAGTGCTATTGAAGTATTAGTTTATTTTTAAACTTGATTGCTACAATTTGACATTTCATTTAAATCTAGAATCTCAAAAATGGAGAATCCTAGTGTCTTAAGGAGGGAGTTAGTAGACATTCATGGTGTCCCCTTGTTCTGGTGCATTGTTGAAGAGTGGTCCCAGGTGGAGTCGTTTGAGGCCCGGCCAGATGACATTCTGATCGCCACCTATCCCAAATCTGGTAAGTCTTCTCGTCCCGTCTTCCTTATGTCCATTCGATGTTGACCAGAGGTCTACTCTTCAGACAAATTCGCTTCCTATTCTGGAAGACTCGTGATTAAATAGAACATGCATCTGAGAGGAAATTACTGTTGTGGTCTTTTAAAATAATTTGAGTTCCATCAAAAAATCATGGAAACTACATTCGTCCTCTCCACTTTTATGCTTAGATATTTTGTTTATAAATTTAAAGAACTGCTGATCTGAAACAAGAACTTTGGATGAAGAATTTATGATAATTCAATAAGAACACATGATTTTGATTTTGATATGTGACAGATATATTTATGACAAAGCGTAAAAGAAATATGTGAGACACAAGTCAGTCTTTCTCACTCTTCAAATATCATTAACTTACTTGAGCTCACAACCAACCTGGTTACTAAACTCTCTGACATTAACTTTTCTTTACAGTCCTACCCCCATTCTTTAATGGGTTTCTGCAAAGGAGAGGATTTTTTGAAACTGGTTCAGCTTTTTTTGAATGAGTACATTGATTACTTATTTTCTCTTTAGATGGTAAATAACAAAATTATTTCAGAGGGAGATAATATGTCTAGAAATTAAAGCCTTGAATTTGGGAGACTATACTGTATGCACACCACACAAACAGGGGGAGAGCATAGGGCACCTCGTAGAAAATACATCGATGCACATCACAGACTTGTGTAGGCAAACACACGTGCACATGCACACACACACACACACACACGTTTTGTCAAAGTATTTTTCTTTTCTTACTACTTTATGCTGCTTTGTGAGTTATTCACCAAAGCCAAATCATTTAGTAGCAAAAACCATGTTCCATTTCCTTGATGAGCTACAGATGTAAGTTTGCCACTGGGAGGTAGATCCTTGACAACTTGCATCTTATTCCTTTTGCTATTTGTGGATCTATTCAAAAGAAGAACCATTAAGAAGACTGCTAGAAGGTATCATTATAGAAAAGACGCTCAACATTTCAAGGCAGACAGTTTTAAGGCATGGTGAAAGCTAGGTGGCTACTCACAGATCGACAGTTAAGAGTGTGTCTTAAATTCTCAAATATATCAGTGCCTTGTTAATTTTGCTATAAAAGTTTTGCTATCTTCTTATATGAGTCAAGGCATGTGCTATTTTTGTAAACTTATGCATCACAGAGGTGAGAGGTGGGGGAGAAAACAGCATCATTTTCCAATATGAAATACACAAAATGAGAAAACGGGCCCTTGCCTTCAGCAAGTCACACTTGGAATGAGTCATACTTGGAACTATTCGCTGACAGGCGATAAGATGCGCTGTACTCCACATTGGAATTTGATCTGTTTCCACGGCTTAACTCTAAACCACATCAGGCAGTAAAAAAATAGTGCTGTTTCACTCACCTCTCTCTGATCACTCTGTATTAATTACACACAGCTTATCATGAGTGGAATCACAGGCTTCCTTTTTGTTTCCCTTTTTCTTCTTTACACCAGTTGTTAAGTATTATAACTTCCATGCTTTTCCGTCTAAGAGAAAATGGCAAATCAATGATTATACTCAATGAAGTCAACGAATTAATGATTAACCTGCTCTTCCTCATTCATTCCACCCAAGAGGCTACTGTTATTATTTATATCTTGTATCTTTATTTCCATTTTGTGTCCTATTTTTAGGATTATTTAAATCAGAATTTTTATGCACACAATATTTAGGTATGAGTTTTAAGATTTCAAAATATATACTTGTAGGAAAAATGATTAGAAAAAAGGAAGGAGAATGAAGATCAATTTTGGCTACAGTTGTTACAGAGCTCTATTCCTAGTTTCACAGTTGTACTATTTTTGTTAAAAAGTTTATAGAAAATTGTCTTTTGCTTCTCTGATGATTTTGTTTGTTTCAGGAACAACCTGGACCTGTGAAATATTGGATTTGATCTATAACAATGGAGATTTAGAGAAATGCAAACGTGATGCAATATACAACCGGGTGCCATTCATGGAACTGATCATTCCTGGCCAAGTAAATGGTATTTCACTAAATTGTTCCTTTTGACCATAGAAGTCAATGCCCACACACACACACACCCCACACACACCTTTTGTTTTTTTTGTTTTTTCTTTTTTAACATTTTATTAGGAGCTCATACAACTGTTATCCCAATCCATACACACATCAATTGTGTAAAGCGCATTTGTACATCGTTTCTCAAAACATTTTCT
>NW_022111369.1:50650028-50664608 GCF_000313985.2 Echinops telfairi
ATCAGGCGCAATTCCCACACTGTGTCCCTGGTGTTGTCCCTCGCAGGGCCATGGGCCAGTGAGGAGCATCTCGTCTCATAGTGGGGTTGGCCATGCCACACACACCTTTTGTGATGTTTGGAAGAGTCAGAATGAAACGTTCACTTAGACAGTTGAGAGATGGTGCAGTGGTAAAGCATTCAATGCTAACAAATGAATGTGTTAGTGATTTGAACCCAATAGTAGCTCCCTAGAGAAAACTGTGTCAATCTGTTCTGTAAAGATTTCTATCTTTAGGAATCCTGGAGAGGCAGTTCTGCTCTGTCCTGTAGGGTCTCCATGAGTCTGAATTGATTCCAAGACTATGACTTTGTTTTGTTAGGATTGTTAGAAATATACTACACTGATAACCTTATTACACTTCTCATCTACATGCCCATACAATGATAATATCTGTATAAGAACAGATTTTATAAAGTATATTTTTCTTAACAGAGTAGCTGTAAGTCTTCAACCCACCACTTCTCTGTGTGTCTGTCACACTTTGGTGGCCTGAGTGTTGCTGTGATGCTGGAAACGATTTTATTGGTATTTCAAATGCCAGGTAGGTCACCCAAAGTGAATGGGTTTCAGTAGAGCTTCCGGACCAAGAACCGGTAATAAAGGACTTGACCTCCTACTTCAAAGGGAAGAACACGCAAAAGGAGATTCTGCACATGTAATTCTCTAGGTGGAATACGCAGGAATCAAACTGGCTACATCAGTGGGAAACACAACGGAGAAGCTCAATGTCAGCAGCTAAAACCAGCCCAGTGGACGACTGTGGCACAGAGCATCGTTTGCTCACATGTAAGCTCAAGATAAAGCTGAAGAAAATAAAAACACATTCACAAAAGGCAAAATGCGATCTTGAGTCTGAATTTTGAGAGTATCTTCAGAATAGATTTGCTCCTTTAAACACTAATGCCAGAAGACCTGTGGGAGAGCATCAAATCCATCGTTCATGAGGAAAACAAATGGTCATTAAAAAGACAGGAGAGAAAGAAAGGCTCAAACTGGATATCAGAGAAGACTCTGAAAGTCGGTTTTGATCATAGAGCAGCTAAAGCAAATGAAAGAAAGAATGAACGTAAAGAACTGAGTAGGAAAATCCAAAGGGCAGCTCTAGGAGACAAGCCAAATATTATAATTAAATGTGTAAAGACCTAGAATTAGAAAAACAAAAGGGAAGAACACATTCAGCATATCTTAAACCGAAGAACTCAGGTAAATTTCAAACCTCATATTGCAATCTTGAAAGATTCTATGAACAAAATATTGACCCATGCATGAAGCATCAAGAGATGGAAAGAATACAGAGTCGCTGTTCCACAAAGAACTAGTCGACATCCCTCTACTTCAGAGGGTAGCATGTGAGCAAGAACTAAAGGTGCTGAAGGAAGAAGTTCAAGCAGCACCGAAGGGATTAGCCAAATACAGGGCTCCAGGAATTGATGGAATAAACATTGAAATGTTTCAGAAAGCTGAAGAAACCCTGGAAGCATTCATTCATCTATGCCAGGAAATTTGGAGGATAGCTACTTGGCCAAGTGACAGGAAGAGATCCATAACTGGCCCATTCTAAAGAAAAGTGGCCCAACAGGATGCTCAGACTATAAAACAATATCATTGATATCACAAGCAGATCAATGTTTTCTAAAGATCATCCAACAATGGTTGAAGCAGTACACTGACAGGGAGCTGCCAGATTCAGGCAGGATTCAGAAGAGGACTTGGAACGAGGGATATCATTGCAGATATTAGATGGATCTTGGCTCAAAGCAGAGTTTACCAAAAAGATGTTTACTTGTGTTTTATTGACTATGGAAAGGTATTTGACTCTGTGGACCATAAAAAACTATGGATACCCTTGATAAGAATGGGAATTTTGGAGCACTTCATCATGCCCAGGAGGAAACTGTACATGCATCAAGAGACAATTGTGTGAATGGAAAAAGGGAATACTGCACAGATTAAAATCAGGAAAGGTGGGGGCGGGTTGGATTCTCTCGCCGTATTTGTGAAATCAGTATGCTGAGCTATTGGCCACAAAGCTGCATCACATGAAGAAGAATGTGACATAAGGATGGAGGAAGGCTTACTATCAGCATGTGGTACGCAGATGGCACAATCTAGCTTGCTGAGAGTGAGGACCACTTGAAGCAGTTGCGGATGAAGATCAACGATTACAGCCTTCAGTATGGATTACGACTCCATGTGAAGAAAACCCAAATCCTCACAACTGGAACAATAGGCAACATCATGATAAGGGGAGAGAAGGTTGACGTTGTCGAGGATTTTGTCTTCCTTGGATCCACAATCAACGCTCATAGAAGCAGTTGTCAAGGGATCAAAATATGCATTGCATTAGGTAAAGCGGCTGCACAAGGCCTCTTTAGAGTCTTGAAAAGCAAAGATGCTACTGTGAGGACTAGTGTGTGCCTGACCCAAGCCACAGTGTTTTCAATAGCTTTATATGCCGTGAAAGTTGGACACTGAAGAAGGAAGCTCGAAGAAGAACTGGTGCATTTGAATAGTGTTGCTGGAGACGAATGTTGAAAATACCATGGACTGCGGAAAGGAGAAACTTGTCTGTATGGAAAAAGTATGGCCAGAGTGCTCCGTGGAGGAAAGAATGGCAAGACCTAGTCCGACATGCTTTGGACAGGAGAGATCAGTTCTGCAGAAGGACATCAAGTTTGGTAAAGTGGAGGGGCAACCAAAAAGAGGAAAGTCCTCAAAAGACAGATTGGCATAGTGGCTGCAGCAATGGGCTAAGACATACAGTGATCAGTAGGACGGAGCAGGACTGACTGTGCAGTTCTGTTATGGTGAGCGTAGCTGACATGGCTGCACCCACGACAACCACATCTTTGACACTTACAGATTGTATAATCATTAGGTAACAAAATGCACTATGTCATTAAATATAAATGTATGTATAATACTAGTTCACTAGGAGCCGTGGTGCAGTAGTGGGTTATGTGTAGAGCTGCTAACCACAAGTCCAGCAGTTCAAATCACCAGCCATTCCTCGGGAGAAAGGTAAGGCTTTCAATTCCCATAAAGAATTACAGGCTTGGAAACCCACAGAAACAGTTCGACTCTGTCCTAGGGTCACTATGAATATGGAAATAGACTCGATGGCACCGGGCTTTCGAGAGCTAGTTAGCTGGTGTTTACCAACTCAAGGAGAGATATTATGGAAATATATAGCTTTACATGAAAACTTTTTGAAGATAAGTATAAACCTATCTTCGATTTCCTTTGATTGTAGATTTTGAAGATCAGAAAGCTGGAAAGGAATTTTTAAATTCCCTATTTCAATTTCCATATTATAATTGGTAAAAAGAGAAAAGTAACAAAGAAAAATCTGGGTATCTTTTTTCTAGACCTCTTGACTCACTATGTGTTTTGCTCCACGATGGCATTCTATCTGAGATGCTTACAAAAATTAGGTAATAAAGATGCTTATCAAAAAATGATAGGTAATAGGTCATAAAGCATTCTGATGATGCAGGATTTATCATTTTGTGTTCTCGTGGTAGATTTTTAGGAGCATATGAGGATTCTACTCATTTGAAACCACAGAGTGAGATTAAAGTTTACGAAGGCTTAGGTTATATTGTAACTGATGTTTGTGATCACACATTTATAATATGCTTTTCTAATTTTTGTACCTGTAGGCATTAAACAGCTGGAAAACATACAGTCTCCTCGACTGATAAAAACCCATCTGCCTGTCCAACTTCTCCCTTCTTCATTCTGGAAGAATGACTGCAAGGTAACAAGTTTCGTGAAGGCTATCCTTGTTTATGCTTTTATTTCTTTACCAGCTGTTCAGAAGGATAGATGTGGTTCTGTGACTAATGGATAAATAATTTGGAAAATAATAATATGCACCCTTTATCCCAGAAATTAACTAGTACAAGTGCATATAAGAGGGTCTTGGGCACAAACACTAAAGACAGGAATTGAATTCAATGCTAAAACATAGAGTATATGTCATATTTTTATTCTCAAAGACGTCTGTCACACTAACAAATCTTTTTCCTCATTGTCAGCTTCTTTGAAACAATAATCAAATTACCCCAGAATGTAATTTTTCCTGTATCATACTAATTTCAACGGAAAAATGTGAAGTATGATTTGTGACTTCATTTAATAGACATTATATTGAAGTATAATATTTGGAGAGAAGCATGCACACATCATAATTATTTAGTGTTATAAATTCTTGTAAAACAGGCATAATCCGGAAATCAGTACCCAGATTAACATTACTAGCACTGCAAAAGCCCATTCCTCGCCCACTTCCAGGAAGCAATCTCCACTCATTAAGATTACCACAGTTTTGAAAACTTTCACCACCAGTTAGTTTGCCTGTTTAGCTATAATCATATCAATATCAATTGCCACAGAGTTGACTGTGACTCATAGAAACCACGTGTGTCCGGGTCAAACTATGCTCCATAAGGTTTTCAATGACTGACTTACAGAGAACAGATTTTCAGGCCGTTTCCCCCAGGGGCATCTAGATGAACTCCAGTTTCCAACTTTTGATTAACACCACAATGTGTTCATGGCAATCTTACAGAAGCACTATTCAATTTCCATATTACCAGCACCCCAAAAGAACATGATTTATGTTCAGTGGTAGAATTGTAAACATCCGTGTAGAAGACCTGGGATCAATCCTTGCCTATGGACTTCCTGTGGTGCCATCAGGTTTCAGCAGAGCTTTTAGATTACGATACGGTAGGAAGAAAGGTCTGGCTATCTACTTCTAAAAAGCAGTCAGTAAACACCTTATGAATCACAACAGCCCTACCCCCACCTAACCATGGGGAATTCAGGACACAGCAGCGTTTGTTCTGTTGTGCGTGTGCTTGTCTGAAGTCATAAAGTATATGCTTTTGAAGGTTTAGCACTTTATGCAACAGTATACTTGTGATAGCTATTCATATTAAGCTTCTAATTTTGTTTCTATGTTTTTATATATAACATGATGACTCACAAAATGTTGTATTCTAAGCTACAGTAGCATCATGACCTGATTTTATCGGCTACTGTACTTGTGTTGTAAATGCAAAAATAAATTTGATGTTCTCTGCAATCTTAGTACATTATTTCCTTTATTTAATTTCTCTGAAAACTATTGAATTTCTTCTGTATGCTTTTTGCCTCCCTCTGCTATTAGAGTGCAATGATTTTTTAAAAGTCTGTGCCCTTTGCCTCATGTTGCATAGGGTCACATAGAAAACCTCACACCATGACAAACATATTTTAAAATAATTACAAAGTATTAGTGTGTTAGACTGGGTTATCTAAGGAAACAAAACCAGTGATGCTCACATATGTAAAAGAAAGACCTTTTAATGGAGGAATCGTTTTATATCAAGAAGGCTTCCCAACTCAGCCCAAGGTCAGTCTATGTGTCCAATGCTAGCCAGAGTCCTCTTTAGACTCCATCACATGACTGCTGGCCAAGGAAGCAGAAAGGTAAAGCAGGAAGCAGAGAGGTCACAGGCTAGCGGGTGGAGAGTCAAGTGGATCCAAGGTGGGTGGGAACACAGAAGGGCACCGGCAGCTTCCAGAGTTGTCAGCCCACATGGGGCTGCCCCTGGAGGCAGACACAAAATGTCAATTAAAAAGCCAGTGAAAGGCAAGAGAGGGGAGGTTATAAAAAGACCACACAAACAAGGAGGCATCATCAGTCTGAGACATGGTGGGTAGGTTGGACATAAAATCTAACCACCGCATGTACTATAAACAGCAGCGGATGAAGGAAAAAGGAGATTCTAGAGTCTAGACCCTGCCGATGAGCTAAGGAAATCTAATAGATGAAGAACGTTATTAGCGTCCTGAGGAAAGTAGCATTGTCAAGAGTACAAGAAGGGCATCACAGAGAGACGATGGCATGTACGTAAGTGGAAAGATGTGAATCAGAAAGGCATATGCCAAAGGTCTACACGTTTTCAACACAGTGAAGCGCATTGTGTAGATTGTGGGAAGTGAACATAGAAGGGCAGGCAGTCACTGCATTTCTTCTTATTAAAGGCTGAAGAAAAAGTAGGATTGAGTGAATTCTGTGTTTCAGAATGATTTGTATAGTATTGACTATTGGATGTCAAAAAAGTAGATATAAATGCTATGATTAGGAATAGAAAGATAAAACTAAGCATTCTGTCAAGACAAGCGAATATTTTCTAATTATTAGAAAACAAAAATAAAATGCTAAATTTCCACTTTTATTAACAGATGATCTATGTGGCACGAAATGCCAAAGATGTGGCTGTCTCTTACTATTATTTTTACCAAATGGCAAAATTGCACCCAGAGCCTGGTACCTGGGAAGAGTTCCTGGACAAGTTCATGACTGGGAAAGGTTGGTGCAACTCTTCTTTAATCACGGTCTTTCATAGTGAAAGGTCTTATTTTGGAAGGATATAGATATAGAAATATGAAATGTAAATTGGGTGCTTATTATAAACCTAACATGTGCTCAACATCTTAAGAATACTTTGTGAAGAAGATAAAAGAAGCAGAATAATTACGTCTTCCCTTAGAGAAGTACACTTTTCTGGAATATGCGATCCATGGATTTCTGAACCCACCATAGTTTCAACGTCTTATTGGTTTTGTTCTTGTTAGTAGATGCTGTCAGTTGGTTTTGACTCACAGTGACCCTATGACAACAGAATAAACAATATCCAGTTCTTCCACATCCTCACAACTGTAGCTTTACTGAACCCATTGTTAGAGTCACTACATTTTTTTCATGTACCATCTACCCAGTATGATGTCCTTTTTCATGGACTGGCTTCTGATAACATGCCCATAGTAAGTGAGATGAATTCTTACCATCCTAGCTAATAGGAAGCATTCTGCTTGTAATTCTTCCAAGACACATTTTTTTCATTCTTCGTATAGACCATGGTATATTCAGTATTCTTCACCAACACCATAATTCAAGGCCATAATTTCATATTCAGCCTGCCTTATCCACTGGATAGCTTTTCCATGCATATGGGGTGATTACAAATACTGTGGCTTGAGCCAGGGGCACCTTAGTCTTCATGCCATTGCTTTTTAACACTTTCTGAAGATATTTTACAGCAAAATTGCACAGTGAAATACATCATTTAATTTCTTGAATATTTTACTAGTACAAAGTTATTGTACTGGCAAACTGGTGGGTTATCAAAAAAGAGGAAAACCTCACCAAGATGGATTGACACAGTGGCTGCAGCCACGGCTCAAACATAAGAGCAATTGTGAGGGTGGAGTCGAGCCGTTCTGTTGTTCACAGGGCGGCCATGAATCAGAACTGGCAGCGTCTATCAACAAGAAGTTATTAATGACAATTGTTTTAAGCATCTCACTTTTGGTGGAGTGTGCATCCATGCCATGATACTGTTTACATTTTGTACATGTGTTCATTTATTTTCATTTTATTTTATTTATTTTTAATGAACCATACAAATGCTTGAGTGAGGACTAAATTCCCAATGCTTTGTAATTTTACATGTCTATTTTCCTTTGCAGAGACACATATGTATATCTCTCGCAGTAACTCTCCCAATAGTTCCCCCAGGCATTTTTCAAGTTCTTTTTTCACTTGCAAACACAGGATGTATTCAAATACCTGCAAGACAGCCGTGTGGAAATTCACTGTATAAACTTTAACGTGTTCAAAACTGATTTCTTTGAGTATGACCAAATTGGGATTTCTTTTTTAAATACTGCCCTCGCCTCCCCCCATCCCTCAAAAAACACATTTTATTGGGAGTTAATACAGATATCATACCATTCCATAGTTCAAACTCACTGAGCAGTATTGTACAATTGCTACCACAGTCAATTTCAAAACCTTCTCTTCCTTCTTGAACTCCTTGACATCAGCTCCTCTTGACAGCTCCCTCCCCCCAACACACGCACAGGTGCCCCCCAGGAGCCCTTATTCTACTTGCTGTCTTTAGAGGTTCATCAATCCTGGGTTTCCTAAGCTACAAAATAGAAAACCATGTAGCAAACATACAACAGGATTACCCCCAATGACAAAATGCATCTGAGATAAACAACAATATGGGGAAAAAAACAACAAGCAATTTGAAAAATCAAACAGAAGAGGTTGAAAACCACATCAGGCCCAATATGCATCAGAGTGGGGATCAATTGACAAGGATTTAACTATTCAAGTCAAGTTTATCTTTAAAATACTTTTTATATATTTCTACTAGTTTGTGCTGTAAAATATAGAATCATTTTTCCTTCTCTAGCTGTCAGTTGAGAAGCCTTGATGTGTAGTGGGCTGTGGGATGGGCTGCTAAAGATGTCAGCAGCTTGAACATACCTGCTGAGACATGGCGGAAACTGAGACTTTCCACTCCCTTAAAGACAGACAGTCTTGGAAACCCGAAGGAGCATTCCACTCTGTCCTTGAGTCAGGATTGACGTGACGGCAGTGAGTCACAACAGCAATCCACATGTCCTCTCAAATCATGGATGAAGTTTGCGTTTTGACATCAATTCCCCTTAAATCTCAATGTATTATCATAATGATTTAAATTAATTTTTTAGAATTTTTACTTGAAATGAACCTAGGCCTGGTCTTTATAATATAAATTTAATTATATATTAATGAGTGCCCTTCAATTTAGCCTCCACTATCACGTCATTCTGTTGGATATACAGATTTAAAGAGCTTATAGTTGTTGGGGTGTATGAAGGGCTATAAAACTTAAGCATAAACTCAATGTACCAAGCAACAATGAATGATTGTAAGTCCTTGACATCATAGAGATATTTCAGTGGAATTTCCAGACAATCTTTGGCAGAAATGCACCGTATGAGTCAGAATGCACCAAGACAAAAGTCAAGGAAACAAATTAGCACACATTTTCAAAAATTCACATGATTGAAACACAGGTAAACGGAAGCCCTTACAGAGTAGAATGCAATGGAATGGGTGCACATTTTCATCTTCATTTCAAATCTTTAGTATTGTTTCTTATTTGTGAGACTCCTAGAGAAAATGACTAGAAACAAGCGCAAAACTTTGATCATTATTATTATTATTTCGGTCTATATAGCTTATCATTCATTTCAGAGTCTCTAATGTTAAACGAGTCACCTGAAGACATTTTACAAACCATACCACCGTGTTAAACCATATTTAATAATATCGATTTATTCTAACCGGAGCCCTGGTGGCATGGTGAGATAGGCACTGGGCTGCTAACCACAGCAGTCCCGCTAGAAACCCACGAGCTGCTCCTCAGGAAAAACTGGAGCTTTCTCCATTGAAGTGAAGGCTTACAGTCCTGGAAACTCACAGAGGCTGCTCTACCCTGTGAGTTGTTATGAGTTGACATCAACTGGTGCCAGAGAGCTTGTTTTTTTTGAGTTTATATATTTTAATACACCCTACAAACAAAATAATATCCTCATCTCTAAATGAAGACACTGTATGTTAGCCATGGATTCATATCTGCAGCCTTATTTCTCAATATTATCCTGTGAAAATTTCATTCTTGCTCAACTGCATCTCAAGGGCATCTTGCATACGCACATTCACCTTTGCCATTAGTTAGACCGTTCTGTTTTCAGAACGTCACCCTAATTCTCAGCATTGGCCAAGCCCTATTCTTCCTCTTAGTTCCAAATACACTCCAGCCTTTCCATATCCCTTTCTTATTAACTCCATCCATCCTATGATTTCTCACTTCCCCCCTCTATAAACTTTCATATCACTTATTGTCTGCATTACCCATATCGTCCATGTTCTTGTACTTTTCATTCTATTCATTTGAAGTTATTTTCTCCTTTCTAATTAAATTTGAAATTAGCAAGAATAAGTAAGGTTATTCATATACTTCTTAGTTTATAATATCTTTATAGATATCAATAGTATGTTGACAAAATGTGACTTACTACATTTAGCAATGCTTGTTCATTTAAATAGTTAAAATTTGAAAAAAAATTATCTTTAAATTCAGTGTGTTTTGGTTCCTGGTATGAGCATGTGAAGAACTGGTGGGAGAAGAGGAAAGATTATCGCATCTTGTACCTATTTTATGAAGACATGAAAGAAGTAAGAGACAATATCATTTTTTCTCTATTTTTTATGAAATCTCAATACTATTAGTGTATTATCCTATCAATTCTTGCACTCACAATACCTTTCTTTCGACCATTCAGTCCTCAGAGTAACACATATTATGCAATCAGAGATAATTATCTTTTTTTATCATTTTATTGGGGGCTCTTACAGCTCTTATCTCAATATATATATATATATATGTGTATATATATATATATATATCTCCATTGTGTCAAGTACATATGCACATATGTTGCCATCATCATTTTCAAAACATTTTCTTTCTACTTGAGTTCTTGGTACCAGCACCTCATTATTTTTCCTCCCACTCCCACTCTCCCTCCTTCATAAACCCTTGATAATTTATTAAAAAATTTTCATGTCTTACACTGACCACTGTCTCCCTTCACCCACTTTTCTGTTGTCTGTCCCCCTAGGAGGAGGTTATATGTCAATCATTGTGATCTGTTCTCCCTTTCTCCCCGCTGCTCGCCCCCTCCCTTCCATTTCCCTCCTAGTATCACTATTCTGATTAGTGGTCCTGAGGGGTTTATCTGTCCTGGATTCCCTGTGTTGCAAGCTCTTATCTTAACAGTGTACATTTTCTGGTCTAGATGGATTTGTAAGGTATAATTGAGGTCATGATTTGGGCGGAGGGGAAGGAAGCATTAAAGAACTATAGGAAAATTGTGTGTTTCGTCGTGCTTTACTGCACACTGACTGGCTTGTCTCTTCCTTTGAACCCTTCTGTAAGGGGATGTCCACCTGAATACTGATGGACTTTGGATCTCCACTCTCTCCTCCTTCTCATTCACATCAATATTATTTTGTTTTGTTTGGGTTTTGGGGGGGGGTCTTTGATGCCTAGTACCTGATCCCATCAACACCTCATGATCACACATGCTGTGTACTCCTTCCATGTGGACTTTGTTGCTTCTCAGCTAGATGGCCGCTTGTTTATCTTCAAGCCTTTAAGACCCCAGAAACTATATCTTTTGATAGCCAGGCACCATCAGCTTTCTTCATATTTGCTTATACACCCATTTTGTCTTCAGTGATCATGTCAGGGAAGATGAGCATCACAGAGTGCCAGGTTAGTAGAACAAAGTGTTCTTACATTGAGGGAGTACTTGAGTGGAGGCCCATTGTCCACCTGCTGCCTTAATACTTTACAAATAAATATATGTACATAGATCTATTCCCCTATGATTATGCATAAATGTATTTGCATATATACATGCCTGTATTTAGACCTGTATTTGCCTTCTAGTTCTTTCCTCTATTTCCTTTTACTTTCTTCTTGTACCACTATCATCATCAGCCTTCATTTGGGTTTCGGTAATTCCTCTCAGCTACGCTTGATCAAGCCACCTCCCGCTCCCCCACCCCCACCCCCAGCATCCTATGCCCTCCTCACCGTAGATTTTAGATCACTTGTTCTTCCCTTGTCCCTGGGTTTGTTGGCACCCCCCTACTTTCCCCCCAACCTCCCCTCTCCCTTGCACCCCACCCCCACCCCCTGGAACTGTCAATCACGTTTTCTCCTCCGGATTGTTTATCCTGCCTATCTTTTCTAGATAGACATGCAGGGACAATAATACGCACAAAAACAAAGCAAAGTGAAACGTAACAACAAAAGAAAACAAAACAACAACAAAACCGACAGTGAAAAAAGAAAAGCCTATCCATAGTTCCGGTCTGTCTGTTGACCTTTATGAGTGTTTCCAGTTGAGTCTGGAGGGGTGCCATGCCAAAGTCTAATTTTGGTCTTACTCAGGACTTCTTGCTTCACTCTCACTGCTGCTATGCTGCATTCCCTTAGCATTCCGCCCGGTCTGGTCAGCTCGGTCTGGTCACAGTGTCACCAGTGCTGTCCCCTGTAGCGCTATGGGTCAGTGAGAGACATTGTGTCTCGCGGTGGGGCTGGCCCTATGTTCCTCTCTGCTTCTTGGCTGCTTTGAGCCAGAATGTTGCAGAGATAATTATCTTTTGAAGACTAAATCAGAGTTTGTCCACTCTGATTTACAATCTATCAATGACACAGGTTCCTCATAAACTATAACGTCATTAAGGTAATTTATATAATTCGTCATAATTCAAACTTCTTCTTGTGCCACATTTCCCTTTCTCAGGGAGTGAGTCTACTTGCATGGGTGTTTCCCATTATTCGTAGACTAAATTCTTATTCTTCAAGTTTTACCTTATATTATACAGAGAAGTCGTTACTGACCACAATGTCAAATAATCTCCCCTAGAAATCTGTTACAATCCTCCCTTATTTTTATTGTCATACCACAACTTCTAATGATTCTGTTTATGTTTTTTATGTTTTGCTGGTCTCCTCCACTGTCATGCAAAATCTTTGAATTTGAAGCTATAATTGTCATTTCCCTGGAATATGATTTACACAGTGGCTTCAACAATGGGCTCAACTGTAGCAATGATTATGAAGATGGTGCCGGACCAGGCAGGTTTCATTCTGTTGCCCATAGGGTCAATCTATGACCACACCTAAAATTAGTAGCAATATGGTAGCTTCTTCCATGAGAAACAGAGTGGAAAGGCAATGCAATTCTATTGTTTAATCTATAAAGCATTGACCTTTTAGTTTTCATCTTCCACTTGATGATTACTATGGAAAAATAATTCAATATCTACTTTGGTTTAACAAGTGTGTTAGTTTGTATTACTTGAATAATCCATTTGAGAAGTGTTCTATTTATACCCATCTGTTAATTTTCTCATATATTTTCTAAATCTATGTCAGGTCGTCTGTGCACATCCCTTTTCTCTTTGAGATGATCTGGGTGTGGAGGTCAGAGACACAGCATATTCTACATCAT
This sequence comes from Echinops telfairi, assembly GCF_000313985.2. Lineage (NCBI taxonomy): Eukaryota > Metazoa > Chordata > Mammalia > Afrosoricida > Tenrecidae > Echinops > Echinops telfairi. Next base: position 50,662,995 of record NW_022111369.1, read on the forward strand.
GAGAGTGAAGGGGGAGTGATGACAACTGACTCCTGTGACCTGGAGAGTGGTTTTCTTTACCATCTGAGTTCGATGAGCCTTACTCGCTTTCAAAGCTGAATCTATTTCCTCTATTCTATTGTCATAGCAGAATCTTATTAAACACATAGCCTACCTAATGACTAAACATACGTAAAATAACCCTTTTCCTTTATGATTTTGTTAGGACCCAAAGAGCAACATTCATAAGTTGCTAGAGTTCCTGGACAAAGACCTGCCGGAAGAAACAGTGGCTAAAATCCTCTATCACACCTCATTCAACGTGATGAAGCAGAACCCAAGTGCAAATTACACCACCATGGAGAAAGATGCAATGGACCACTCTGTGTCTCCCTTTATGAGGAAGGGTAAGAGCATCCGATAACTTTTTTTAAAAACCACTTTCTAGCATATTGTGAAGCAGGTGGGTACACAGAAAGCAGTGATATTATAATAAATGGCAAATCATTTAACATGATGAGAAGAAAAACAGGCTTAGAAGAAACAATTTGTACACAGAAAGTCTGTCTTTGATGCAAGACAAATTTCCTAATGAAAATGATCTCTGCCTGAATAAGGTCAGCTTTGAAAACATCAGAAGCTTGTGCCCCATGAGATCAGCTGGGAAATCATGCCTCATTGATTATAGGTGGGGCTGCACAACTAATTATCAGAATTGCTATTAATACATTGTATACCTTTAAAAAGCTGAACTGACAAAATTGTGTACTAGATAAATTTACCCAAAAAAAGCATACAAAAATGATGCGGAAGCTGCGTATATACAACCAAACACCTCTTGGGAGCTGATTTCTTAAGTTAAAGGTTTAGAGCCACGTGTTCATAAGACAGCTCTGTTAATTGGCCTAACAGCATGTTCAGCGCTTACGTTCGGTCTTCTAGCTTGATGCATAAGACTTAAGGTCTTAGGATTATAAAGAATCCTCCAAGAACAACATTTATTGACTAACCAGAACAGCAGAGGAAGAAGGAGAGTGAAGAAGAGAAAAATTTCTTTGTCATCTTAAATATGTTGCTAGTCTAATCATGTTGAGTCTACCATTGTTATTACTGTAAATCATTGAATCTTCAGTATTGAACTCAATCTTGCACAAGTTAGCCCTTGTTAATAAATGTATACTAAACTGAATTGTCTGCATGAGAGGGAGAAATTGAAGCTTTCTTGTAATTCCTAAGCTGTCTATCTAAAAATTAACTTAACAATTCTCAGTGATGGAAAAATCCACAAGACTTCTTTTGCATTTGTTTGGGGTGTCGTTCAGTTGACTGTGAAGTTGCAGTTCTGCTGAGCTCTTTTACACTCTTTGCATGTTTGCTTGGATCCCCGGGACCTCGTTCTTTGTGTCTTCTTTCTGAACTTCAAGCTGAAAGAGCTGCCCCTGTGTGAGACATGCACAGCAGGGTATAGACAAAGAGTGAGAAGCTGGTGGATAGGGAACCAGTGGAGCAGTCTGAGGGGCCAGGCCCAATCCCAACTACTACATGGACACCTGCCCCTCCCCTCAGAAGGATTTATTTCGAAGGATGGCATTGAATCTGTAGCTCCGGGAGAGGGACATATCTGATCAGAGCACA
>NW_022111369.1:50666290-50693798 GCF_000313985.2 Echinops telfairi
GTGGAGAGCAAATGTTTTGAGAATGATGAGGGCAATGAATGTACAAATGTGCTTTACACAATTGATGTATGCAGGGATTGTGATAAGAGTTGTATGAGACCCTAAAAAAACGATTAGAAAAAAAAAGAAGAAGTTGGTGGAAACTTTCAGTGCCTTTTAAGGTGTCTGTTTTGTTATACAAAACCCAAGCTCAGAGTTAATGAGGCAAAGAGGAATCAGCACCACACACGTGTAGGGGGTAAGATGTTAGTTCTTCTTCAAGTGATGGAGAGAAGTGAATAATTATTTAAAATTACACATTATTAGCCAGTTTCTGAGAGAAGGCTGACTTGTAAAAGACTGATGCAAAGGAACTATTAAGGGAAATGTTCATTGTACTGAATTTCTGTAGATTCGACAAAGAAAGGAAGTATGTTATGGATAAATCTTGCTCTGAGAATCTCATCTCAACTAAATATGACTAAATATGTTTGGAATTATTATTTTTTATTGTTACAAGTGGATAAGTGTAGCTAAATTTAGTGAGTAGATTTTGCAGTTAGCAGCCCAAATTCACAGTCGTCCTAAATTTGCCCTTTATTTTCAGGTATTTCAGGAGACTGGAAAAACAAGTTCACTGTATCCCAGTATGAGGCATTTGAAGAGGATTACAAAAAGAAAATGAAAGGATCCACGCTGCAATTTCGATCAGAAATCTAAGGACCCTTGTTATTTCTCCTACTCTTAACTGGAGCTTAAAATGAAAGAACAAAAATAACTCTTAAAACTCTAATGAAATTAAATTCTACATGTGATTTTTCCTTATTTACTTACATTAGTAGTTTACAATAATTCAAGAATATAAAAATCTATGTTTGGAAAATCAATAGTGCCTTTGATCATACTTAGCTTCCACAAAATGTTTGTTAATCTTAGCAATTAAATCAATAAGTTAAGAATGTAAAGCTACCATGATATATACTGCTTTTCAAAAATGAATGAAACAAGTTCTCAGTGATTAGAATTGCAAAAGAAATAACGAGTGGAGTCTTTAAGATCTATTATAACCAAAAAAAATCTCATTTAAAAGACTTTCATTTCTCACAATAATATGCTTATGATACTACAAGTGTCACAGAAGGTCAGTTAAAATTTTTGTGATGCAAAAGTCTCACTGAAAATGTTCTAGAATAGTTTGCTATTTGAAAAAAAAAAGTGACATCAACCATTGGCACTGAGTCCATTCAGACTCAGCACCACTGTGTAGGGTTCTCAAGTCTAAGTCTTCATAAGATCAATAGCCTCAACCTTCTCCTGAGGATCTACTGGTAGTTTGAACCACCAACTGAACATTTACCAGTCCAATACTTACCCTACATTGCACCGGGGCTCCTGGCATAGTAGGTTAACCACAAGGTCAGCAGTTTAAACCCGCCAGCCACTTTTTCAAATAGAGATGAGATTTTCTGCTTCCATAAAGATTTATAGTTTGGAAACCCTTTATAGAGTCATTATTAGTCAGAATTAACTCAATAGCAGTGATGTATTATAGACTAGCTTTCAGATAATGTATTAATCATATTTTTATTGGTGTAGCTTACACATGTATTATCTAAACTAGCAGTAAAAATGTAGCCAATAGACATGATTGCGGAAGACAAAATAGGTGCATAGGAAATGTGGTGAAGAAATCTGATGGTGCCCGGCTATCAAAAGATATAGCATGTGGGGTCTTAAATGCTTGAAGATAAACAAGTGGCCATCTAGCTGAGAAGCAACAAAGTCCTCAGGGAAGAAGCACACCAGCCTTTGTGATCATGAGGTTTCAATAGGATCAGGTATCAGGCATCAAAGACCCAGAACAAAAAATCGTATCGATGCAAATGAGGGGGAGTGCAGAGTGGAGGTTCACAAGGAAGAGACAAGCCTTCAGGGTGCAGTATAGCACCAATGAAACATACAACTTTCCTCTAGTTCTTGAATGCTTTCTTCCCCTACTATCATGATCTAAATTCTACCTTATAAATCCAGCTAGACCAGAGCATGTACACTGGTACAGATAAGAGCTGGAAGCAGGAATACAGGATGGATAAACCCCTCAGGACTAGTAATGAGAGTAGCAATACCAGGAAGGGAAGAGGAAGGTGAGGGTGAGAAAGGAGGAACCAATCACAATGATCTACATATAGCCCCTCCCTGGGGGACGGACAACAGAAAAGTGGGTGAAGGGAGACAGCAGTTGGTGTATGGCATGAAAAAAAATTTATAAATTACAAAGGGTTCATGAGGGAGGGACGATGGAAGGGGGAGGAAAACTAATGAGGAGCTGATAGCAAGGGCTCAAGTAGAAAGAAAATGTTTTGAAATGGTGATGGCAACAAATGTACAAATGTGCTTGACACAATGCATGTATGTGTGGATTGTGATAAGAGCTGTATGAACCCCCAATAAAATGATTTTTTAAAAAGAACAGAGTCAATAAACATATGTTAACTAATCATTGTCTGTATATTAATGCATTGGAAATTGCCAGAGAGAAAATCAATGACAAGTTATTCATCGTGATGTCCAACAATAAACATTTCCGAGGGAGAGAGTCACTGTGTCTTTGAATTGATGGCACTGAGTTTGGTTTGGATGTATAAATAATGTGCCTGATGGATACCAAAGAATAAGCCATGGATCCTGATTTCAAAGAACGGCAGGCTGGGATTGGGAGAATAAGGAGGAACATCAGCAGAATAATTGAGAGAACAACACAGGAACAACCGCAATGTTGATGAAAATGTTTATTGAAATTTTAAATTTTTAAATTTTTAAAAAAATTTTTAATTTAAATTATTAAAATTTATTGAAATTTTACTATAAAACAAGCATTCTGTGAAATATTTTGCATTGATTTACTTAAATGTTTTAGGAATAAGCATTAGAATGTTCCTAACTATACTGAAAAAGACACAAAATTGTGTTGAATTCTGGTAATACATTCCTTTGTTCATTCTATCTTTTTGTAAACTGTGACCTCACTAATGTTGCATTTTTATGTTTCTAACAGGTTAAATTCAGAACTCACTGCAAGTGTTTGGGTATTTTTCCTCAGGTTTATTTTGTTGATAATATTTTTCATAAGAAATATATCAACAGTTTTCAGCTTCAAAAATCTTATAACTACAAGGCATTCTCAAATAGCCTTTCATTATCTGATTTTTTTAACTTCCTTAGAAAATCCTTCCATTCTCACTCATTGTTAAGTATCACATTTCCCTGAAATCATATAAGTGACAGCCCTTTTCTGTTTTCAAAAAGTCACTAACTCAATAATCTCTTAAAGGTAACTAATAATGTAATAAATTTTTTTTAACTCTACACAATTCCATAATTCATTTTAGGACTTGTCCATGAGAGAATGGGAAATGTCTATGGTTTGAGAATTTTTATGGTTGATTTCCATCTACCTAAAATATTATAAATATAATTGTATATTTCATATCTTATACTTTTCAAATTGAAATCCATTGCAACACACTACATTTTTTAAAAGAAAATGTACACAGAGACATGCCAAAAACAAAGAAAACAAGAAGGTCAATCTTCATCAATTGACCTAGAAAATAAGTAAGATGTCATTGTGAATCTTATTGCATTGTACATTCTGATTATATAGCATGATTATATATTTAGATTATATAATCTATCAGATTATACTGAAATAAAGCTCAATTTCTTATTTTTGTAATTGTGTCATTAAATATAATCATTACGTATACACATAGATGTATTTAAATATATGCATATCTATCTCTCTGTGGAACCCTGGTGGCACTTGTCAGGTATTCAACTGTCAAATAAACATTGAACTCAATGTGGGTGGTTGAAACCTACTGGAAGCTGTCATGGTTTTGAACTGCTGACCTTGCAATTAGCAGCCCAACATGTAACCACTATCCCACCCGTTTATTATTTAGAAAAAGAACTTAAAATTCTCGCCTTTAGCTACATTACATTAACTTGCAAGGCAGTTTGACGACCACTCTTGTGAATCAGCGTGCTCTACATGTTTTCTACATTCTAGGAAAGGTCATCAAATAATTTTCATCATTATCATCAATATAATATGGTTTTCAGAAGCCTCCTGCCCCATTAAACTACACATCATATAACTCTCAATGTAATGTTTCTCTGTATTAGTCCCCTAAGGCTGTTACAATAAAACTACTAAAAACTGGGTGTTTTGACACAAGTAGTTCATAATCAGAATGTGGGCAGAGCCATAGTCTCTATAAATGCTTCAAAGGAAGATCCTCTCTTCCAGGTTCTGGTAAACCTTAGCTTACAACTACATCATAGCTTCTTCATCCTATGGTCTTCTTCCCTATGTCTCTCCACGTTTCTTTTAAGAGTACCAATCTGATTGGCTTTAACTCCAGTATAACTTTATGTAAATCTAGCTAATAGCATCTTTAAATACCCTAGTATCAATCAATGCCATGATCTCAGGTCCCAGGAATTCAATTGTGATTTATCTTTGGGGGGACATAATTTACTTTGTAACAGTCTGTCATGCTTTTAGAATCCAGATTTTGAAGTATAGCATTTTTCTATGGCTTAGGGCATTTCCTAGGTACCCATTGCATATGATTAGACTCATCGACTCAGGTACTATTCTCTCTATAAACATGGATTTTGACAGGTACTATTTAATGACAAGTTAATGAGGTACGAATGTATCAATTTCCTTTTAGACTAGTTGAGATACAGTAAATCTTACAAGAATTGGTCAATACTACTGATTATATAGCACCTAAAATATGACAATTTAAGGAGATCTGATTATATAGTGTGATTATGTAGTCACACTCAATATCACATCTCTAATACATTAGAGCTGGTGGCATTTGCTCAAAATTTTTCTAATGATGACCATTTTGTCCAGACTTGTATCCACAATATTAAGTCAAATTTAGACCATTTCTGTCATGCTCTCCATGTACAATAAATTTCTTTTTAGCCAGGCCTGTTTTCTTATTCTTGTCCACATCAGCCTACTGACATTAAACTTTCCCTCATGAGGGAAATACAGAAGAGATAGTTGCTATAGCAAAGTGTGGTGAAGAAATGAGATGGTGCCCAGCTATCAGAAAGAACAACGTCTAGGGTCTTAAAGGTTTATTTGCAAACAGACAGTCTTCCAAGTTGGCATCAACTAAGTCCATATGGAAAAAGCACATCAACATCCATGATCCAGAGATTGTAAAATATATAACCCCAATCTGAAGGAGGAAATAGTATCAGAGCTTAAATTGTAAGATTCTGGCATACATAAGGCTATGGACGACAGTGGAAGCTTGAAATACATTTGCAGGATCTATACAAGAAATAAGTGATTTCTCTCTAACCATATTTGAAAGATAGGAATAACCTGGTTATCAGACAGAGAGTATAGGAGAGATGACTATTGTAGATGAAAATGATAAATCTGTTCTGGGAAGATGGTGGCAAGGTAAAGGTAACTGCAGTGGGAGCTCAGCAGATGATTGCCGGTTTGGGGGATAAGAAGGCAGGACCCACATGGCACCCCAGGGATCTATCTGTACTTTCCCCATTGCATTGAAACACCCCACACCCCCTTTGTGTATCCCCATTGCATTGAAATGCCCAATACCTCCTTTTCCATGCCCCCCCTTCCCCTGGCATCCCAATGCCATGCGGGTTCCTCACACTGGCATCCTGTGTCACATACACTCTGGGACACTTGTCTTGCACGTCCCATGCAACAGCCTGCCCAGTGCCACCCCCGCTGCCTAAGACCGCCCTGTCCACTCTGCCTGACAGGGCCACCCAAACTACCTGCCAAATAGTGAATCCTGGCTACATAAGGATAGAGCAAAACCCCAGTGAGAGAGAAGAGCAGCAAAATCCCACAGCACAGCTGGCTCCGGGTAGTCCTTAGAATCATCCCTACTAACCCCTGAGAAAGAATTTACAGAGCTCCAGGTCTCCCATAAAAATGGTGCCAAGCTCCACCAAAACACCTCACAGACAACTCACATCAGCAGCCGCTACAAGAAAGCTAGAGAAACAAAACGCAATGCCAGAGGAGGGCCTGAACCTAGCGACATGCATAGAAGAGGCAGACTTTGAACTGCAACAGCAAGAAATATTCAATATGCTGCTTAGACTCATATAGGATATGAGGGAATCAATACAGAAAAAGGATAAAAAATAGAGAGGATAGAGTCCATCTACTGAAAGGTAATACAAGAGTTAAGGGAAAATGCAGCAGAAGCAGAGCAAACCGTAAAAGATCTTACTGCTAGACTGGAAGAGATAAAGAATCATATCAATGACCTCAAAGAGAGCCAAGCAGAATTCAACAAACTTGAAAGATAATCAAACCAGAAAATCAAAGAAGCTGAAGAAATCTGAAAACAATCAGTGATGCATTAAAGAGGAACAACATTAGCGTAATTGGGTTTCCAGAGCAAAACATAATGAAAAAAATCAACAGCCAAGATACCGAGAGAATTCCTGGGGGTGAAAAAAAAAATTCCCCAAATTAATGAAGGAGAATCAAACAATTATCCAGGAAGTAGAGAGGACACCAATTAAACTGAACCCACTATTGCTTCTCGGCCTTTTGACTAAGGTCCAGTGTAGACTGAACCTCAAGAATAGCACAAGGAATATCGTAGTCAAACTATCCAACTTTGAGAAAAAGGGGAAATTCATGGGAGCAGCTAGAGGGAAAAAAGGCAGTCACATGTAAGGGTAATCAGATAAGATATTCTTATAAGAGGAAAGCATGGAATATCATCTTCTAAAAGTTAAAGGAAAATAATGCTAACCCAAGAATCCTATTCCTATATCCTGCCAAATTTCCCATCAAAATAGACAGAGACGTAAGGGTTTTCCTGGATCAGGAAAATTTTATACAATACATTGAAAGAAAAAAAAGCTCTATAAAAATTCCTTTCCAACTCCCTTTGTTCACAAGGCCAACATCCACAGAGCACAAACATGAGACAATCACATCTGTAATACTATCCAGAAGTCAAGAGCAATGAAAGCAATGCCACGATGTGTTTGACCCAATGGTGAACTGAATGATAGGAGGAATTCTACCACACATACAAAACACACTGTTAAGGAGGAAGGGAGGAAATGGTCTATCACAAAAGGTAATCCCCCATTAAAAGAAAAAGATGGGCAGACTGAATTAGGAAACAAAATCCAACAATCTGTTGTCTGCAAGAAATACATCTCAAGCTCACAGACAAAAACAGATTCAGGGGAAAGGTTGGCGGAAGGTATACCAGGCTAATGGCAATCTGAAAAAAGCAGGAGTTGCAATCCTGATCTTGGACAAAATCAATTTCAAGGTACAAGAGATAAACATGGGCATTATATAATGCTTAAGGGATCAGTAGACCAAGAGCCAGTGAGCATAAAAAACGTACATGCGTCCTATGAGAAACTCATGAAACTTGTCAATCAAATCCTCCAAAAGATGAAAAACAAAAGCACAAGATCAGCAATCATAGTAGGAGACTTGAATACACCTCTCTTCGAGACAGATTGATCAGCCAGAAAGAAGTTCAACAAGGAGGCTACAGAACTAAACTCTAAAGTTAGTCAACTCAACCTGATAAACATATGCAGAGCACTCATCCCAACTGAAAAAAAATTTTACATTATTTCCAAGCTCACATGTCACATATTTGAAAATAGACCACATTTTGGGACACAAGTCAAGTTTGAACAAATTCAAACATATAGAGGTAACTCGGACCTTCTTCTCTGACCACTACACCACAAATCTGGAAGGCAACAAAAGAAAGTTCAAAAAAGCAAGGGCAAATAGTTGGAGAATGAATAACTTGCTTCTCCAAAAGGAGTGGATATTCAACCAAATGAGAAACAAAATCAGGAAATTTCAATAAACCAATGAAAATGAGAATACAACATCCCTAAATCTATGGCACACAGCAAAGGCAGCTATCAGAGAATGCTTGATAGTGATGAGTCCACGTAGGAAGAAGGAAGAGAGACTTATGGTGGATATCCTCTCACAAAACCTTCATCAGTTGGAACAGTCAACAGAATAATCCTTCGAATAGCAAAAGAAAAATTATAAAAACCAGGGCAGAGATAAATGAGTGGGAAAACAAAATAATGATGGAGAAAATTACCTTATTAAAAAGTTGCTTCTTTGAGTAAAAGAAAATAGAGGAAAGAGGAGGCAAAAGGCATTTATAGAGGTCTAAATAAAGGCATGTACATATGTAAATATATTTATATATGAGGATAAGGAAATAAATCTATGTGCATATATTTACAGGTTTAGTGTTAAGATAGCAGATGGACATTGGGCCTCCACTCAAGCACTCCCTCAATGCAAGAATACTTTGTTCTATTAAACTGGCATTCCATGATGCTCGCCTTCCCAACACAATCACTGAAGACAAATGTGGTGCAGAAAAGTGATGAAGCCCAGCTATCAAAAAATATAGCGTCTGGGGTCTTAAAGGCTTGAAGGTAAACAAGCGGCCATCTAGCTCAGAAGCCACAAAGCCCACGTGGAAGAAGCACACCAGCCTGTGTGATCACAAGGTGCTGAAGGGATCAGTTATCAGACATCAAAGAACAAAAAATCATATTGTGAATGAGGGGGAGTGCGGAGTGGGGACTCAAAGCCCATCTGTAGGCAACTGGACATCCCCTTATGGAAAGGTCGTGGGGAGGAGATGAGATAGTCAGGGTGCAGTACAGCAATGATAAAAAATATAACTTTCCTCTAGTTCCTAAATGCTTCCTACTCTCTGCCCCCCCCCCCACTATTATGATCCCAATTGTACCTTACAAATCTGGCTAGACCAGAGGATGTACACTGGTACAGATAGGAACTGGAAACACAGGTAATCCAGGACGGATGATCCCTTTGAAACAGTGGTGAGAGTGGCGATACCAGGAGCATGGAGGGAAGGTGAACCAATTACAAGGATCTACCTGTGACCTCCTCCCTGAGGGACAGACAACATAAAAGTGGGTGAAGAGAGACATCAGACAGTGTAAGATATGACAAAATAATAATTTACAAATTATCAAGAGTTCATGATGGAAGGGGGAGCGGGGAGGGAGAGGGAAAAAATGAGGAGCTGATGCCAGGGACTTATGTGGAGAGCATATGTTTTGAGAATGATGAGGGTAACAAATGTACACATGTGCTTTATACAACTGATATATATATGGATTGTGATAAGAGTTGTATTAAATAAAGTTATTTAATAAAAAAGTTGGTTCTTTGAAAGGATTAACAGAACTGACAAACAAATAAAACTAACAAAGGATAGGAAAGAGCAAACAACAATATCCAGGTTGAAGGAAGAAACCAAGGAAATTACAATGGACCCTAATGAAATTAAAAGACTAATTACATAGGAGGATGAAGGGCTGTTCTGCAAGGGATACAACAACTTAGAAGAAATGGACAAATACCTGGAAAAACAAACCCTCTCCAGATTAACCCACCTAGAAGCAGACCCAAAGCTAAAGAAGAAATAAATAAGATTATCAAGGAACTGGCTACTAAAAAGAACCCTGGTCCACATGACTTCACAGGTGAATTCTACCAAACATTCAGGGAAGAGCTGACACCAATGCTACACAAGCACTTCCAGATCGTAGAAAACAACAGTAAACTTCCAAACACAGTTTGTGAAGGTAGTACAACACTGATACCAAAACTGGGAAAGTATCTGACAAGAATAGAGAACTGCAAGCCAACATCTCTAATGAACATAGATGCAAAAATCCTTAACAAAATCTTGGCCAATAGAATATAGAAGTATATAATAAGAATAATCCATCATGACTGTGGTAGTTACACAATCTGTTGCCAAGTCGAGAATTAAAAGTGAAGGGGTGGAGTCTAACCTGTCAATCATAGCTAATGAGGCCTCTGTCTGAGCATGGCCTTCTTCTGAGAATTCTGGGAACTCCTGGTTTCCTCCTTGGAGGCAGGAGACACACACTCTCTCTCAGTTCACTCCATGTGAGACATCCCTGTGGAGAAGACACATGGAGAGAGGCTGATGGATGGAGCCAGACCTCTAGAGCTGAAGAAGCCACATGGAGATCCCTGCCAGCGCTGAGATGCTTACAACACCACTGGATCCACACAACTTCCCACTCACTGGCCTGTGATATTCTTGCATTCAGTGTAATTGCATGTATTTCGTGAGTCTGAACAGGACTTTACAGATTGGTATCAGACATATGGGCTAATATCAAACTTAAGGAATTTATTCAGAGTGGGCTGGGATGTTTTCCCAATATTCAATTGCTCTTGTATATAAAGCTCTTTCTTATACACATATTGGTGTCTACGAATTTGTTTCTCTAGTCAACCCAGACTAACACAATGATCAAGTTGGATTCATACCAGGGATGCAGGGCTGGTTCGACATTTAAAGGTATAAGGGGTGGGGAGTGGAGCACTTGACTGCTCCAGGGTTGACTGCAGGAAAAGCCATGGGGTCTTATAGAAGACACGCTCCTCAAGCAGGAACGGTGAGAACTAAAAGGGTGTAGAACTATTGAGTAAGTGGGTCCTGGGAGATGAATCCCCAAAAGAAAAGGGGAATGGACTGATGATTTTATCAGGGCCTGCTCACTATTTAACAGAGGGATACTCATCTAGGTCCAGAACAACAGTTAGACATGGAACTGTTAGCATGGACTCTTTTTTTATTTTCTTTCTCTTTTGGTATCTATCTATATAAGACAGGCAGGATAAGCATTCCCCAGGAGAAGGCAATAGGACTGAGGTTGGCAGTTTGTGGGGGGCATAGGAGAGGAGAAGGGGAGGGGAGGGGAGTGATAAGCCAATAATGATAGGGATAGGGGAGTAGCAAGGGATCTAAAAGTGATGGTGAGGACGGGATATTACTGGTAGGGTTTTATCAATTGATACGTATCTGAGAAGGATACTGAGAGGTGAACAATGGGTAAATATGATAGTAGGGCAGAGGGAAAGAAAAGAAATAGAAGGAAGAACAAGAAAATAAAAATTATATATAGGTATAAATATAGATATGTAAATCTATTTAACTGTTTCTTATGTTGTATATCTATTTACTTGTATAAATAGATATAAAATTATTAGCACTCTGGTTTTGTTTCTCTAGAAAACTGTTTAACACAGTGGTCATGAGGTATTGATAGGAATAGGTATAAGAAGTTCAAAAGCAAGCAAACAAATTGACGTGAAGGAGCATAGACAAAGTGGACACCCCAAAACCACCTGTAAGATACTCGGACTGTCCTTCACAGGTGATACATCCAGCGTGAATTATAGTTGAAACACATAACTCTCCTTTAGTTCTTTAATATTTCCTCCCTTTATTATTATGGTCTTAGTTTTATCTCATTAATCCTGTTAGACTGCATATGTTCATGTGCATAAGTAAGATCATTCAATGCATGAAATCCAAACTAGATTTGGGTTTGTAATGGAATTGTAATGGGAGTAATGATTCCCTGAGGATGTAGAAAGAGGGTATAGAAAGATGGGGGGAGGGGGAAAGGGTAACTGATAGCAAGCATGACTATATAACCCCACTAGAGCGTAACGAATAATAAAATGACAGGTGAATGATACGGGGGGATGGGGGGCAGATAGCAATAACAATATTAACTATGTTTAATATAATAATAGGGTTCTTGATGGGGTGGTGGAATGGAGGTCGGGGATAAAGGGAGCTGATACCAAAGAGTGAAAGAAGAAAGAAAATGTTTTGAAAATGATGGTGACAGCAATTGTACAATCATGCTTGATCTAATTGAACTATGGATTGTCATATCTGTAAGTCAGAGCTATAAATCTGACTTGAATGGTGAGAACCTTCATGTGATCTCTCTTTTGATATGCCTTGTCCTTGATCTAGTTTTTAATATTTTCTGTGTTTTTTTCATATGGGGGTTGTCTCTGTTGTATTTTCTCATTGTTATTAGCCTTCTTGACACTGTTGTGTATGTTTCTAGGTTTTTCAGTATATGAAACCCAGGACAGGTGAGTCTATAGAGACAATAATTAGAGTGAGGGTTTCTGGGGGATATGGCAGGGCAAGTTGGGGGGAGGAGTAAAAGGGAGCTGATATCAAAGAGTTGAATGAAGAAACTGTTTTGAAATTGATTGTGGTAGGAATTGCTCCAAACTGGTTGATATGAGTGAACTCTGGAATGGTATGATGTCTGAATTGGTTCCTAATAAAAGTATGGGGAAAGTAAGTGTATATAAACCTAGATAGTAGATATACCACAAAAAAATAACTTCACATGTTCAGGCTTTTATTTAATAAAGCTCTGTATTTCTTTACAGCAATAGCTTTTACTGACATTTGTATACTGGCAGTGGGTTTCTTGTGCCATCAGCTTCTCAGTTTCTAATGTTTTAAGGAAGCACCATACTGTTTTCCACAGTGATTACCTCATTTTAAAATCCCACTATCAATGACAGAGTTCTGTTCCCACCATTCTCACCAGCATTTGGTGGTTTCTGTTTTTGTTTTTTTAAATCTTTGCTATCATAGCCAGCATGCAATGCCATCTTTGTTTTGATTTGTATCTCTCTAAAGGCTAAAGATTATGAGTATCTCTTCATACATTTGTTGGCTAAAGTTTTTGGTAAGTTTATGTTCTATTTTTATTGAATATTTGTGTGTGCCTCTTAAAGTCACCTGTATATTTTAAGAGGAACCCTGGAGGAGTCGTGGTTATACATTGGGTTGTGAACTGCAAGGGAAGGTCTGCAGTTTGAAACCACGAGCCACACTGCTGGAGAGAGATTAGACTGTACTCAGTTATAGTCTGAGAAAACCATGTGGGCAGTTCTACTCTGTTCGAGAGGGTCACTCATTCGGCATCAACTCCATGGCAGTGAGGTTGCGGGTGGGGGGTGAGGGTTATACATAAATGTTTTAGAGATTAATCCATTGTCATACATGTTATTAGCAAAATGTTTTTCCTATCTCTATGTTCTCTTTTTATCATTTTGAAGATGCCTGTTTTTAAGAGGTCTTGGTCCTCTAATCGATCTTCTGCTGTTTGTGCATTTTCAGTTATGTGTGATAGATTTGTTTTAACCATAAACTTGCCCCTATTTTTCTTCCATTTAAAAAATAATTTTAGAACTTTCATTCATCTTGAGTTAATTTTTATATATGGTGTGAGACTGGACCATGGTTCATTATTCTAAAATTGAATAGCCTCTCTTTCCAGCACCATTTTTAAAGACATTTCTCTTGGCAAGGACATGACTCTTACCATGGTCCACTACAGTAGGCAAACTGGTACCACAACTGTTTTACAACAAAACAAGTAACTTCAAAAAGATTGATTTCACTTTTTTATTCACGCATTCTTCATAATGATAACAGGTTAAAAAAAAACCCAATGGTATAAGAAAAAAACATTGGGGAAAGTTGGTTAGGCACTCAGATGTTTAAATGTGTTCTCTTGTTGTTGTTAGGTGCCATCAAGTGGGTTCTGACCCATAGTGACCCTATCCACAACAGAATGAAACACTACATGATCCTCACAATTGCTCCTAGGCCTCAGCCCATTGATAAAGCCACTGTGCCAATTCATCTCGTTGAGAGTGGTCCTCTTCATAGCTCCCCCTCCTTTTTATCAAACATCATGTCCTTCTTGAAGCACTGGTCCCTCCTGGCAATATGTCCAAAGAATGTGAGACCAAGTCTTGCCATCCTTTCCTCTAAGGAGCACTCTAGCCTTACTACTTCCACTACAGATCTGTTTGTACTTTCTGCAGTCCATGACTTTCAATATTCTTCTTCAGCATCACAATTCAAATTCATCACAAATCAAATTTGATTCTTCGTCTGTGTTTTTTAATGTTCAGTTTTCACATGCATATGAGACAATGGAGAATCCTGTGCCTTGGGCCAGGTGCACCTTCATCTTCAAAATAACATCCCTTCTCTTGCAATACTCTAAAGAGGTCTTGTGCGGCAGATTTACCTAATGCAATACATATTTTGATCTCAACTATTGCTTCTATGAGCATTGAGTGTGGATCCAAGAAGGACAAAATCCTTGACAATTTCTATATTTTCTCCATTTATCATGAGGTTACTTATTGGTCCATTTGTGGGGATTTTGTCTTTCTTTACATTGAGTTTTAATCCCAACTGAAGGCTGCAATCCTGATCTTCCTCAGCAAGTGTTCTAATTCCTTCTCACTTCCAACAATCCTGGTGCCACATTCTTCTTTGTATAAATCCAGCTTCTTTGATGATTTGCTTGGCATATAGATTGAACAAGTATGGTAAAAGGATACAACCCTGACACCTACCTTTCTTGATTTTAAACTGTGCAGTATTCCTTTGTTCTGTTTGCATAACTGCTTCCTGATTCGTGACCAAGTATCTCGTGAGAACAATGAAGTGTTCTAGAATTCACACTCTTCTCAAGGTTATTCACAGTTTACTATGGTCCACACAATCAAGTGTCTTTGCATAGTAAATACAACACAAGTCAACATCTTTCTGGCATCCTCTCTTTTGAACAAAGCTGCACCTGACATCAGCAATGATATAAAATACTTTTTAAGTCCTCATAATTTGAAAGGGGAAAAACATCTTAATCTAAAAGAAATGTAATCAACTTTGCCTCTAGTTAAATATAGCAAAAGCAGCATTTCCAGTTTCCTTTCTTTCCGCTTCCCATCCTTTGTTTGTGAACATTAAAGCATCTAGAATATTTACTCAAGTCTACCCTATGGTTCATAAGATTCAGGATGTTATTTTTATAAACATGTAGTGAGAAACAATATATATTGAAGTATAAGAAGTATATGGGACTAAAATTGAAAGGCCTTTTCCTCACAAATAAACATTAGCTATACAATTATCATTCCTTTGTATTTTCTCGTGTATGTAATATTTTCAAAGCATATGACACAATTCCTGTATTCAAACAGTTTATTTCTTTTAAGCATTGAAAAGGAAAAAGAAGGCTGTAGAATGGAAAAAAATGCAAAATAGTATCCATAAAGATATGCTTATGGCTTGAAGGCTAAATTGCAATCAACAATTGTGTTGATGAAAATAAAGACATTGAAAGTATCAGATTGGTTACATTTGGAAAAGAGGAAAAATAAGCCCCTTAATATATACAAGTCTCCCCAAATTTGTAACACACCTTTTGGGAATATGGAAGAGACTTACTAACACTTGACCACTTCACCAAAATGATATTCATGATGACACAGGATAAACATGACTCAAGAAAGGTTAACTACAGAAATGAGAAGCCTTCTTTTGCCTGTAAGATTGTAAAACACACAGGTTTTACATAGCAAATATTGGTCCCAAGGAGGGATAAACGGCACATTGATATTCTGCTAATGAGACTGCAAATGAGACAAACAAAATTCGTAAGTTTTGACTTAATAATTTTTCTTCTAAAATGTATTTTGAAGTAAGATGAATTTTATGATAGTAAAATTTAGTATATAAAAATTACATATAATATAATACTATATTTTTTGGTTAAAATATGTAATATACAAATAGATGTTAAATTTTTCAGGAGGCTAACCTGAGGATGGAGGAGACAGGAGTTTGTGTTAAACAGTGAAAGCACTTAACCCACTGAGTTCAGACTTTCAAAATCCTGTGTCATTGACCCATTTAAATCAGGATGTCTAGCCAAGTCAAACCCTCCAAGAAAAAGTCTGAACAGTTTAAAAACAACCCACAAAGAAAAATTGATGAGGAGGAAACGGAATGACCAGGAAAAGAGGTCAAAACCTACTGGGGAAAAAACAACAACCAAAGCATCTGTCTTCTCCAGTGACAGGAAAAACAAAGCACACTAATCTGAGACAGAAAAAGATCATATACACCCAGAGAAACCCGGCAACCTCTTTCAAAGAGAAGCAGACCGTTTACAAACTGCGATGGAATCACTAATAATAACAATTTTGAGTAACACTATGAAATAAAATGAGCAAATTCAGTACCATCTTAACTTCATGGGAAAAAAAGATTGCTAGTTAAAATCTGAAATGTTAACTAATGTATCAAGCCTACCAAGAATGGAAAAGGCCCAGCCCAAAACTGATGAAGAAGGTCTGGCATTGTTGCGGGAAGGGGTAGATTAAATAGTAGAGACCACAGAGCCAAGGATTGAGAATATTCAGACCCTAAAGGACAAAATTCAAATTCTAACAACTGAGGTGGAAGAAGAAGAGGAGAAAGCAAAATAGGTGACTCAAATAGATCATAGTCTTCCAGAACTTTCTCGGAACAGTCTCAATGGACCTATAGACTTCAGAATGAAATTGCTATGCTAATTCCAAATCAGATTTCTCTTCTAAAACACTTCAAAAATCATTCCCAATGAAAAAACATGTTAACTTTCAAAGAAGAAACCTATAACAAACCTGTATATGTCTTAACATGTTTATGAAATAATTTTATATTACTTTAATATGTATTAATTTATAAAATTGCTACCTTACAATGATATTACTGATGCTAAAGCTTCTGTGGAACTTATTATACTCTAATAATTAAATATATTTTAAACTCAGACTATGCAAATCTACGGTACACATCTAGTGTAGTACTAGAGATAGTTTTTAGTAGCTACCAAGTCTGGGATATCATGTCTGTATTGTTCTATCTCCAGTTGTTTGACTGAAACCATAAAAACAGCCATAGTATGAGAGTTTATAATGCCTGAATGGAGCCCACTATTGGTCAGCACAGATAAAATGTGAGTCTCTGTGTTAATATATATAAAATATTTATAATGCTTAGTCATAGGAACATAAGTATTAGGTAGGATTATTATTATTTAGTTGCATTATTTGTTTACAACTTGTTTACAACAAGCATTATGTGTTTGTTCCTTTAGATCTTAAGGTCCCTAAATTCCCTTATTCTCTTTCAAAACTCCTTATTCTTTTAGCAGAGTAGTTAAAATTTGCCAGGAGTCTTTAATGTTTTTTCTTTGATTGGGTTACTGAGTAGATGTTGAATATTTTTTGTTTACTGACATCAAAACATGCTGTTATTTCAGAAAATTATGAAGAAGGAAACTAGACATTTTTTAGGATTTGTAGTGGCTCGCTAAAACTAAATGTAAAAAATGTTTTGTTGTTACGGGCAGGGTAAGGTGGGCAGGGAATGTTTTTTTTGAAAAATATTCCCAAAGTCACCAAATATCAGCTGTGGTTGTGGTAGTTACATAAATTTTGTGTCAATTTGGGACTTCATATTAAGACTTAAGGGGTGGAGTCTAGTCTGTCAATTGGATCATAGCCAATGAGGCCTCTGTGTGGGCATGGCCTTCTCCTTAGAATTCTGGGAACTCCTGTATTTTCCTCCTTGGAAATGGGAAACACTTTCTCCCGCTACTCACTCCCTTGGAGACTCTTTACAGACAAGAGGCACTCCCTGAGAGATGCTCTACTGACAGGACACATGGCACCAAGCTGATAGACTCTGTGCCATGGGAACTGGAGGAGCCACTTGGAGACCCCTTTCAGCGCTGAGATGCTTACAACGCCATGGGATCCACAAGACTTCCCACCCACTGACCTGTGATCTTCCTGCATTCAACGTCATTACGTGTATTTTGTGAGTCTGAAAAGGACTGATATCAGACATATGGGCTAATATTGGATTTATGGACTTGATCTGGATTGGGCTGGGATGTTTCCTCAATATTCAATTGCTCTTGTAATATAAAGCTCTTTCTTGTACACATATGAGTGTCTATGAATTTGTTTCTCTCATCTACCAGAACGGACACAATGGCTCTTCCTGTTGGAGAAATTTAGGGCCCTGGTGGCTTAGTGGGCTGCTAACTGCAAGGTGAGTCATTGGAAACCACTAGCAGCTCCTCGGGGAAAAGCTGAGGATTTCTACTCTCGCAAAGATTCACAGCCTCAGAAACCCACAGGGGTGCTTCTACTCTGTTCCTATGAGTTAGAAATCAGCTCAATGACACCAAGTTTGGTTTATACAGTCTAAAATTGTTTTATAATAAGTATATGTTATTTTTTAAAGGGAGAAAACCAAGTGATTCTCTAAAACATTGGGTGCTCTAGAATTTTATGTTTTCCACCTGCCATGACTTTTTAAAACAAATTTAATTTTTCAGACACTTTATTGATTTCCTCATTTTACTAGCAACCAGTGGCATAGAAAAACCCAAAGCTTATTAAATATTTCTCAGTTTGGACAGGTTCACACACAATCAGGACTAATCGATGGGAACAGAAATATACATTGTAAATGTTTTTCTATTGTTTTCTTAATTCCTCTTCCCCCTCAATTATGTTCGCTTGTGTGACTTGGAAGCTATGAGTAATTTTCTGAATCTCACTCCCTATCTTGTATTTATAAGATCTTAGCCAAATAACTTGCAATTTCTGACCCCTAGTTTCCTCACAAAAGCTGCCAGTTTACAAATACACTCTCTTTGGTATTTAAGTGTTTATTTATTTATTATTTATGGGTGGTTGACAATATTTAAAGACTAAAGTATTTAAAAACTTCTTGTAAGGAATCTTGATCTCTAACATGTTACCCTGCACTTCTGCATGGACCAAATCTGGCAGACTTGGGGCCCTCTAGCATCATTGCCACATTATTCTTCCAATTTAGAGAACATGGGTACACGTAAAGGCAAATAAAAAAAATTTTTAGAAAGAAAATGTTTTGAAAATGATAACAGCAATATCTATACAAGTTTGCTTGGTATAATTGATTTATGGATTGTTACAATATCTGTAAAAAGCCCCAAATAAAATGATTTAATTTTTGCTTACTGTGTTAGTCTGGGTAAACTAGGGAAACATGTCCACAAAAACTCATATGTATAAGACAGAGTTTTATATAAAGGGTAAGTGTACTTTAAGAAAGCATCCCAACCCCATGCTGTCCAAGCCCATAAGTCCAACATTGACCATATGTCCGACACCAATCCACAAAGTCCTCCTCCATCTCACAAAACACACACAATGACACCGACTGCAGGAGGAAAGCAAAGCAGTGAGCATGTAATCATCTCAGTGTTGGCAGGGGTCTCCACACAGCTGCTCCAGTACCCAGGGCTGCATCGGGGTAGGTCCGTGTGGCTTCTCCTCAGAGGTGTCTTGCAGGAAGTGAACCCTGCCAGCTGAAGCAGGGAACTGGCTTAGGCAGCTGCACCCTGATCCAACCAACAAAGCAAGAGACCGGAGAATTAGAAAGGCGAGGCTCACCGAGCCATTTATTGATACGCCCTTCAATTAATTCCAGATGTGTTTTATTGGCCAGATTGACACAATAAACCTTAACTATCTCAATCCAGCCCTTGCCAACTTGGCACCTGTACACAATTCTTTAGCCTAACAATTGCAATTAAGTAACCTACAACTTAACCCAATAATCCTATGAATATATTCCCCCCACCTATGAAAGTTTGTAAGGCAACCACTTCATGCCTTTATCCCCACAATTTTGGGTATCCAATTCCTATACTGCCCACTTACATCAGCCCAGTGCTCGGAGGAGAGAATCATATTTTTCGACATGAAGAATCTTCTATTCTCGTTGGAACCTTGTGAAGTCCACATCCATAGGCAAAGTCAAATCCGGACAGGCCATCCATAAAGTCGGCAACAATAAGCACCAGTTCACAGGCTCAAAAATCTCTTCATCTGATCGGGTTCTGATCAACTCAACATGGGCTTCCCCACTCAGCCTCCCCAGGGTGCCCATTGGCCGCCTTGCCTTTAGACTCTGGGCTCTCACACATTCTCAACAAACCTAGCCCCCTCATGCTAAGTCATGAACTTTAGACCAGTCAACCCGCTCTCATCTTCTCCTCTTTTTCCTGTAAACCAAGTCCACAGGTGTCAGTGGCCAAACTCAACCCGTCTCTTTATTGCTGCATTTCTCCCACTTCCACTCAACAAGTAGGTCCAGGTGGTCACTTAGCAAACATTTCAGCCTGCTCACAGGCTCCCTTTAATGTTCAGTCCTAGAGAGGAGTTTTCTTCATGATTCCAGATTTTTGCCAGCTTCTGACAAAGACCACTGGTTCCTGAGTACGCCAAAGCACTGGGTGGGGCAAATCTTTTCAAAGCTTTCTTTGCAGGCTGGCCTAAACCCATCTAAAGATTACATTTTAATGGATGTTAGCAAGTGGGCTTACAAGCTTTCTATCTTCATACTTCCCATATTTTTCCCATAATACAACTGAGTAAACAGTGTGGCTTTATCTGACCTCTGGCTAGACAAAGAAGAAAAACTTCCATGAGGGAGAGGTCAAACAAACGTCTACTCTCCATCTTATGATGTGTTTCTCCAGTACCCAACTCCTATGTGCTAGTCTGGGTAAACTAGGGAAACAAATCCACAGAAACTCATATGTATAAGACAGAGTTTGATATAAAAGAGTAAGTGTACATTAAGAAAGCATCCCAATCCAGTGCTGCTCAAGCCCATAGGTCCAACATTAGACCATATGTCCAACACCAATCTACAAAGTCCTCCTCCATCTCACAAAACACATGCTGTGACGCCAACTGCAAGAGGAAAGCCAAATCAGTGAGTGTGTAAGCATCTCAGTGCTGCTGGCTGCTCCAGCACCCAGAGCTGCATCGGGGTCGGTCTATGTGGCTTCTCCTCAGGGGTGTCGTGCAGGAAGTTAGCCTTGCCGGCTAAAGCAGGGAACTGACTAAGGCAGCTGCACCCTGGTCTGACCATCACAAAGCAAAAGACCGGAGAACTAGAAAGGCAAAGCAAATGGAGCCATTTATCTCCCTGCTTACTAAAGGTTTCTCTGATTATACGTATATACATATATACAATGATTATATATATGTAAATACGTATAATCAGAGAAACCTTTAGTACACAAAAATATCAAAATGTGAAGCTATCCTCCATCTAAGTCTATACTTTTCTGAGGGCAGAACTTCCATCTCTCTCACCCTTCTGTGAAGAATTATGCACTCTTCAATTGACCTCATGTCAAAAGAACGGTGTTGTCATCCTTCACCCTGAGGGACCAAATTGGGTTGCTTTGCAATGGTTTTTGAGCTTGAGGAGCCAAAAGAAATCTGACGGGGTAGATCAGGCTCTAGTGCCTTTGATATCACTTTCTCATAGGACAGCCCTTGCTACCCTCCACGAATGAGCAGATGATTTGTGATGGAAAATACATTTCTCAGTGACATTTTCTTGACGTGTTTATCCCCTGTGCAGTTTTAAACCTTCTTAAGACATCTTCTTATCCAGCCCCTGTCATTGTCCTGTGACCTTTAAGAAAATCTACAAAGATTAATCCTTTGTAATCCCCCAAAACTGTTGCCATAAACTTCTGACCTGTATACCATTATTCAACCACTGTTTTGACTAGACCTTTTTTTAAGGCAAGTTAATGAGACTAAGCATTTCTTTCATAGCCTTTGAAAACTGTGGAAATCTTCAAAGGAATTACATCTGTGATCATCACCCATTTTCTTCTCATTGTTTCCTGACTCTACCAGCTGTTAAAACATCAAAACCAGCCTGTGTGTGTGTGTGTGTGTTCAGTCCAAATTCTTCATATTTTAGCTGTAAGAAAACTAACTTATTATATCTAACCGTAAAGTTCTTGACAACAAAAGTCAGATAAAATCCTTCCTAGTTTTCTCCTCCCACAGCTGTGAGTTTCCCTGATACCCCCCAGTCTCCCTCTGGCATCTGGGGTTCCTTTCGGGACAGCCCTAATGACTGAAAATAAAAGCTGAGCAAGAGGGTTAACTATGAGGCAAAAAGTTGTTTTTATCCTTCTCCTTGAAAGTTCTGTCTTCTAATAATGGTCTTGCTTCTAAGAATGATGTCTATGTTTGTAATTTATATCGCTTTTGCTTTATTCCAATTTTCCCACAGGAAACTCAGTGTGATTGTTTATACTTTGAAAAATCTCTCAGGCTTTCAATGACTACTTTTATTTTGTTTCAGTTCAAAAGGAACTTTCAGGAATGGAGGTTTTCTCATGAAGATTTAAGCCACATTAAAAAAATATCAATATCAAGTTGTCACTTTCCTATTTCTCTTCAACCTGCATAGCAAACACACATGCACAGTTTTGCACAAGGATATGAAACACCCCAAGGCACTTTCCAGAATAGAGAATTTGTGGCTGCTACATCTATTTCAGGAGGCCTGGTGGCATTTTGCTCTAATGGAAAGGTCAGTAGTTTGAACACATCAGCCACCCTGTGTGAGAAAGATGATTCACAGCCTTGGAAACCCAAAGGAGCACTCTTAATCTGCTTTATAGGGTTGCTATGAATCAGAATTTACTCCAGTAGCTGATGTCCAAAGTAAGCCCCAGAGAACTATAATTAGTGAGTTTATATAAATGAAAATATAGACTTTTCACATTAAAAGATACATTCAGTTTTATTAGATGACTCAGTTAGTAATTTCTGATGATTAGAATGCAAAAGGGAAAGAAACTAAATAAGTGTCTATAGTCAGAATTAAAGCTTTGGTGATTAAAAAAACACTAGATATTTCAAGATAGCATTTTACAAAACCAAGGAATTATTTATTACAAACACCAGTTTTCTTTTTTTCTCCTTTTACATAAAAGTTCTCGTTTATTTAACCCTTCTTACATTGTCTTCTAGTTGTTGCATACATATCTGCTTTCTGCTTCTGTGGCTTGTGCGATTTTAAGTGCAGAATTAATATATCAAAATCACAAGCATAGAATTGAATTTGAAATGTGTTCTCCTGGTATGAGAGTTGGATTTAATTAAATTAGTTTGGGGTTGGTTCTAAATATATAACAATGTTGTTATTAGGTACACAGATACCAGCTTTAAGTAGCATAAACAGAAACAAAAAAGTGGATGCTGCCGAATGGCATTAAATAGACCATGTCTGTTGAAAGAGACTGTGAAGAAGTTCAGTAACGTGAGTATAAAATTAGGGTCTTCTTTAGAACAGACCAACTGTTACTAGGATATGCCTACAAATTCAAGATGGAGAAATGAAGGTGGAGAAAGGTCTAAAACTTAGCAAAAGTCAAAATACCAGCGTAATTTAAAGATTATCTCAAATATAAATTTGATTCAATATCATAAGACCAGATAACTTGTGGACTGATGTCAAGGGCATCATATATGAAGGTGGAGGGGGGAGCCATTAACGAGACAGGGAAGAATGAAGTAAAGACCAAAATAGATGTCATAAGAGACTAGACACTATCTACACAAACAATGGAGGTTGTTTTAGAGCAAAACTTTCAACAACACTCGTTCACAAAGACAGAGCCATGCCTACATGTCTAGAAGACTAAAACATGTCTAGAAGAAAGCTTAGAGGGCATTAAATATTAAGTATACGATGGTCCTGGGCCATCACTCATTAGTGCTGTTGCTAGGTGCCATCAAGTCTACTCTGAACCATAGCAACTATTTATGCAAAACAGAAGGAAACATTGCCCAATCCTGGGCCATACCCACAATTGTTCCTATGCTTGAACCCATTTTTGCAGCCACTTTGTCAACCAATACCCCTGACGGCCTTCCTCTTTTTCACTGCCCTCTATTTTACCAAGGACATTATTGTCCTTCTCCAGGGACTGGTCTCTGCTGACATGTCCAAAGTATGTAAGGTGAAGCCTCACCATCCTTGCCTCTTGAAGCAAAGTAAAAGATCCAAACCAAAGTCCAATGACCTCTAATTGCATAACACTGAGAAAATTATCATCTGCTTTTTCTCACACTAGGGTGTTTCAGCGTCATAGCTTTAAGTCCAAGGGAGTGTGTCCGTTCCTTAAATCTGCTACAAGAGAGTTTGAGGTAAATACTGGGGTACTCAAATCAAATCCTGTAAAAGCCTATAAATAATGTTATCTGCCCGGTAAGGACAGTCTAAAGTCCCAGCAGTCTGTAGCACATTATCTGGATCACTAAGAAGATAAGGGATGGACAGAAACTAGGTCAAAAGTGACCAATTAAGAACATAGTACTGAGCATATTATGTCCTTTTAGGTTCTAAATAAGTATTGCTAAGCATTTTCCCCCAAATGGGAGGTTATTCCTCCTGATTTAACTAACAACTGAAGTGTAATCTCCTTCTCTGAGACATAACTGTTCCCTTCCTCCCATCTTGACCTGGATTTCCATTGAAGTTTATCACTCTTGTAGGAGTGTCTGTTGATTTGGGGTGACCTTAGCACAATGTTGTATGGCAGCAACTGAATTTTATTCTTGATCAACACCCCCCTCCTCCCTCTTGAGAAACTGATTCCAACTGAGGTGAGGTCTCCTCTATCAAAAGGTTAAAACGTTTTTAAGATGTGCATGTAAAATAACAATATACAGTTTATGAGCGCTAGGCAGGCTCACTCCCTTGTTATTTGGGAAACCAAATTAGAAGATTAATTGACCTGAGAGCAGAAGGTCATTTACATCTTGGTGTGCAACTTTAAGTAGTAGACTCATAAAATATTTGTCCTTCTGTGATTGATTAACTTCATTTAACATAAAGCTTTTCAAGTCCATCCATGTCATGAGGAGTGACATAGTTTTATCACTATTGTTTAGGGATCTCTAGTATCCCATTGTGTGTGTGTGTACCAGAGTTTATTTATCCTTTCATGGACTGATGAGCATTTGGGCTGCTTCCAATTTCTTGCTGGTGTGAACTCTGCTGCGATGAACATGGGAGAGCATAAGTCTGTTCATGTGCTTCACTTTTTCCTTGGGGTATATGCCCAGCAAAAGTGTTGTTGAGACATCTGATATTTCTATTCTCAGTTGTTTTAGGTAGCATCATGTCTATTCCTGCGATGGTTGCACATATTTACAAGCCCACCAGCAGTGTATAAGAGTACCAATGTCTTAGACCCTCTCCAACATCTGTTGTTCTCTCTTTTGTTTTGTTTTTTAAATTGGGCGACTTTGTGAGTGATGTATCATTATTGTTTTGATTTGCATCTCTCAGATTGCTTTACCAAAATAAGGTGGAATTTATTTATAATCATAAGAATTTCTTCGTGTGTTTGATAGCCATTCATAGCCATTAAAGTTTGCCCCTTGTAAATATCTATTCATGTCTTTCTCTCAGATTTAATTGGAGTATTTCTTTCTTATTAAAGTGTAGAATTCTATAGATTTTAGTAATTAGTCCCTTGTCCATTGCTTAAGAATTTTTTCCAATCCAATCATTTAACTCTTTTGATGAAGTTTTTCATGTTCACGTTTTTAGTTTGTCCCTGTCATCTACTTTGTCTTCCACTGTGTACTTCCTTCCTTTCCTAAGTTTGGTGGTCCGTGTATGTCCTACAATATGGCTCCAAAATAGTCCTATTATCTCGTTTCTCATTGATGCTTCTTATTGCTCGGGGATTTAAATTTAGGTCACTAATCCATCTGGAGTTCATTTTTGTGCAAGGATCCATCTGCAGATTCCCAGTACGATTTGGTGAAGAAGATAACCTTTCCCCATTTAATATTGTTTGGTCCTTAGTAAAAACTCAGTTGCCTGTTGGTAGATGCCTTTATTTCAAGTTTTCTATTATGTTTTATTGGTCTATATATCTATCATTGTGCCAGTACCAGGCTGTTTGAGCTACTGTGGCTGTGTAGTAGGTATTGTTTTTCTTTTTGAAATGTTCTTTGCTTATCATGGGCCTCTTTCTTCTCCATATGAAGTTGTTAATTAGTTTTCCATTTCCTTAAAAACTGAAGTTGGGAGAGTTTATCAAGATGGTTTCCACGTAGAATCACCCACCCAACACTCCTGCTGCTAGACTGGAAAATTAAGAGGTAAGAGGCCAATACTTGGAGACTGGGTGCTAAAAATAGATTCCGTGTACTAGGGTCTTGTTCAGACATCCCCCTTTAATTTTCTCCCCACAAAGTGATTCAAGAACTCCCTGAAATACTCTAAACTCAATGCATCTGCCTGTGGGCTCTGCTAACCCCTTTCCAGATGCAGCAGGATGGTGTCTGCCGCCCCTTCCTGTGCCCTAGACTCACAGTGAGCAGCAATTTTCCCTGTCTTAAAATGGTCACAATCCCAGGCTCACAGTGAGCCTCCAAGAGATAGCCATAAGGCCTCACACCAGAGTTCCCCTCTCTGCTATCTGTCCTGCACCTGTAGTCCAGGGATTTGCATACATCAGTCATCCCCTTTATGCCTCTCCCCAGCTTCATGCCTGCTAACGTAGGTAATGAAAGATTATTAGACAATAATTTGCAACAATTAAATAGATGCTGGGATATTTACCTGTGACAGAATACAGTTCCTTGGAACACAACTGACAGTGCTGGCAGAATAGAACCGTGAGTGACATGAGACTGCAGCTCTGGTGAATTCAGATGCAGTCTGCCCCCAACCCACTCCACTAATCTGGTCCCCCTTCCCTGGGGGCCAGCATGACACAGCCCCCATACCAGGACACCTCATTACAAAAAGGAAAAAAAAATATTTTAAATGCTTTCAATTCCAGAATGTGGTCCTTTGTGTAATTTTGAATGTAGAACTCTGTCCATTAACATAGCACTAACATAACAAGGTAACCAGAAGCCTAATATCCAGAGGACAAGCTCAGCTTTTAACATAACAAAATGGGAAAAGCCAACAGGTTCTGATAGTCACAGCCCAAAGCAAAAACTGGAACCCTCTAGGATCAGTGGGGAGATAGTCATAAAGGTCAGTGGACAGACCTGAAATTATGTATGTTTTTTTCCTGGTTACTATTATCTCCCCCCCTTTTTATTCAATCTTTTGTTTTCTTTTTGCTTTGTCTCCATTATTGGTTTTGCTTACATTTATACAATAGGCAGGGGAAGAAGGCTCAAAGAGAAAGCAATGGGCCTGATGGTTCTGGATGACTTAGGAAGAGTGGGAGGCAGGGGACGGGAGTGGTGAGCAAACAATGCCATAGACAGTGGAACAACTAGGAAATGAAAATCAATAATGAGAAGAACGTAGAGATTCTGGGGATGTTGGAGCAACAGCAGTCTAGCTGAGAAGAATTACTAAGAGGCATAAGAAGGTCAAGCATGATAGTGGGGCAGGAGGAAGGTAAAAGGAAACAAAGGAAAGATCTATGAAGCAAAGCTATGGTTAGAGGTATAAACATAGGTGTGTACATATGTAAATACATTAAGTCATAAAAATGGAGATATTGGTCTATGCACATATATTTATATGGCAATACATTGAGTTAGTGGACGGACTTTGGGCCTGGGGCTCTATTCAAGCCCTCCCCCAACACAAGAATACTTTGTTCTAACAACCTGCCATTCTGTGATGCTTACCCTCCTGGCCTGATCACTAAAGACAAAATGGATGCATAAGCAAATGTGGTGAGCAAAGCAGATGGTATCCAGCTATCAAAAGATATATATTTAAGATTATGGGGGAAATGGACCTAGGTGCAAATATTTATAGGTTTGGTAGTAGGGTGGCAGGTGGACATTGGGCCTCCTCAT